>NC_051063.1:129567057-129879593 GCF_004664715.2 Peromyscus leucopus | reverse complement strand
ACTGGGCAAACTGGTCCTGAGTGCTATGTCAGTATATTCCAGCTGGGACCTGGAAAGGGAGAGGACAAAGGGAAAATGCTGTATTGACCGACTAACCATTGTAAAAGTTATCCAGGGAGGGGCTATCCAGAAGGGATCTTCCAGGACATGCTTCCTTTGTGAACAGACAAGTTACTTCCAGAAGGAATGTCCAAGAAGAAGAAAGCCAGACATAGGTCTTGGCACTCATGTAGACTCTTTCTCAACTGTCAAGGCAATCACTGAAAGGTAGGATGTTCCCTAAACCCTAGGGATTGACTCCACCTCCTTCATTTGAACATTGATGGGTTCTTCGACCATTTCTTCAGGCCTCAGTAATGTTAGGCCAACAGTAGGTAACTTTACACATAGGACAGCACACCCTGAATTTCCTAAAGGACATGGGCATCTGATATCCTTTGTTGCTATTTTCTCCAGCTCCTCAGTCTCTGAAAATGACCATCTTTAGGACATATCAGGACAGGCCCTGAAGAGGCTGTCACACAGCCATTTGCTTGTCAATGTCATTACTTCCACTTCCCACACTCCTTTCTCACTGCCCAGACTCCTGTTCCTCTTTTGGATAGTGACAGTCTCTCCCAGCTTCAGGTGGGACTTGTCCTACCTCTGGGAGGAAACTTATGCTTTCTCCCCGTGGAAGTCAATATAGACCCCTCAGTATAGACAGACAGGGAGACTATAGGGTTATCTATTGCCACTTCACTTGCTCATATACCTCTAAAGATTCCATTTTCCCCACCAGAAATAGTACTCGTTAAAGCTGAAAGTGACAGAGGGACTTAACTCCTTCATCTTGGCCCTTAAAAAACAGACTCTTGAGAGAATGTTCTAGCCCCCATAGTGCACCTATTCTGGGAGTTCAAAAGGGGCTAACCAAGTGGAGTTGGTACAAGATATCTGACTAGTTAATAAGATTGTGGACCCCTTACCCTTACCCTATCCTTACATCCTCATGACTCAGGTTCTACCTGGAACAACTTACTATTCTGTCTTGGATTTGAAATATGCCTTCTTCTGTATCGCTTTGCACCTGGATAGTCATCCTTATTTACCTTTGGGGATTCCATTTGTAAGTTGGACACGTCACGTCAACCATTCTTTCTCTAGGATTTAAGAACATCTTCCATTTATTTTCACATGGCCTCATGGACTGGCCAAATGCCCATGCAAACTTGTTCCAATATGTAGATGAGCTGTTACGTGGGACTTCTGAGGATAGACTCTCAGGGAACTGAGTCTCTCCTCAACTTCAAATCTCTAATAATAAGAGGATATGTAGTTTCTCTAGAAAAGGCCCAACTATGTCCATCTTGTGTCACATACTTGGGGATGATATTAAAAGCGAAAGGCATAGCCTGAGTTTTAATCAGACTCAGGCTACTTTGAGCTATCCACTCCTTGGACGTTTAGGCAATCGAGAGCTTTCCTTGAGCTTGTAGTCTTCTGCAGAATTTTGATCCCTGAGTTTTCAGAACTGACCAGGCCTCTCTACCACCTCCTCAGTGAGGCCTCAAAGTATCTTTCAGCCCCCTCCTCCAGCATGGGAATCTAAGGCTGATAGTTCCTTCTAACAACTCAAGGACATGCTTACTGGAGCCCTACTCTGGGACTGCCCGCTCAGTCCAATGTTCTCTATATGTCACTGAGGAAAGGAGACTGCCTTGGAGATTCTGATTCATTCAAAGGACCTAATGCTACAATCAGAGATATTACAATGAGTTGTATCTGGTGGCTAAAGGATGTCTGAGATTCCTGAGGGTAACTGCAGCCATGGAATTCCTAATTACAAAGACCCATAAATAAATCCTGGTAGACTTCCTCACTATACATACTTCTCAGAACATTGTGAAAATACTTAATTCTAAAGAATACTAATGGCTGTAAGCAGAATGATAGAATATCAGGTTCCAAATGGAGAGACCTAAAGTAACCACTGTTGTCTGTCCTTTTCTTATATACTGGATGGGGAAAGTCTTAAGAATTTATGCCAAGAGCTATGCCTTGAGGAAACCTATGCCTTGAGGACCATTTTTAAAGACCATCCTCCAACTGTTTACAGATGGAAATTCATTAATTCAGGTTGGAATTCACAAGGCAGGGTTTGATGTTGTAAAAGACTATGAAACTCTTGAGTCTCATCGAGTTGAAGTTAATACTAGTGCCTAACGAACAGAGCTGCTACTCAGGTTTTCATCCTTAGTGAGAAATGATGAATATCTATATGGCTCCAAATGCACAAGTCTGGTACTGTATGCACATGCAGCTATCTGGAAGGAAGGAGTTTATTAACACCTCTGGGATGCACAAAAATCATTCCAAAGAAATTATAGAAGAAGCAGTTCAGCTCTCACAGGAGATAGCAGTTATGCACTATCTGGGGCATTAAAAGGAAGGGACTCAATTACCTCGGGTAACCACATAACAGATACCATTGCTAAAGCTGAGAACTGAGGGGATGCTCCTTCTCCTATGAGAAGACTTTCTCTTACCTGCTGCGAGGCCATTCTATACCAACCCTGAAACAGAGGAGGCCACAAAGTGCAACTGTATTCTGAACCACTGTGGACGTGAGCTGCCCCTAACAATCATTTATGGCTGCCTGCATCCTTACAATGGAAATTCCTAAAATAGTTCCATCAATTATATCATTATCTTGGAAGATGGGAAATTGATTCAACTTTCTAAAAGAATGTTTATGAGAAGGGAAATATAGGATTCCATCACTCAAATAGTTTAGAGATATGAGGCACGTCAAAATGCTAACCCCATGGAATAGTAGTTTGTTTTCCCCTGGATGCAGAGGCAAGGAAAGTATCTAGAAGAGGATTGACAGACTTTACTCACCTGCTGGAGTTGGGGGTTGGGGAGGAAATCTATCTTTTACTTGTATAGGTATATATTTCCATTAACTAGGTTGACATCTTTACCTGCCAAATGGAAAAAGGCAAAGGAGGTAGTAAAAACTCTTCTAAATAAAGTAATTCCTAGGTTTGTAGTATCTAAGCACACACAAAGTGACAATGGCCCAGCCTTCAAGGCAGGTGTTACCTCGAAAGTCTCCTAGGCCTTGGGGATACAATTGTATCTCTATTGTGCCTAGAATCTCCAATATTCTGGAAAGGTAGAAAAACATATTGGTTACTAAAATGGCACCTCACTAAACTAATGTAAGGAACTCAAACCCCTTGGACAAAGTTGCTATCCATAGACCTGATGCACTTAAGGAGTACTCCAGGACAACTGGGACTTGGCTATTTCAAAGTCTTGTGTGGCAGGCCTTTCTTGTTAAGGGGTTTGTTACATAACCCTAAAACTAACCACCTATGACACATATCACCCAGTTTGGCTAACCAAGTTCCAAGTTCTTTGGGACTAAACAAGGTGGCCTAGTAATGAGGGACATGGAGGCTTTTACATTATGTCCTGCAGACCTAATTATTGTCAAGATAATCAAAGGAAGCTCTCTCTAAACCCAAGTTGGGAGAGCCTCTATGACTTAATTTTATCCATACCTACACAGTAAAAGCGACTGGCCTACATTCCTGGATTTATCACACCAGGGTCAGAAAGGGACATTTACATAGTCTCTATCTGAAGAGAACCCAGAAAGGTTCTCTCCAAAAGAAGATTCAAAATTTTGTGGGCAGCTCTAGGACTTTAGACTGCACTTTAAGAAATATTCATCCAAGTCCTAGATGAATAATATTCTTTTGCTCTGCTCACAACCCTCCCTGACTTGACAGTTACTATGTGCAGATTATCACTCCACACTGGGGTGTATTAATCTTAATGGAATGGCTTCTAACATTGCCCTCTTCTCTCTGTTAGCTTACATGAGCCTATAGATCTTGCAGATGGAGCCACAGACCAGAATTTTACTGCAATCCCATCTGAAACAATCCAGAAGCCTACATCATAGGTAGGAAAATCATTCTGTCTTCCCCATTTCATTGGCAGCCCCCTAAATCCCACCCTCTTTCAGCATTAAGTAGCTATAGCAGTCATCACTCCATCTGCTGGTAGTCAATGTGAATCTGAGAGGGGACACTGGAAGGAGGCTACACTAATAGAGGTCAAAGAGGAAAAATGAAGGGGACTCCTCAAGACGGTGGTGTTTGGATCCTGGAAGACACCTGGAAGATCCTGTTTCCCTGTAATGGGAAACAGCTGGAAGCAATGGAAGGGGGATAGCTAAGCATGATTGTCAGGAGAAAGCGAGGACCCAGGGACTCTATAAAATACCCAAGCCAGCCGAGCAGACTTCTAGCCTCAGATCTCTCCAATACAGAATGTATAATTCTGTTGCTTTACCTTTCTCTGCGACCTGGTCTTGTCTTTCTTAGTCATTAAATTCTCTCTCATGCCAGAGAATGTACTTGTCAATGCTCTAGGCAATTCCTGTTACCCTAATTACAGGAAGGATAAAGGGAAGTAGAGGGAGTAGGGAAAAAAGAAAGAGAAAGCAAAGGAAAGAATAGTGATATTTCAAGATACAAAAGATGGAGAAAACACCTTTAGTTACATTAGACATATTCAGTGCAATAGTATGAGCAGTCATATGTCAAACCTTATTCTGCCACAAGTATGAATTTTTATGAGAGCCATGGATGTGTTGTCAGACAGGCAATGGTCAGTGAAGAGGGGATAAAGACAATAACAATTACAACAGCATGAGAAGACTATCATAATATTAAAGACCACAAGTAATTTCCCCAAGGTTAATGAGACCAAATTGAGATGTATGTCTAATTTTCTAGTACATGTTATCCATTTCAAAATTGTTAAAAGTTCATATTACAGCATCTGTGAAGAAAAGGAGACTGTGGTTTAAGCACTTCAAAGAATGGTTCACAATGGAACATCTGTACTCAATGACATCAGGGCTTCTCAAAATTCAGACTTTTGGGATACTATTGAGACCCAATGAGTCACAACCTCTGAAGATGTGGTTCAGGGCTGTGCATCAACACACTCTCCGGTTGATATAACAGCACATTAAAGCCTTGTCTTTGATCCGATGAGATAGGAGCAGATGTTGAAGGAGTCCAGGTTACTGCATCCTGGAGCTAGTAATGACACCATGGGCACAGTGGTAAGGGCAGGCTTTTGGGTCTTCCTCACTCACTGTTAGATGGAAACATGGCCTTATTGTGCTGGCTCCACCTGCTGAAGCCAACAGAACACTTTTCTTTGTAACATTTGAATCACAGACTGGCTCTGCCTCCCGAGTGCTGGGATTAAAGGCGTGCGCCACCACCGCCCGGCCCAAGAACACTTTCTTAAATTTGATCTCACAGACTTGTTTGTAGATCATGGCTCTTATAACAAAGCATATGTCAATACTCTGCCCAAGGAACTTGAGGTTATTTCCAGACTCTGGATTTACATTTGATGCCAGAAACCCAGAATCTCTAGAATCCATGAATGTTTTGTGTTGTCATTTGAGTGAAACCTTTGATGCAGCAGAAATAGTTAAACCTAATTACTAAAATTAATCTTGACAATTTCATCAAAGTCTCCTTGTTTGCACTTGTGCATACTTTTCCAATTAAATTTGTGCTAAATATAGTAACCAGTTCTAAATGACTGCATGGGGGCAATGTGAAAGAATTTTAGGAAGAAAACACACATGAGAACCTTGCAATAAAAGGCTGTTACATTTAAATAAAAACCCACAGACCATTTTGAAGATGTTGAATGTTACCTGATCTTATGTGGGGGCGTATGTGGTGGGAGGAGGCTGTTTTAACCAGGGCTATGTATTTTATATCATAAAGTTTCAAAGATTTGCTTTTTATGTCCTTCTTAAAGCATTCATAGGAGATTTAATATCAATTTCCAGTGTGCTTTGTGGCAGAAAGAGAATTAGAGACCTGGGAAAACTGTAATACCTTGCAGAAAAGTAGATTTGCTATATTACAGTGACAGTGCATCAGACACATAAGCCCAAAGTTCATGATTCACATAAAGTGTGTTTCAAGAAAAGAGTCCTCAGAATTAAAGCCGTTAGATACCACTGAGAAATCTCACTGTTGATCCGGTTTGCTGGGATGGGAGAATGAATTGTTAGGTGCGCTGACGCTTTAGCCAGTGGACACACAGAACAATTGAAGTTGGTTTAATTTTAAACAGCCTTGGGGCGACAGCACTAGGTGGTGACCTCTGTGATGTAGATCTGCCAAGGCAGACTTATCCTGATGTTGAAAGTGTTTCCAGCCTGTACACATGCTGTAGCTTGAACTCCTGTGATATAGATACAGGAATTAAGAAGGAAAGCAGCACAGGGAAGGTGCTGGGGTTATACTAGTTCCTTAGCACCACGTTTGCCTCACACAGCTTGAGAAATGCATCCCCTGGATTTTATCTAAATGTGTAGACATCACATCACCACTGTTCTAGTAAGAACTGTACCCCATGGCACAAAGTGGGTACCTTAACTAAGATGAAAAGATACATAGTTTTTTTTTTTGTTTGTTTGTTTTTTGTTTTTTTTAGTGGCCTTTTGGGTAAGGATTGTTTTGGGACTCTGTCCTCTCTTGGTAGATATAAAAATCCAGGTTAACTTTTTCTTAAGAAAGAAATACCAAACCACTTGGTCGTTCTCATAGTTTCTCTCAAGAAGTTAGTGCTCATACAAATTGGCTTCCCTCTATAAGTAAGACAGTATTTCTGTCACTGCTTTCAAGATCTGTTCTCTTTGTCATTCAGAATCTTAACCACAATGTTTTTTAAAATACACATTTTAATTAATTCATTGAGAATCTAATACATTTTATCTTGATCTAGATCACGTCCTTGACTTCTCTCAGATCCACTCACATTCCATATCCACCCCAATTTGTCTCTTAATTTACAGAAAAAAAAAACCAACCAGTTTAATTAGTACTAGCTATATAATCATGAGTGTGTGGCTCTCCAGTGGACTGCATTTCACCCCCAAGGGGCACCCAAATGAAAAATAAAAACGTACTCCTTCTTTTCCAGAAACTATTAGTTACTGTAGTTCCTCAATTAGGGATGGGGCTTTATGACAACTTCCTCCATTAATAGTGAGACTTTTGTACGGCTTGAGCTTGTACAAGTTTTATGCATGCTGTCACAAACCGCTGTGAGCTCATGTGTACAACTTTTCTATTGTGTTCAGAAAACACTGTTTTCTTGTAGTCACCCACCAACTTTGGCTTCCACAGTCTTTCCACTGCTGCTGCCATCACTGAGCCTTGGGAGAAGGGCTGTATTATAGATGTCCAGTTAGGGCAGAGCAGTTTTTTATTCCCTGCACCTTGACCAGTTGTGGGTTTCTGTGTCAATCACCAGCTAGTGCAAAAAGAAGCTTCTCTGATGATGACTGAGATAAGCACCAATTGTTGGCTATAGCAGCCATTAGGAGTTGGTTTAATAATATATGCCTTTACCAGAGTAATAGTAGTGGGCTGTTCCCTAGGACCTACCACCTCTCCAGCCAGAGATTCTTGGCTTTGATAATGGTGCTAGGTATAGGGTGCATCTTGTGGAATGGGCCTTAAATCTAATCAGAAATTTGTTCGTTATTCCCATGATGTTCATTCCACCATTGAACTAGTGGGGACATCTTGCCAAGCTGGTCATTATTGTAGCTCACATGGTTCACAGCTGGGTAAGACTGACTATTATTTTTTTCTGAAAGCTTACATAGCACCTTCTACTAGTATAAAAGCTGGACAGTAGGGATAAAGCCTGCGGTTCAATACCAGCTTGATTTTCCCATGCTCTGTCACTCCAACATGCTGTTTTCAGCATGAGGGTCTTACATCAAGTTTTAGAAGGTAAGCAAGAGTAATGGCAAAAGCCTGTAACATTTGAGGCTCTATAGGACCTAACTGGCCAACAACTCCAATAGTGGCAACCCATTCTTGGCACTGGGCTTTTTATTTGCTGGCCTGTGGAGTCTGATGGGGGGAGGCATTGTCACCTATAATAGGGTAAAACTACTTAATCTCTTTTAAAAATATATGTATGTGCTTATATTTTAGAAAGTGTCTGCCATTGTTCTTGTTTGTGTAGTTGTTTCTAAGAGAGACTGTTGCAAAGCAGACTTCCTGGTATTCTGGGTCTTACTATCTTTATGACTCCTCTTCCTTGATGTTCTCTGGGCCGTAGGAGCAGTAGCTATGATGTAGATGAACTCAATGGTAAATCTCAAGATTCTTTGATCTCTGCACTGCAGACTTCTGTAATAGCATCTATTTGCTGTAAAGAGATACTTCTTTGATGGGGGGGGTAGCTACTCTTACTTGGGGGTATAAGGATAAGACTTAGAATGTACTAAGAAATCATGCTGACCTAGTAAGTAGTGGTAGTAGATCCTTTTCTGATGTCTATGATCTCACTAGTCTTGGAAAGTTGGCAAGTGTTTCAGTACCAAGTATTATTTCTCCCCTGCTAAGTGGAGCTTAAGTCCAATTAGACAGCTGTTGGTTGCCACCAACATGTGAGTGCCACTTATTTCACATTTAGAGATATCTTTCTGTGATGGTGATTATTGTGGTTCATAGGTATTGCAGTTGGATGTGACTATTTAATTGCTTCCTTCCCTTGGCAGCTTGCACAGTATTTTCTAATACAATGGAAGCTAGATTGCAGGAAAAGAGGAGAGAATCTCTTCTAGCTATACATCTGATATAAGATTAATATCCAGAATATACAAATAATAAAAAAAGAGTCAAGGAAACAAGTGACCAAATTAAACATAGGATAAGTGTCTAAACACAGAGTTCTCAAAATAATAATAATAATAATAATAATAATAATAATAATAATAATATAAAAGGTTAAGAAATACAAAAAAGGGTTAATTATCCTTAGCAATCAGGAAAATGAAAATTAAAACAACTTGAGAATTTCATCTTACCCTCATCAGAATGGCTAAGATAAAAACAACTGACAAATTCTGGTGAGGTTGTGGAGAAACCATCATGCACTATTGGTGGGAATGCAAATTTGTGCATCCACTCTGGAAATCCCTATGATGAATCTTCAAAACACTAAAAATAAATCTACCATATGACCCAGTTACACCAGTTCTTGGCATGTGCCCAAAGGACTTACATTTTGCTCCAAAGATACTTGCTCAGCAATGTTCGGAGCTGCCCTCTTCACAATAGTTAGGAAATGAAAACAGTCTAAATAGATGTTGGATAATGAAAATTTGGTACATATACCCAATGGACTATTATAGACTAAGAAAGGTAAATGCTGTATGTTCTCTCTCACATGCAGTTCCTAGCTCCAAATCCTCAGATGTGAGTCTATAGCACCGAGTAATCTCAGAAACCAGGGAAATATAAATGACACCATCTTCCTCCTATTTTTTAAAAAATGACATTTAAGAAGTAATAACACGGGCTAGAGAGACAGTTCAGCCATTAAAAGGTTACGTTCACAGCCAAAATATAAGAAGTAATAACATAGGCCAGAGGCAGGTGACCTTGACAGGGGAATGACAAGATATAATGGCAAGTGTTATGAAGTGGAAAACAGAAAAACAGGGATGGGCCTCCAACCAGGGTGGAGGGAGGGAGGTCAATAAAGAAGAATGAGGGATGAGGAACAAATAACACCAAGGTTGTTTGATAAAGCCTCAAGGACTCATATTTTACCTAAATCATATTATTTTATCTGAAATTATATATAGTGCATGTAAGTGTATGTACACACACATACTCTCTGTCTCTCTCTCTCTCTCTCTCACACACACACACACACTCTCTCTCTCTCTCTCTCACACACACACACACACACACACATGTACACACATCTTAAAAGAAGTTAAGCCATTTGGGCTGGCAATGTTCTTTGCAAGAACCATAGACTAACAAACCCCCAGTACCAGGCACAAGAGACCTTCTTTCAAATGATTGGACACGATAGTCTAAGTGACTCTTAAAAACAACATAGATTGCCGATGTAGACCTTGGTTACTACTCTAGGCTTGAGGATGATCCCTTATTGCTGAAGACTCCATACCCCTAGCACACAAGACTAAAATGTTTTGAGCTGGATCTGGCCAGGCATGGTTTTTTTTTTTTTTTTTTAATGTCAGCTCCAGTTGTCATTTCTGGCTTGCCAACTTATTCATCTCCATGTCTGTGATGAATAAAGCAAAAAGAAAGCTCAGAGCCTCACCAACTTCCTCATGATTTTTTTTTAAATGACATTTGAGAAGTAATAACACACATCATTACTATGGAACAGACATTGTTCTGAACTCATTACAGATGTTTTGTTTTTGTTGTATGTAGGCTGTTTAAAAAAATTAACAAAAAGGAAACTAAGTTTCAAGGAGGTGGAATGAATGTGCAGAAAAGGGATAACTGACCAGCTTGGGTGCCCAAATTTCATGCATTTCAAAGAAAGGATTGGCTTTAATGGGTCCTAGGGCCTCATAGAGTAGTGGCACCATGCTGTTTTAATAATGCAGGATGTAGACTGAGTAACAGGTGTCAGCCATGATTACAACATGCCCCTCAAAAAACCATTTTTGGGTCTGGGTTACCTCATTCAACATCATCTTTTCTAGGTGCACCCATTTACCTGAAAATTTCATGGTTTCATTCTTCTTTACACTTGAATAATGTCCCATTGTATATGTATATGTACCATCAGAATATGCCTGCTTGGAAATTGTTGTGCAGATGTTTCCTCTAAGCTGAAGCATGTCCTCCTGAGAGAGGAATGGGACTCAGAAGCCCAGGGATCTAAGGAAACTCACAAGGGCTGGGAAACTCAGAAAGTTTCAAGACTCACAGGCCGGAAGGTCATACCAACAGCAAGCAAATTGCTGGAAGGAAGAAGATTGCCTCTGCCTGGGAGTTGGCTAGTGAGCTGTAGCAGTGAAGCTTCTGCGAGGCATCAAGCGTGCAAGAGTGGGGTTCTTCTATTGTGAGGTATCAACATAGGATGGGGTTCTAGTGTTGGCAGGGATCAATATAGGATGGGGTTCTAGTGTTGGAAGGCATCAATTATGTGTGTGTGTGGGCATGCTGGTATTGTGAAGCATCAGCCATGCAAGAATGGGGTTCTAGTATTGTGAGGTGTTAATACAGGATGAGGTTCTAGTGTTGGGAGGCATCAATTATGGGTGGGCATTCTGGCATTGTGAAACATCAGCCATGTAAGAATGGGGTTCCAGTATTGTGAGGTATCAATATAGGATGAGGTTCTAGTGTTGGGAGACATCAATTATGTGTGTGTGGGGGGCAGCATTCTGGTATTGTGAAGCGTCAACCATGCAAGGTTGTGTTTCTGGTATTATGAGGCACCAACCATGCTGGGGGTGGGGGTGAAGTTCTGGTGATACAGCTGCCTTTGAGTCACCATGCTTCTCTGTGTAATTCCAATAAACTCATTGGATCACCAAGCTAGAGTAAAGTGAGAGGGTATCTTTGGTCTGTCGCTAGTGTCCTACCTGGGGTTTTTATGGGCTACTCAGGACAGAGAACAGCACGTTGAAGTTTTTCCTCCAGGAAGTAGTTTATTGTGCTGGCATCTAAGCTTCTAGCAGATTTGTATCCAAAGGCAACAGTCCTGAACATTGTAGGATTAAGGTTTTTCTACATGTTTTGCTTCTGTGTCTTCCATATATGGTTATATACAATGTGATTGAGTACTTTAGACTGCTGGGTTTGTAGGGAACTTCCAGGGTTGTCATCTCCCTCTATGTGGTAGGGGGGACAGTCCTCTCTGATGAATGGAGTCCATGTTATGAGTATACATATACACTCCAAATGGCTGATGAAGGAGAAAATATATTTCAATTGCTGAAATTAGAATTATGTAACTAGATCACACACAGACTGTGGCATCACTTGTATGACTTTTCCTGTGGGTAAGAAATGCAATGGAGGCTCAGCTGTCTACCCTGAATACAGAAGAACTTGTCTGTGTGAGGGAGGAATTAAATGCCAAAAGGACATGAAGGAGTTTTCCTTTCCAATGGCTTCTAGCTGGCAGGAAAATTGAAGCAAAAGGAGGTAGGATTTGTGTAATGACTTGCAGTTTCTTCCAGCTGACAAGGCATGGGGAAAGGAGGACAAACAGTTTATGCTAAAAAGCCCCTCTCTGGATAAAATACCCTTCAGATCCCATTTTTAGCATAGAAGAAAAGAAAATCCATCACTCTGAATATAGACAAGGCCCTTAAGCATGGCCTGGTACAGAAGAAGATGACAACCAGGGAATATTTTTTTTTTCTGAATTGCTTAAATCAGGGAAGACTTTTAAGCAAGAAATAAGAGTCTCTCACAGCCTGACTCATGAAGTCGTGGGATTTGGAGTACCTGTCGGATAAGTCTGGGTGCTATTGAGGCAGAGAAGATAACTCAAAACCACTTCTCCATCCTTGAGACAAAGGTTGTACAACCTGAGCCAGCACAGTGGAAGTCAGTCCCTGATGCGCTGTCACAAGTGAGCTGTTAGGGATGCTTGGTTGATCTTAGCTGAGATTTTGATAAATACAAAAGATTCAAAGGGCAAACATGATGTTCAGTTTGCCCAACCAGATAAGACATTGTGCATAGGGGAGTTAAATAAGAAATTGACTCAATTGTGCTGTTAGAACTGGTGTTGAGCTTTAGTGCCTTGCTCAGCTCCATGGTGGGACAAGATGTTTGTGAGGTATGTAGTACTTTGAATGAGAAACGTCCTCCATTGGCTCACATATTTGAACACTTGGTCACTGGGTTCATGGTGATTTTTGGGAAGGTTATAGAACATTTAGAATGTGGAGTCATGCTGAAGAAGTATGTTATTTGGGGTGGGCCATAAGCCAAAATGAAGTCGTTGATAAGTCGATCTTGTTCATGGTGTTTTATAACATTAACAGAAAAGTAGTACAGAATAGAAGAGGCTCAGGTTGATCTGAATGACTTAGACTGGCAAGCAAATCATACTCATAAAATGCTAAAGCAACCAAAAAAGGATGAGAGAAAGACAAAGCACAGAAATGGGTTTGTAAAGGTTACTCAAAGGCAAATGTATCTAGATTCATGTTAAAGCAAATTCCTAAGGAAAATATTAACAGAAAGTCAAATACTGTGCTAGGAAACTTTCAGAAGCCTTGACAAGTCTGAGCAACAGTTCACAGAAGACACAAGTGATAAAATAATGCAAGTGAAAAAGATCAAGTTTGTCACAGAAGTATTTATCTTCCCAAACTATACCGTGCATGTTTCTACTCTGCATAAAAACACTGGGGAGGTACACTGTTTGCTTAGCTGGAGTTTTTTTTTTAGTAACTACTTATGGCTGATGAAAAAGAAAGGGCTATCATGCTGATCTGGAGCCAGTGGCAGTCATGGCAGGCTAAACTATGACCTTGTTCTCCTTGGGGCCTGAATGGGGACAGGCAGTGCAAGCTTGCTCTGCTGAGACCACTGCGGGTAGGAAAATTACAGTAGATCCAATGGCAATAGTGGTATCCCAAAAGGAGAAAGCAAGGTAACTGACAGAGATTGACTATGTTCTTGAAGGACTGTATGGGGTAGTGTCTCTCACCCATGCTGTTGTATTCAACACTTTTAAGTAAACAATTGACAAAAATATTGTAATCTCTTCCTGCTGTTTTGCAACTTCCTAACTTTTGTTTTGTTTTGTTTCACTTGGCACAAAAGATTAATTGACATTTGCTTAGAGTGGAGAGTGGTAGACCTTCAGAGCTCCTGACCATCCTCTGTGAAATGTTGTTATATGTTGCTAACTGGTGAGTGTCTTATATCTTTGGAAAAGCATCTATAGAGACACTAAAAACAGGACCCAAGGAGTTTTAATGAAGGTACCAGTATGAGTGGGAAAAGGAACTTCTAGGAATAAGAGTATGAAAATCCAAGTATAAGGCATGGACTACCTCCCTATATAAGTTGCTGGTATAGGGATGTTTCTGAGGCCCCACACCATACAGACTATTGCTACTGGTGTGGATTGCATGCTAGTGCTAGGTGGTAAGTACCTATTGCTGCAGACACTGCACTAGGTTGTAGGACACAGAGAAGTCAGGATGACACTAAGCTGGAAATTCTTTCTTGTTTGCTGGCTTTGTGGTGCTATCTGCCAGCATAGACTTGTTGCTGACAGTCCTGTTTGATATCGACCCCATGTGTGACAATACCAACATGCCAAGTATGATGGACTTGCAGACCCAATAGGGCACAGTACTTGTTTGTACAACCATTGCTTTCCGATTGGATTTAAGGCTTATTCCAGAGGAAATAACTCATTTTTGGTACTTTAAGACAAAAGCCCATGGCTGGAGAGGTCACTGGTACAGGCAGGGAAACAACTCCTAATGTTTTGTTAGATGGATGTGATGTACCTATTAAATTGACTTATAAACTCTTCGGTTTATGCTCACAGATGACTGCTGCTGTAAACCTCAGTCAGTTATGAAGGGAAACTTTTTTAATCTAAGTGTATGTGGTTATTGCAGATATTCTCATAACTGGTCAAGCTCTTGAGACTAAATGACTGTTGCTGTGGTATAGTAGCCCAGTGCTCATCCAAACATGAAGGAAAACAATCACGCAACTATATGACCTTCCAAGATTCAGTGAACATCATGGGAAAGAAGAAAATGAAGTAAGAGCTAGATGAAGGGGTAGAGTGTGGTGTAGCTGTGTTCTCCAAATTGAGATTTTTTTTCCCTCCTACAGGTTCAGAAGATTCAAGAAGCTAATGAAACTTAAAGGGCTGGGTTTTCTTGGTGACCTCTGACCTACCCCAAGTCTATTCCAGGTTCTTCTATCTCATTATCTCTCATTTGGTAAGTGGATCAGTAAATCTCTCATTGCATCTCTCAAATGTGTTTATGTTATATACATCAGTTAAAACAATACTGCTGATTGCATTTAAAGAATCATTTTCCCACAATGGCCTCTTGAGCCATCATTATTTTTTTTCCTAGCAGATATCTCTTCAGTTGAAAAATGAGATATTAAAATTCTTCCTTAAAATGGAAATTTTTAAAAACTCCTCAGACAAATCACCACACATTTCATGAAATGAGAAAGACTACTGATTAGTGTCACAAGGAGAATGCATTAAGTCACCTGACAAAGCTTGACTGTGGCCTGTGACTGAGGGAAGGTGTAACATGTTTCAGCATTAAGTGAATTTATCATACCATATAGCTGTACATTTTGTTAGAAATGAGTCACTGGGTGGTTATTATAACAACATAGACGGTGATTGCATCATCAAATCTTGCATTTAGGAAAAATCACACCTATTTGAAAGATACCACTTTTGAAGCTGAAGAGATACCTCAGTCAGTAACGCACTTACTGTTCAAGCCTGGACTGACCTGAGGTTGGATCCATAGCCCCCTCATAAAAAGCTGGGCACCATGGTGCTTGACTGTAACTCCAATGCAGGGGACCCAGAGAACAGAGACCCCTGTTCATGCTGTCCAACTATCTCAGTGAGTTTGCTTTAAGCTCAGTGAGAGACCCTGCCTCAAAAAATACAATGGATCACAATATAGGAAGACACCTGACATCAATGTTTAGTGTCCACATGCATGCATGCATGCTTATGTGTGTTTATGAGAGTGTGTGCTCATATGCACACAGCAGCACTAGCATCATCACCATCGCCACTTGCATAATGAAACCCTGATAATGTTTATAAGCTGTAAAGAAGAATTACTGTTTGGTCTGTGGAAGTGTTTTCGAACTATCAGGGCACATATGGAAGCAGTTGATGATGATCTACACACCTCACACCATCCCTTGGAGTCCACATGTACATGCCATGTATGTGTCTTCTGTGTCTTTCAAGCGCTTTCTGCAAATAAGCTCAGACCAATGCTGGTGTCGCTCTGGGCATGCAAACTTCTCTGACTGCTGGGCTGGCTTCTCTGGAGACTGAACTCTTCTCAGATACCAATTCCAGGAGGATTTCTGGGCTATTAAAATTAATTAATATAATTTTATAATTAACTTTCATAATATTAAGCTCTTAATTATCCTGTAAGCAGCAATTACAGAGCTCAAGTTCCTCTGCCACCACCCCATTACTTCTGAGTAGAAATTAGCATTCTACCATGGAGTCTTGCTGCCCTGTGGAGAAACCAGAGCCCATGGGGTGAAGAAGAATAAAAGAAGGCTCCTATTATAGGAGTGGAGAGTGCAACTTTCCCTATGGCTGTTGCTTTGCTAACTTGTGAGAACTGGTCAATGCTGTCGAAGACAGAATTCCATTCTTGTACCTCCCAGATCTGCAGTTTTGCCCCAGTCCCATGATTGTAGTCCATATAATTTGAGGTTGTGGTTAAAGGCCTCAGACTGCTTCATGGGCCAGAGCTGTGGTTTGTTTGGCTTAGGCTTTCCAGAGACAAACACAAGCATCTGGCTTAAGGAAGTCCTTCTTATCCAGTATTCTTTCCGGTGAAAGCTAATGTGACTTATTTTAATCATATCACAATGCTAGGTTCTACAATGGGGGGCATTTTGGCTGCCAGTTTCAAATATGGAATATATAGAGGAAGTCTTTAACTATAAAGCCTCAGGAATGTGCTGGGCACTATAGCTGGTGACTTCTTTCCTATAGGACTATGTGAGGTTTTCCCAGTAAAGGTCCCTTGCTTCTTTTGGGAAAGCAATGCTTTGGTAATTATTTCCAATATTTCCTTATTTGTTACAACTAATCCATTTTGTTGATGTTGTTATTTAATCTTTTACCTCCTGGTTGTGATTATTTGTGCTTCATTCATCAAGGGGTGAGCCAAAGCACGGACGTGTAGGGTCAGCATCTTTCCTTTCCATGTGCATCTACAGGAACGGATAGAATCCTGCCCCACCTCACATTCTGACTACTGTGGTGGACAGCTTATTCTGCCATTTCCTTGCAGAATAATGAATTTGGGGTGCTCAGTTTCAATACCATTGCCATCTTTTCTCTTAGATTGGGCTGGCCAAATAAAGCACTTCTCTTGTTTACTGAGATGAGGCCTGGGATTGTGTATCCTCTATTTTTGGTGTGGTCCTCATTGTCACTGATTCAAAGTACAATCCTCAATATATTCACAACAGGGCTACATCCTGATCAACCCATACATTAGAATGATTCTTAAGTAAAAAACTAATATATTTAACATACCAGCCATCACAACCCAGCCAAGCCTGCCTTCAACATGTTCAGAGCACTCACACATTCACATCATCCCACAGAAGGGCATGGTGAGGAAACCATGCTGCACATGGTTAGTACAAGAAAAGATCCAAATTCAAAGTATGACTTTATGGAATACATATCTCTTTGAAGTAGAAAACTCATACACTGAACAGCCAGGCACAAATCAGAAACTGCTTTACCAACATGACATTTTTACTTTCTGTATTAGCTACCCATGCTGCTGTGTCAAAATTCCCACTGAAAGTTCTTAAGGAAGGAAGGGGTTATTTGGGCTCACAGTTTGATGGCACATTCTAGAATGAGGGGACAGTCATGGCAGCAAGAGTGTGAAACAGCTGCTCACATTGCAATCACAGTGCAGAAATGGAAAGAGGTGCACACTGGTGCTCAGCTTACTTTCTCCTTTTATTCAGTCCTGGACCCCAGCTAATGGGATGGTGCCATCTGTCTTTCTTCCTTCACTGAATTTTTCTAGAAATGCTATTTAGACATAGCCACAGGTATATTGTTGTAGAATATTAATTTAAGATGTGTTATGTTTGTTTATGCTGTGGAAAATTTGCTTCATAATGCAAAGATGTGTTGCATCTTTTTATGTTGCATTTGCTTAGCTCTGTGAAGAAGCTGTGTTACTTTAACTGTCTAAAACACCTGATGGTCTAATAAAGAGCTGAATAGGCAATAGCAAGGGAGGAGAAAGGATAGGCAGGCCCAGCAGGCAAAGAGAATAAATAGAAGGAGAAATCTGGGAGGAAAAGAAGAAAGAACAAGATCAAGGAGGAGGGCATCAGGGGCCAGCCATACAGCCACATAGCCAGCCATGGAGTAAGAGTGAAAGTAAGATATATAGAAATAAGAAAAGGGAAAAAAGCCCAGAAGCAAAAGATAGATGGGCTGATTTAAGAAAAGCTGGCAAGAAACAAGCCAAGCTAAGACTGTTCATTTATAATTAAGAATAAGCCTCCATGTATGATTTATTTGGGAGCTGGTGGCGGGGCCCCCCAAAAGAGTGAAAAACAACCAACTACAGTATGTTTACATGTAGATACTAGGTCTAGTCAAGTTGCCAGTGAAGATTAACCATTACAATTTTCTGAGATCTTTGCTCTGATCTTTATGATACATTTGCTCTAATTTGTGCACGTGCTCAGACCAGCAAAAAAGTTTATGTCATTCAATGTGTGTGTTCCTAGCTAATTCTAAATAAGGTACAACTGTCTTCTAATCCAGCTTTCACAATTGTGAGGAAGCATCCTTTGCGCAACCTATTTGTTATCATTTCTTTTCCTTTTTTGTGGGTTGTACCTAAAAATAGTATTTGAGAATAGTGGTATCTCATACGGGGCATCTTAAACTTACAATGCTCATTCGTTTTGCCTGAGAAATTCTTATGTGACTTGGTGTGTAATAAGTATATAAAAAATCAAACATTTAAATTTTAAAAAATTAAAACAGTTATTTTATAAATACATAATTTAGCATTTATTACAGATAAAGGAATATTTACCAACTAAGGAGATGAATATGCTTATTTATTTTTACATAAGGAATGAAACCTTGGCTGGATACTGAATGCTGTGAGAAATGGAGTATCTTTAACTGTTTTAAGAGTTGACTTATATTTTCACTTGTAATTGTCAATTCTGGAAATGTTGCTTTGCACAAATACATGGTATAAAATGGCAAAATTGTGTTTCAGATCATTTCAGGAATTATTGGGAACGCTGTCCTAATCTCAAGCAAACTTCACCAAATGCCTTTTAAGTAAACTCAAGTCAACAATTGAAACATTAAGTTTTAAAAATAAAACATTTTAATCTGACAGAATCTAAAACTGGATTTGATCCATACATGCTGAGGAATGATGGTAGAAAATATTAAAAACTTTGTTTCTACAATTAGCTAATTATGTTTCAATAAAAGCAGAAAGCTTTTGTGCATAGAACAATAGTATAATTCATTAAATTCTCAAATCTGAACTGAGGTATTTCAGGCAGCATGCGTTGGTGTTTTGGGGTGTGAAGTCATGTGCCATGCAAAGCCATAGGCTGTGTCAAAACTCAGGCTGTAGTGAAGGTACCTGATAAAACATAGACAAGTACTGCTAACACTTTGAACCCATTATGAATTCTATTTTGAATTCCTTGTTGTCCCTTGTGCTTTCAGAAACCCTTGAGAGCCAAAGTCTTGACAACTCTCACTCACTTCTCAGATCCCATGTGCATTCATAATCACATTTCAGAAGCTATGATCTGGAGCAGATCTATAGCACAGGTATAGGGAACTTGTCTGACATTTCATAGTCCCCGACCTCAACCAAAATTGTATTCTAGTGTTCTTGAGTGCAAAAAGGCTTTGATGTGCTTCACAGAGAAAATCCATAATTTAGAAAGTCTTTTGACTTTGCATGTATTATGGGCCGTTGCCTAGAAGCTCAATTGTTAAGAAATCAGCCACATATACTAAATAAGGCTTTTCTTTTATTTAACATAGTAACATTTCTTTAATGTCAGTTTTTATCAAGAAAAGTGTGGTTAAGAGAACTGTGTCAAAAGCAGAATTGATGCTATCTGACTCCAAAGTCAGCACTCAAAACCAGAACTTGTTGCACTTTTTCAATTCTCAGTTTTGATTACTATTCAGATGTGTAGAATGTATTATAATGCATTCACAGTGACCCTCTTTTATTCTCCTATTACCTTTCCTTGTGTCTATTCTCTTAGCTTCCATAGCTTGTGTATATGTGCATCGTCTTTCATGTGCTTGTGAATGAGATGGTCATGTAATGGTCAGAAGTCTGAGCTTCTTAGTTTTCTTCTCCATCTTCCACCCCTTATAATCTTTCTACATCTTTTTTTTCCACAATGTCCTCTGGGGCTTGATAAATGAGGCGTACATAAATAAATGCTCACTTAAAATAGTGATGTATTCATAAGTTGACCCCAAAAAAATATGAACAGGAGTTTGCAGAAACTCGATCTTTTCTTTCCCCTAAAGACAATGGTGATATTGTAATGTGGAAGAATGTAATGATAGTGGAAATTGGGAATTGACTGCATTATGTTTTTCTTTTTTGCTTGGTTACCTGTAGTTGACTAAAGAAACATTTATGGGTGCTGTATAAAGAAGAAAAATGGTCAGATGAGCAAAATGAGGATCTCACAGAAAGTAGTGAGGTCCAGTGTGGCGAGTATCATCAAGGCAGAGCTTCACATCATAGCAGGAAGGAAAGCAAGAAGCTGGTGGTGGGTGTCCTTCTCTCTCCTTCTCCCTCTCCCTTCTGCCCCCTTTCTCTCTTTCTTTCTGTGTTTTAGAAGTCTGAAGCTTATTATTGCATCGTTGTATGATATATAACATCATGCATTATGACAGTGGTGATATAAGATATCACCAATCAATTGTCTATGAAACAGATTTAGAATCTTTAAATCCAAAATTATATCTACTATGTGGTTTACTTCTAAAATAATGAGAACTTTCAGACAAAAATAGGTATTTCATACTTAAAATATTTACAGTGACAATATATATTTTCCAAATTCTCCCCCTTTTCCTCATTTCTATAATGAACATTTAAGTCTAAATCTCATTGGTATTTTCAGATTAAAGGTTTTTCTGAATTTTTTGATCATTATAGCATATGAAAAGCACAAATTTGCACCTTTATTTCCATATCTAATGCTAAAGATTTTGAACTGTCATCTTTACAATAGTATAATTTTCGACACACATTGAAGACTATTAGAAAAAACACCCTCTCTGCATTCAATCATGCTAAACTCAGCTTCACTTTTGTTCAACTGGGTCTCCATAGCATGTTTCTGAAAGTCAAAGAGCTTCTCTTTTGTATCAAGAACTATGAAGGACCCAAGATTTCCCCATACTGGCAAACTTACATTCTGGCTTTGTAGAGCGTGACATAAACTGGCAGAATGCCAAGGTTTTCCCAACCAGAGACACATCATCTATCTTGCACAGAGAAAGCAGCAGCCAGAGTTCTGGCATCTCTGTGATAATCTTCTGAGCCTTGGTCCCACAGACTATCACAAAGAGAGCCAAGTGACACCAATGTGTGTGTGTGTGTGTGTGTGTGTGTGTGTGTGTGTGTGTGTGATGGCCTCACAGATTGGGTCTTATATATCCAGCCTATTTTTCATGTTCCACACACCGTGATTGCCGTCTTCCATGACAGTGCTATATGAACAGCTTAAAAAGAATCCAACCAAGGACAGCATTGGCTGGTTCTCAAGATATGAAGACATGTACTACTTGACAAAGCATGGATAATGTCACCTAGCAAGATCTCCCTTTCATAGCTATATCATTAGGACTTTTGGCTAAGTACCTCATGAGTGTATCAGGTTCAGGCACTCTGATTGATGTGACAGAGTTCAAAAACAAATCTGTTCAGTGTTTAATTACACTGGCTGCCAACAGGACCCCATCAGACAGAATAAAACCAACTTGTGCACTGACCTAAGCCGTATCTGGATTGAAGAGCTAAAGGGAGAATGAAACACAGTGGCTTCTTTCTCGAGTTCTTGTATGTGAGAGATGAGGAGTTAAACAGATCCCTGGCAGGCAGACAGACAGGGGAAAAGGAGCTAAGAAGATTAATGTACTTTTTACTTAAACATTTAATCCAGCTGACTTCCTGCCTATGTTCTTTCTCCAAGACAAAAATTTGGCAGCTGCTCCCTGCCCCCCTTTTCAAATGGAAGGAGGCTTCTGTGGGAAGAACCAGATTCCCTTTGTTTGTCTGGATTATTCATTGTCCTGCAAAAGGCCCAACAAGCCAAATCCAAGGAAGAAAGAGAACTTATCTCTCTTCAAACATAAAAAAATGAAACCCAAAAAAACCCACTTAATATTCTAGTGGACTCCGGTCCATGATCTGTTTTTGTGGCGGTCTTTGCTCTGCCTGGGCTTCTGCTCTCAGGACAGTCTGGCTGAATGCAGAGACTTGGCTCTTCCTGGGTTTTTATTCTTTAAATCAGTGAAAAAAATAATTTATTCCAGCAGCCTCGTGCCAGTGACATCCTATGGGCCTGTCTACGTAGCCGAAGCATTAGTTTTGAGCCAGATATATTAGCAATTAGCTGCCTGGCTTTTGAGAGAATATCTAGGAGTGATCCTCTCATCCATGACCACTCAGGCTAGGAAGCAGAGATTGAGCTGAGATCCGTCCATGAGTCTCAGGTCAGCAACACTGTCCAGCAACTGGAGTCCTGGGTGATTGTCAGCTCTCATACAGAAACCTAAGGGTTAGGCAGAGCTTTCCCATGCTAGAAGGGCACATGGCAGAATTCTCTTTGGATAGCAATATAGCTGTGCTGTTTTTCAAGAACCTCCACAACACCTACCAGACAGTGGGCATACGAGTGATTTATCGTGCGAAGCATTGCACACAGCCAGTGGGTTCCCATGGAGAATTCAAATGTCTTCTCCTGAAGGACATTTCACTTAACAAGTAGTGTTAGAAAATAGCTTTACAAGCCAATTCATTAAGAAACTGCCAATGAAGGCAACATAAATCCAATGGTAATCTGTAAAGCAAAGCAAGACAAGAGAAGTGAATGAAAACCAGGCCTTACTCCTGGCTGCTTTTATACAAATAGAAGAGAACGTGCCTGGGACATCACTGTCCTTCCTTTCCCTACAGCACAGAGGCACAGAAGGCTCTCAACTTCAGAAATGTTCCGACATGCAAATAACACCCATCCTAGAACTGGAGCAAATGTGGAGTGGGAGATTTTGAGAAGGTGGGGATGAGGAAAGCAAGACCAACTAATGCTTTACGAGGAAAGTAAGGTTAGAAGCGTGTCGACAAAAGGCGCCTCCTCACTGTTTTCTTTTCTCTTCCTAACTCTCAATGGAAATGCCTCTCTGCCCCAAAATAACAGGATGGCGTTCTAAATAAAGCACGTTTCAAAGAGCTTTAAAAAGAGTCTAACATCATGGGAAGTGTATGGCACTTGCAGATTTTCCTGGATCTCTGTGAGCATTCGGTATTATTCACAGCATCCTTTGCTTCCTTGCCCATGATTTTGTCAGAGAGAAATCTGTTGTTAATGGGAAGACTCTGCTCTCCTAGCACACTGAAGAATCGCAGTGCCTCTCACATCCACAGCCCATGAATAGATGCAAATGGCTCTATTTCAAAAGTAAAACAGCTAAAATTCAGAATGAGTAAAGTTGTGTTTGTACTACCACTCAAGTATTCTGCTTAGAGTATGCTTTCTGAGTTCAGTTACATACAGAAAGGAAAGGGAGCCTTTGTATTAGAGAGTCTTCTGCCCTGTGAAAACATGGGTGTTGTGAAATCAGAACCCGAAACACTCTTTCCTCTTTAAAATAAACTAATTTCATTACTAATATAAGCAACTGAATTGTAGTTGGCATTTTAAAAGCCAATAGTCTTTCTCATTAGAGGCAGTTACTATTAATCTTTGCCCTTGGATATCACCAAACCCAATGTGTTGGAGGGAAAATATATTTGGAGAAGAAAAAAAAACATAACTTTGCATAAAAATACTAAAAGTTTGATTCCTAATTCCTTGTACTCTTGGAAATTATGCTAAAATGTTTTGTTATTTGTTTTCTGGTTTTCTGAGTCAAAAGACAGGTTCTAATTACATAGGTTGGACTGGCCTGCCCTCACAGTCCTCATACCTCCATTTCTTGAGTTCTAAGATTATAGGTGTTTGCCCCCAAATGTGAGACCATGGCCTGTCTTTTCACAGCAGTGACAAACTGCACACTATGAAGAATGAAAAAAACCTCCTTAAAGGATACCCATATCATAATCCTCAGAATTTGAGAGTATTGTCTGTTATGCCTCTCCACTGAAAACAATGTAAAACAAAAGCAAACAAGCACCCCCAAACACAGGCACCAGTGAGAAGCTCAGCCAGGGTTGTCTGGATTGATCCCAAATGCAGCTTACTGTCCCTATGAAAAGGAAGCAGTGAGATTTTTGAGCTTCCCACCCTAAGAAGGAAGAAAGGAGATGGAGCAGAAAGAAAACTGAATATATTGACCTTGGAGATTAGATGGAAGCTGACAAAGGCCAGGAAATGCCAGCAGCCACCTGGAACCAAATGAGGCAAGAAAGCATCCTCCAGAGCTTTTGGAAGGCGTTAAGCCCTCACGCTACTCAGATTTTATCTCATTGCTACTGATTTTGGATTTCTGTCTCTAGGGACATAAGAGAACATACTTCTGTTGTGTTTATGTCTTACAGTAGCCATAGGTGATATTGTGCACATATAAAGACTGCACATCAAGGACAGGATGAAAGTTCTCAATCATGCTTTACTTAGACATGAAGAACACACTTAAAGGATACCTTGATATCCCTTTACCTGGATGCATAGTAGACAGTAAATTGACTCAAATCCAAAGTGGACTCAGATATATAAAAACTAAGTTCCGCATCTCTTAAATCCAGGCATTGATGTCCTT
The DNA here is from genome assembly GCF_004664715.2 of Peromyscus leucopus. Taxonomy (NCBI): domain Eukaryota; kingdom Metazoa; phylum Chordata; class Mammalia; order Rodentia; family Cricetidae; genus Peromyscus; species Peromyscus leucopus. Next base: position 129,854,924 of record NC_051063.1, on the reverse strand, counting down.
CGTTCTTCAGTGTGTGTGTAGCACATCACTGCTGTGTTTGGAGACCTCGTTCCTGCTGTTCCAGGCATCAAAGTGGCTTCAGCCAGAAAAATGTATAGGAAATCAGCAGCCTTGACTGTCCTAATGTGCTGGACACTCGCATTATTCTATAACAGTAAAATCACCTAACACAAAGCCTGTTTTAACAAACTATTAAATGTCTTCTGCAATTTATTTAATATTATACCACAAATGTGTAGTATGAATCTTAAAGAGTCTTATTAATAAAATCAAACCTGAGCCAGGTATTGGGGTGAACTGGAAGATCAGAGAACCAGAACAAGCCACAGCTAACCTCATCTGGCCAACTTCTCAGCTGGTCTTGTTTCCTCAGACTGGAAGCTTCTGTGTCCTCATGCCAATGGCTCTCAGCTGATCTGCTGCTCGAAAGCCTGAAGCTTAACCAGCTAAAAGCTTAACCAGCCAAATGCTTCTTGTTTCTGGTCTTCACACCTTATATATCTTTCTGCTTTCTGTCTCACTCCCTGGGATTAAAGGCTCACTTTCTGGGATTAAAGGTGTGTGTCACCATGCTTGGCTGTATCCTTGAACACATGGATTTCTGCCTCTGGAATGCTAGGATTAAAGGCGTGTGCTACCACTGCTTAACCTCTATGTTTAATATTGTGGCTGTTCTGTCTCTGACCTCAGATAAGTTTATTAGGGTGCACAATATTTTGGGGAACACAGATGAGATGAGTTTATATGTGTTCATGTCATTGTAAAGTAAAACAAAAACAAAATCATACACTGAAGCATCATTAAGCTAGGTGTTGCCTGGAGAGCAACTCTGGAGACTGTCTCAACAGCAGCATGCATGGCAAATGATACAGATCATTGCTGGTGTAGAAGACCTGGGAAATTGGCTACTTTGAGGTAAGGAAACTAGGAAGTTGGGCTTGTTCTAGATGTAAAGTGACCAGACAGGGCCTGAGCATCTAAATAGGACATGTAAAACATATTACAACTATTCCTAACTCCCTCCATCACGAGGAACTCCACCTCAGCACTTCTCCTGCTGTGGTTGAGGACAGATGTGAAAAGGAAAAGTCTCAAAGCTAAAGTCAGGGACAATGAGAAGAGGCTGTTTTGAGTAGTCCAGTGTAGATCTCTTCCTGAGGGAAGAATTACCATGTTCATGCTCACAGCTCAGACGACTCTGCAGGTGGCCTTTCCAGCAGATTCAAAGGTATTCTGAGCCAGCCATTGAGTATTTTCCAAAAGGGAATTTTTGCCATGGGTCTTGACCATGTCAAATCATCATGCAATGGTTCAGCAAGGACAGAAACTTTCAATAACTCATGGATTTGGGGTTCGAAGTGATGAAACCAGCATTGTGTACTGTCCTTGATGCTACACTGAGGTACTGGGTGTCCTGTCGAGAGAACAGTGTTGACTATCTGTGTAGAATGAGGCACGTAACAGACAGCAGTCTCTGATAGATACTAATTGATGATTAATTCTTCCCTCTTCTGGGGTACATCTCCATCCTTGGAAGTTAGGATGGCAGTGTAGCTTGCTTTGATTGTTAAAACGTGAGCTGAGGAGGTGTCAGGGGCAAGGCTATGTATCAAGAATGACTGACAAATATCGAACATACTGCTTCCCAACCACAACACACTATGTAGCTTGAGTTGGGGTATCAGTGTAATTTTTGCTAGCCTGACTGACACCCGAAAAGGCTGATGGTGACAAATATTTCCTTCATTCTGAGTTGTTTATTCCTACCTTGTCTGATTAACATGCCATGGATACAATGTACTGTCACAACAAGTCAAAGCATGTGTTGAGTTCCTAGGAATCTATCTTGAGATGAGACATGTCAGACGCACTTACTTCTGTAGGGTTGTGTGGTCTGTTCTGCAACATCCCTTTGGCAGTGAGCACATGTGAACTGAACTTTCAGTTGAATTGCTCACTGTACAATCCATCCTGCCAAGAGCTTTGTAAGTTTCTTGAAAGATTTTTTGTAGCATTCTCAATTAAAACTTTAGTACACATATATAAGTATCATCCTCACAAGAAAACAGAAATTAGGGGAATTAAATTTTCAAGAAAAACATAAATACTTTCCTACAGAGGCTCTTTCAAAAAGTGTCAGCAACAAAACAAATATTTGAAAATGGTGTTCACATAACCAAGATGGAGAGATTCACATAGTTGAGACAGGGTTTCTCCCCTATACCTCACAGGACTTTCTGCATGTAGAGGTTATTGTGCTTATGGAGAACACTCTCAGAACCTGGAAGTGTGGCAGTGGGCTTACTCTTCTGTTTATTTCTGTTTCCTTACCTATAGCCACTGTTCCTTCTCCCTGTCCCACCTCCCTTTCTCTTTCCTCCTCAGCCTCATGCTTCCTTTTTGAAGAAAGATCTCATTATATAGACTGGGTTGTTCTAGAACTCATGATCCTTTTGCCTCAGCCTCTGACTGCTTGGATTACAGGTGCTGTACCACCACACCGAGCTCTTGTCATCTTTGTACATCAGAGGCTCTCAGAGCTACAACAAGAACTCACATTATTTTGTTTGTTCCTCGTCAGAACCCCATGATGTAGTAAATGTAACCTCCCCTCGCCCCAAGTGACAGATGTGGGAAACTAGGCCTCGGAGCTTGGCACATCTGTTCAGTTTCTATTATAATAAAACAATAGAGAGAGGCAAGGGCAGTACTCAAAAATGTCTCGCTTTGAAGCTGCCACCATGTACTTTATTAATTTACCAAATGTCTGAGGCAGATGCAAATTGCATTTTTGTATATTAGGAAATGGTGAGATGGTTCCTATACTGTAAAAACTGAAGAAGCAGGGCCTGGAGAGATGGCTCAGGGTTTAAGAGCACTGTCTGCTCGTCCAGGGAACCCAGGTGCAATTCCCAGCCATCACTTTGTGGCTCACAACCATTCGTAATGAGATCTGGTGCCCTCTTCTGGTCTGGAGGTATACATGCAAGCAGAACACTATATGTATAATAAATAAATCTTGAGGGGGGAAAGAGCTCATCTTAGCGTCTTTAAAAAACAAAAGACTGAAGAAATTCTTCACTGAACTTCAGGAATATTAATATTAGCGCAAGTTGCTCCCCCACCTTAGCTTCCTGGCCAGTGGATCACTTGGGGAAGAAGTTCATGTTGCACAGGGGATGTACCTCTCTCCTTACAGCATCACCAGATTCCAGGTTGCTAGTCTTTGTCAGGCATTTTCCCCTGGAGAGATCTTTTCTCAGGCTAACAGACTGCCTCTCATTAAGGCACCTGGATATGCAAATGTATAAATTGGGGCATGTAGGTCACTGAGGAAAAGAGGACAACTATTTCTGGTAACATTTTAAGTTTACTGTGATGAGTTGAGGTGACCACGTGGTGAGCCCTTTCCTTTCCCATCATCTGTAAAGCCACTCATTAGCTCATCCATGCACTGGAAATGAGTCTGGTTGGTTAGCTGAAAACATCGTAAATTGTTCACATATAATGACACAGAAGACATCTAATTTCAATTCATACTGTTTCCAACTCAACATACCATGAGTAGTTTGTATTTTATTGAAAAAGAATTGTGTGTTCAACAAAATAGTAAAGAAGAAATCCAGCAATATGTTAATTTTCAGTGATGATTGTTAGTCGTGGATTAAGTAAAGCCTGCTAACTTTACACAGGATGATTTTTTTTTAATTACTGAAAAAGAAACACATTCATCTGCAATATTCCTTTCATTTTTTCTCTTATCCTTCTGGTTCTATCAAGATTGTACATGTATGGAACTGCTGAACTATAGGGCAGCTGGGTGGAAGGGTCTCTCCAGAGTTTCTGTGCCTCTTTGGAAGCAAGCCCTGCGTGCAGGTGGCGCTGTGACACAAGCGACTAGATCCTGGAACCCTGGCCTGGGTGATGAGAGAATGAAGACAGGACAGACAGATGGAAAAGCTGAGATTGGGTGGGTCACACATTCTGATGGCTAGGCATCAAGAGCAGCCCAGAAACTCAGTGTGTTTATTTTGTGCATCTGAACTGAGGAGGTGGTGTTAGTGTATAGAGCTGAATGAGGAAGTGGGTTAATGTACACAGCTGAACAAGGAGGCAGGTTTCAATGATCTCAGCAGGGAGAGCAGTCTCAGCCTATAAACATCAGGCAAGGGGGAGCTACACTCAACATCTTCTGCACAGATTGTCAGCATCAAAACACAGACCAGGGGGAAGCTTTTCCATTTCCATGGGACTGAGGCATTGGGGTCCTTATCAATAATATATATTTACTCAGGATTTCATCTGTGACCTACAAGGCTGTCTGGGTAAGTCACCGCTTGCTTGTAGTGTACCCTACATCTTATTCTCTGATTTCAACTTCCTCACATTCTTGTCTCTTTTTACATCCTTAGAACTGCCCATGGAGCGTACCACGGATTCTCTGTACATGGATTCTCTGTACACGACAATCACCATGGTGAGAATGTAGCCTGTAGGATTCTAAATCTGCATGCGAACGGGGCAAATGTGTCTATCGCATCTTTAAGGCCTTCTAGAAGGTGTGGCCAGTGTCTCGCTGTGAACTCAAAGTTCTTTAAGTATAGTGATGATCATAGTGATGGTATAATGAAACAAGGAAATACTCTTAGGGCATTTTTGTCTAGTAAGAAATCACAGAAGAAAATTGTTTTGCCACATTATCATCAATGAAGACAATTTCAGCAACATCTATCCACTGTTGTATTCTCAGGTTTCTTTACATTATTCATAGAGAAATTAATTATCTTAGCCACTCAGCTATCAGGAAGAGAAGGCCGAGTAAGCTATGAGGCCTAAGATCGAGGAAGTGTGGTGTGGTTGAGATCTGTATGTGCACATGACCTTGGCCACAGGGAAAGCAACTCCATGATAAAGTCACACTGTTCTGGAATGTGGGACTAGATGTGCCATCTGATTTGGGAACAGCATCCAGTTGGGAAACGTCTTTATCTGCAGGCTGCTGCTGTTTCTCATTCTTCAGTGTTTCATCCCTATCCATTATCTGTGATTTCCAGAAGCTTGTACCATCCTAATCTAGGCCATCTCCGGATTATTTATCATTATTTACATATTCCCAAACCAAACAAAAATGCACACAGTGGGCTCACTCTGTAGCGGACCATATTGTGCTTGACTCCTGAAACTATAATGACCTAGTGGGCCAGTGTAAGCATTTCAGGCTGAAAAGCTCATGTCTGTCTTGTCTAAGGAAACTTCTGCTGTGCCAGTTCTGGAACACACTATGTATCCTTTCACGCTACAAATTTTTCTGTCTGTCCATAATCCCCTTTGTTTTTAGGGTAAAATTGTCTAAAAATCCTATCAAGAATTCTCCACTCCCACCTCGCTCCAGAATTAATTTCTTCCATTTTCAGTTGGCTGGATTTAGATGTCCTGTAACTTTGTGTATGATGCTTAGATGGCATTTTACTCAGTTTTTTGTGTTCAGTTCTTAACCGGGAGACACATTAGGATGGTCAGAAAACTTGGAAATACACATTTGTCTCGGTCAGATACCACAGAAATTGAATCAGACACTCTAGGGTCATGGCAATGATTTTCAAGAAAAGCATCAATGCCAATAAAAAACTAGCACCTCTCTGAAAAACTCTACTGTGTGTCCATCAAGCTGGCTCATTTGCAGTGTGAGCAGACCAAACATCAGAGCCATTCATCTTATTTATCTTTGAACATAGACAGTCTGACCTATTGCTTATAAAAAGTAAATAATAAAACCCTGCGTGAGACATACTATAATGAAAGACACTTGTCACTAGGCAGAATAGGCATATAAACAGAACCTGTCACTCTTTCTGGGATAAACACAGCATGTATCACAAGTAAAATTCAGCTAGGCTACCAATATGTGGGTTAGACACTAGAAATATGGATTAGGTTGTACACAGCTAGAGCCAATAATGTGATTAACTGGGGACAGATAAAAATGGGATGGGGTGTACTGTTTAGGGTCATAGGATCTGAAACTGCATAGACCAAGGTAGGAAAGAGAGACAAGCTGTGAATACCAACATTAGATCCCATTGAACTGGCAACTAGTGAGACCTAAGCAGCAGACAGGAAAAGTTTCTGAGAGGTAGGTGGCTGAGTCAGTCAGAGTCTGTACAGGATTCTGGATTCCTCCTTGCCCCTTTGGAAGGACTTGAGCTTTGTAGTGCCAGATTATATACAAGAAACATTTTAATTCAGATAAAACCCCATTTTTTAAGGTTATGTTCCAAATATTGAATGAAATCTGCTGCCAAGGCTGGGGATTTTGTGGGCTGCAAGGAGCTGCTTGGCTAATTCTGTTCTGATGGACAATCCTTTCTGTAGAGCACTGCCTTCCACTTCTCATGGGTCCCACGTCCAGCTGGCTGCACTGTTCTGAATTGCCTCCCATTAAATCAACTCAATATTCTGAGCATGTTGGTGGGACAGATGGACTCGAGCACTTAGTTGTGGGAGTCTACATCCAGTTTTTCAGTGAGAAGAAGTAAAGATCTGAGCTTAAACCAGCTCTGGTTCACGTCTAGAATTTTCTTAAGCAATTTAAAAAAATTTTTTAGCAAAAAGAAATATTAATTTTTCCTGAATTTTCTAAGTAGATATGATGAGTTTTCTCTGAATAATCAACTTGATTTTTCTAGTGGTGACTAACCCTTCTGCACCTCGGGCCTCATTAGTCGATAGAAATTGACATAGATAACTTTTAACTTTTTACTGATTTAGTTCTAAAATCACCATTTATATGCACCGATTTTATTGTGTGTGTGTGTGTGTGTGTGTGTGTGTGTGTGTGTGTGTGTGTGTGTGTTTTTCTCTGCCAGGGTACCAGTTCCTCTGGAACTAGAGTTACATACAAGTAGTTGTGAGCTGCCATGTGACTGCTGGGAATTGAACCTGGGACCTCTTGAAGAGCAGCTGTTGTTTTTAACCACAAAGCCATCTCTCCAGCCCCTAAAATCACCATTTAATCAAAGATCTTGGGAGTTTAACTTATTCTCCTTCAGTTACTTATGAGTAAATATCTGGTCCCTCAAGAAATGCTGGTATAAGAAACATCAGAAGGTATAAGGTACCATTTATTTATTTATTTTTTTAAGAATAAATTCTAGTTTTTAACTTGTCTTCTTTTTTTAAAGATTTATTTATTTATTATGTATACAGTATTTTGCCTGCTTTATGTCTACACACCAGAAGAGGGCATAAGATCTCATTACAGATGGTTGTGAGCCACCATGTGGGTGCTGGGAATTGGACTCGGGACCTCTGGAAGAGCAGCCAGTGCTCTTAACCTCTAAGCCATCTCTCCAGCCTCATAAGGTACCATTTATAAACAGCATCAAAACCATTCACTGACTGAGGGACACACAAGGAAAGGACCCGAGTGCTACTACAGTAAAAGGAAACACAGTCAACCACTAACCTCAGAAAAGGAACACTAGAATAAAACTAAAACTCATACCACTGCTTTCAAAATTGGCCTCCTCATTTTAATGTTTCCAGTCGGAACTGTGCATGAGGAGCACCCTTAGGTGCTGCACAAAACCTTAATTTATATGAGACGGTGGCAAATAGAATGAAACAAATTTTTAAAACTGTCTTCATGACATTATTCATCCTAAAGATTATTAAGTAGTGTTCAGACCGTTGTTGGGGATAACTTGGTGCTTTCATGGCTCTAAAATAACCCCTCAGAGGCTAGTTTCAAAGGTTATAGGGAGGCTGGAGTCTGTGAATGGCACTTGAGGACTCTGTCGTCCACACTCTAATTCCATTGTTGGTTTCCGTCCCTAACTAACAATGGCCAGCAAGATGTCATGCCTTCTGAGGTGATGAAGGGACAAAGGCCGATCAGTCACCTCTGCATGGATCTGTTGATCTTCAGAACTAGCTGCCAACTTACAGAAACTACCAGAGCCAGAGGTTGAACTCATGATGACTGTTGGGTCTCCACTATTTAATCCAGAAGACTGAATATTTACTTCAGACAGACTGAATTTCTTCTTCCATAGATTAGCATCATTAAAAAAAAGTCAACTAGCTACTGATAAAGAAAGAAATACAGGGCCTGGAGAGATGGCTCAGCGATTAAGAGCACTGGCTGCTCTTCCAGAGGACCTGAGTTCAATTCCCAGCAACATGGCAGCTCATAACTGTTTGTAACTCCAGTTCTGGGGGATCTGACACCTTCACACCAATACACATAAAATAAAGTTAAATAAATTGCTAAAAAAAGAAAGAAATATGGTCAGGAGGTACACTGTTTCAAATGAATAGAGATGAGCTAGTCATTCCCACTAAATTTAACACATGTATGTGAATCTGGATTCCAAGTTAATAAAAGAATTATAAAGGATAATTTTCAGACAATTGAATAATTAGATATTTTATAGTCAAATGTTTATTGTTAGCTTTTAGATTATGTGCTTTTTTTTGTCAATAGCCTAGACATATCTAGGAAGTGAAACCTCAGCTGAAAAAATGTATCCATCGGACTGACCTGTGGGCAAGACTATAGGGCATTTTCATGGTTAGTGATTGATATGGGAGGGCCCAACCCACTGTGAGCAGTGCCACCCCTAGGCACAAAGACACCCCTGGGTGTCTAAGAAGGCAGGCTGAGTAAGCTATGAGGAACAATTCAGTAAGCAGCACCCCTCCATGGTCTCTGCATCAGTTCATGCCTTTAGTTCTTAAGTTCCCCTGATAATAGACTGTAGTCCATAAGCCAAACAAACCCCTTCTTCCCCAAGCTGCTTTTGGTCATAGTGCTTTATTGTGGCAATAGGAAGCCTAACTAAGAGGTTCATTTCAGTACAGTTGTAATGATGTACATGCGTGCATTTGTAAAGCTAAGGATGTGTCAGCATATCATTGAGGGTGTCATGTCTAGATGGTAAAATGTATCACCGTTTCACTTTTGCTAACCTTCGTCTTCTGTTTAGATAGGCATCACACAGTTTTTGAAATGATGAAAACTTATTTTCAATAAAAAACCAAGCTAGAAGAGAAGCCTATCTGTGTTTTTAATTGGCTGTTTGATTTGGCTTGGAGGCTGTTGATGTGGTCTTCGAGCTGAGTGAGTTTTCCTTCATGTTCCTGGATGTCTCAGAAAGCATGCTCCATTTCGTGTGGATTTCACAGCATTTTTCAACCTAGGCTAGAAAAAGAAAACTTTTCTAAATCTCTTGAGAAAATTCCATTTTCACTGAACTCTTGATCCTACCAGCAATAATATTTGTAAAAGACCCATTGCTTTTCTCCAGTGCAGTCTACTGTCAGATCAAAGGACTTCTGATAAACACTGGGCAGTACATGTCCAGTTCAAGATAAATTTCTAATTTAAACTTCTAAAGAAGTTCTTGAAGCTTTGGTACGATTCTAACAAAAGCTTCAGAAAATAGAATGAACGACACATTTACCGGTAACAGGAATGATGATGATCATGGAAGTACGAAAACCTCCATGAGTTTTATTAACATGTTTATTGGCCACTGAGACCTGAGGTGAGGAAACTGAATGGATTCAAATATATGTGAGCCACAGTTTCATTTTATTTAAACATTTCATGGCAGTAATGATTTTTTTTTGTCTGAATGCTTGTGTAAGCAATACTTGTATTTTCCCAACAGTGCCTGAACAAGGCACTTTTAGGAAGGTATATATATTCAATGCTATACAATAAGTCACTTCCTCCATTACACAAAGTCAATTTTCTTTACTACAGATTAATCCTACTTCTACTTAACAGTCCAAGAATGAGAAAAGTTGACCAACCAGCATTAACATGCAAAATTGCTCACAATTGCTTTTTCATTTTTATGGGACAATTTACAACATTAAATACTTATGATCAGACGTAGACAGCAGGTAAATGTAACTTTGCAGATAACTAAATCTCATAGTATAAATTATTATTGTCATTTCTAAATGTGCATTATTCATACAAGACTTACGACACAGGCTTACAATCAGACATATATTGTCAAGCAGTTTCTAGGCAAATACCATATAATCAAACACATTGGTATTTCTGCAGCACTGCAATTTGTCCATATTCAACCCAGCAATAATAAAGCCCACGGAAAGATTTCAATTGGTTATGTCAGGTTTAGCTAGCTCATGGGTTTAGAAGCCCAATTTAGAGGCAACTCTGAGGATTTCAGAGCTACACATAGGTTCTAATGTCATGGACTAGCATATATGTTACTAACATGTCAGAGATAAAATCCAATTCCTTCTTTTTGAGTTGAAACATATAGAACATCATTTTAGTACCTGGACAAAATTGTTTTAGAACGTGTTTTTTAAATACAAATTTTATTAATTTTTTAAGAAATTTGTGCAATGACTTTGGATCATATTGTCCCTTCCTCCAACTTCTCCCAGATTTAACCCACTTCCCTATCCACCTCACTTCATGTTCTCTCTTTTTAAAAGCCCACCCAGTCCAGCTTGTGTGACTCAATTACTAGATATCTGCCAAGGAATGTAGTTGGTATGCCAGGTATCTGTCACACCATTGAAGAAAACTGAATTTCAATAGCTCCTTGGCTATGGATAAGATATTATTTCCACCTCCCCCCTCTATAAGATTTTTTTTTTCTGGTTTAAGCTTTTGCAGGTCTTATGCATGCTATCACAATGACTATGAGTTATATGTACAATTGTCCTGTTGTGTTTGGAAAACACTATTTTCTTGAAGCCATGTCTAGCTCGTATAATCTTTCTACCCACTCCTCTGTGAAGATCCTGAAATATGAGGGAAGCCATGTAATATAGATGTCACATTTAGAACTGGAGCACTCTTAAGTCTCCTTGCATGTTGACAAGTTGTTGGTCTCTGTTTATTGTCATACACTACAATAAGAAACTTCTCTTGTGAGATTTTTCTCTTATGCACTGATCTATGGGTATAGCATGAGTCATTAGGAATCAGTTAAACCCTATGTCCACTTAGGAGATAATAGTAGTATGTCCTTCCCTAGAGCCTCTGACCTATTATTGTTAACAGTGCCAGATCTGGGTTCCATTTCATGGAGCAGGCCTTAAATCCAATCAGAAAGTGGTTGATTGCTTTCATAAGGCCGTGTTGCTATTTCACCCATGGGCAGATATCGATAAGCCAGGGGTTATTGTGGCTTACAGGCTTTGCAGCTTTTAAAGGTTGTTGATGATTTTTCTCCTCCAATAATATAAATAGCACCTTCCAGTACTATGAAAAAAAGCTAGCCAATAGGGGTGAGTCATCCATATTGACCAGCCATATGGACCAAAAGGTCCATATCACTTCGATTTCTCATTATCAAGTATATGATGACTTCAGCAACCGGTCTTACCATCACATTTAGAAGGGTCACCAAGAGCAATGCAATAACCTGCAATCTTTGGGTATATGGGACCCCACTAACCAACACCTTGAAAAGACTCCCACACACTCTGAGCTTTTTATTTGATAATGTATGGTGTCTTGGGAGGCACTGTTTTCTGTTATAGTAATTCTACTGAAACTTCATTTTCCTATCTACATTTATATTTTAGGAAGTTTCTACAGTAGTAGGTTACCATGTGGCATTTTCAAAGGTCATTTATGTTAATTATTCCTTCCCATACTTTCTTCTCTATCTCCCCTTCATTCTCACACCCCATTAACCCTTCTTTTTTGTTGTTGTCTATTTTCCTTTCTCCTCTCTTACCACCTTTTCTAGTTCACCTTTGATTGCAGTGTTCAAACACCACGACCAAAAGCAAGTTTTGGAGGAAAGAGTTTATTTGGCTTACATATACACATCACATTCCATCACTGAGGGAAGCCAAGGCAAGAACTCAAGCAGGGCAAGAATCTGGAGAGAGGAATTTAGGCAAAGACCACAAAGGAATGCTGTTTCCTGGCTTGCTTTCCAGGTTCATATTCACCTACCATTCTTACACCTTCCAGGACCACATGTCAAGGAATGGCACCATTCACAGTGGGCTGGGCCCTCCAGCATTAACCATTAATCAAGAAAATGACCTCACAGACTTGCCTTCAAGCCCATCTGATGGGGGCATTTTTTAAAAGTTGAGATTCCCTCTTTCTAGATAACTCAAATACTGTCAAGTTGACCAAAAACTGAGTAGCACACCACCTGTGCTCTAACTTTCCATACTTGCTCATCTGTGTTCATTGCTGCTCTAGTCATAATAATCAGGAGACATGCTAGATGCCCATCACCTGATGTTTGGATAATGAAAATGTGATATGTTTACACAATGAGATATTATTTATCTATAAAGAAAAATGAAACTGAAATCCACAGGTAAATGGGTAGAGATCATTACTCACCTTTTATCTAGAGTGTTCACACCCTGAAATCCTTGATGAGAACCACACGATTCAAGGCTGATCTTTAGGACTCAGCATCTTCATGAGACAGCCAAAAAGCCAGGCAGGGTCTATAATGCCCAGTGAGTGAGCTACCACACCTGTTTTAAAAAACATTCTGAGGTCTGTGTAGACTGCCTGTGGAGGCCAGGAGAACGGTCCTGCCTCAAGAGGCAGACCCTTAAACAGCTACCACTTTGTAAATGGGTTTTTGTTACTTCTACATTTTTTTAATGAGAAAAGTTAAAGTGACATTTTTAGTGTGTGTATAATACTGATTACTCTACATGCTTTTCTCTCTGATGATGGCATACGGCACTCTCTGTATACTCTGGATTTGGTGTTCACAAGACTTCTTTAATGCTGTGTGCTCTATGGGCTCCATTGACTTCTTAAAAAAGCAGAGTTACCTCTTTTAATTTTTAAAAAGTTTTAAATTGACATATATGTTGTCCAGGACAAGGACTGTTCTCATCCACATCCCGAGCTATGGAATGTTTTGATACATGTATACATCATATAACATCCTAGTCCAAATCAAAAAGACTCATCATGTTTTATGGTGAAAACATCCTAAACCCCTTCTTCTCTGTTTTCACTTAAAATCATCAACATTGACATTCTCTGCCATCGCTATTCTGTGCAATAAACCCCAGAACTTTCCTAACTACAGCATTGCACTTGCTGACTGACACCCTCCTCCTGTAGCCTCTGGTAGCTACCATTCTGTTCTCAACTTCCTGTGACTTCAACTTTCAAAATTGTATGGATGAGAGGGGGCTCAGCATATTTCATAGAACATGTATCATAATTATTTCACAGGAAACTATGTTATTTTTTCATCTAAATTCCAGATTTTTGGCTACTAATGACTAGATTTTATGATGCTTAAGAAATTGTTGTGTTATTTTCCAAACATATCTTTCACCAATTTATCTAAACATAAATACATTTTCTCTGTCGATAACATAAGCCCTTGGTGGCATAGGAGATATGTGATTTGGCTAATTCAGCCTCCTACTCAACACCCTTCTCATTTTCCTCTGAGGGAAGCTGCAAAATTAACATTCACTGCCTAGATTCTTACATTTAGGGATGATCTTATGTTGGATGAAATTCAAGTTTCTGTGATGTGAGCAGGTCTTCGTGTGTTAGCTCTTTATCCTTGGGTCTCCGACATCTGGAAAGGCAGCATCACTAAATAAACATAGAAACAGATGTACAAAGAAAAGAATAAAAATGTGTTCTCTGGGCAAAACTAGCTCACTAAATACCAGACTGTTTGCTTCATGAAGCAAGCTCTCTTTGATTACTGGGATGCATGAATACTATGTTCCTTGCTTGTACAACTCATACTTCTGAAGACTCTCTGAGGTTTTCTTTGTGACCAGAGAAGTTGAAGGGTAATTCATAACAAACAGTTCTCAAAGAATGACAGCTTCAATCATTAAACAATTCTTAAAATCTTCAAAAAGAGTACATCAAGGGGAAGGACATGTCCAGCAAACCTTTGTTATTCTCTGACCATACATAGCAGCAGAGAGAGCAGAGGATGTGGACGAGGGCACTCCCCATCCCGGGGGACTCCACTAAAGACATCCAAACAGGAAGAAGCAGATTATATCAGACATTCTTAGGACATCAAAAGAGAAGTATTTCAAGAATTGCATGTGGAGTGACAGTTTTATTAACTAGTACAAACCACAATATTGCACACATGAGTGAAAGGATGACTTTTTTTTTTTTGAAGTGAGGAAAGTATGTTTCTGGGAGAACTTTCTAAGTCCTCAGGTTCTGTAGTAAGAAATGACACAGTTAATGGTGGGCACAACTCCAGCTGTAGATAAGAGCAGGCCTGGATGTTGTGCAGGGAATGGACCACTTCCTCCTCTTCACTGCCACCTGCAGCTTGAGTTTGTCCCAGCATTGCCACTGGGAGGGTTTAGAGTGTGAAAATATTTGTGTCCTTTGATGTGAAAGCACAGTCAGCCTAAAGCAGTTAGACGTTTGAATACAACTCAAGGGTTCTTTCATTCCTACCCCCACCCCTCACTCTCCAAACCCACTGGCACATTCTGGACCTTTCTGTCAGAAACTCACTAAGAAAACTTATGCACATGGGAGGAAGGATACAAAGTATATGGGGCTCTGTGAGTAAAAGCACTTGTCATACAAGCCTGATGTCCTGAGTTTGGTCCCCAGAGCCCATGACAGAAGGGGAGAATTGATTTCTCAAACTTAGATCTAGAGACGATGGAGTTCTCATACACTGTTGCTGATATGTAAATCAGCACAACCATTATCAAAAACAAAAACTGAAACTACCTTATGATCCATTCATCACCTTATATATTAAAAGGAAATGAAATCAGCAAACAAAAGACATTAAATGCCAATGTTTATTACAGCTCTATTTAGAAAAGCCAAGATATGAAACCAGGATGGATTCCCATCAATGCATGTGTGGATAAAGGAAATGTGGCATGCATGGACAGTGTGAAGTACTACACAGACATAAAAGAGAATTCTGTCATTTCCAGCAAAATGGATGGAAATTAAAGATACCATGTTAAATTAAGTAAGTCAGAGACAGAAAGTCAAGCACTGCATATTTTTGTTCATATAAGAAAGATAGAAAAACAGCTGTATGAATATATAATTGTGATACATAGAGATTGGAAAGGTGGTAGCTATGGGTGTGGATGTTAGATGGATCAATACACTCTATATGCATGTCCTGAAATATTGCTGGCCTCAGCTAATATGTTCAATGAATATAAAATACTTAAACACTAAAATCCTATACATATACATATTCACAGACACGATACATATGTAAGCTATTCAGAGAGCTGAGCTGCTGGCTGGTTCCTAGGCAAAGGGAAGCCCATGGCAGGGGAACTGAGAGAATGAACCTTAGGTTCATATTATTAGGGATTCTGTGACCAGGGAGATGTTCTCAGTCTGATTCTAAAGAGCCAGGAAGGAACTTGCATCTCTTGTGATTAGCAGAATACCTCTGGCCTTCTCTGGAGTGGGGAGAAGATGGTGAAACAGCAACAGGCATCATCATCTTCACACTCAGCCCACACAGGAGGAGGGACAGTGTTTCTGTAACTTATGCCACCTCTGTGTATACATCATGACTGTTTCTCCAAGAGGGTCTTGCCCCTCCTGCCAAAAGGGTGCTTGCTGTTCTTTCTTCAGCCTGATGGAGCAGGGGAGGGTGTTTGAAATTCCCTTGGTGAGACATGCTGTTCTTTTAAAAACCTAACTCTAGCTGATATCATGAGGACATTGTGTATTATGTACACACATGCTCGTGTCACATGTACTATTATTTATGATCAGCTTCTTACAGCTCTACATAACTTTATCTCTCATTGTTCTAGAGGCTGGAAGTCTGCTACCAGTTTCCAGCATGACTGTGTTCTGGTGCATGTGTGCTTCTGAGTTGTGGAAGTCCACCTTCTTATTGAATCCTTAGCTAGTAGAAAACAGAGTAGGAAGCAAGTTTCTCCTGTGCAGAACCACCCACAAGTCAGCCAGGCCAACGTACAACTCAGAATCTTAGGAACCGCTGTTGACATCTGAAAGGATGAATGGCACTGGCTGGTTGGTGGAAGAGTCACAGGTCATAGCTACCAGAGTTAGAATGGGCTTTATTAGAAAGAAGAAGGGATAGGAGGGAGAGGCCAGGTCTGGCAGGGGAGGAAAGCAGGGCAGAGCAGACAAAAGAGAGGAAACAGAAAGAGAGAATGGGGGTCTGTGTCCGGCTTTTTAAGGAGGGTATGCAATCGCCCGTGCCCCCTGATGATGTAAGATGTTAGACCCGGAAGAGTGAGAGCAGGATCCTAACAACGTCTGCTTAAAAGATGTCTACAACACTATGGAAACAAACAAACAAACAAAAAACAAAAAGAAAGATGACAACTAAATGGTCCCACTTCCTCTCACATTATTCTAAACCCCATGATCTAAGAGTCAGGAACACCTGGAAAGCAATTCTGCCTGAGGCCACTTTTGCTGACTCGTGTGTGCTGTCTGAAATGGCATGTAACTTGTTGGTCTGGGGTTCTAGCTCCATTTCTGCTGCTGTGATAAACACCCTGACTAAAGGGTCACTTAGGAAGAAGGAAGTTGTTCTGCTTATGATTCTATCATAGCAGGTAAGTCACGGTTGTGGAGTTTGTAGCAGCTGGTCCTATCACATCTTCAGTTCAGAGCAGAGAGAAATGAGTGCGTGCGTGCTGGTTGTTTGCTTGCTTGTTTATGCTCAGCTCAATTTCTCTATTTATGCAGTTCAGGACCCCTGCCTAGAGAAGGTTCCACCCACAGTAGGATGGGTCTTTCCACATCAATTAACTTAATTAGGAAAATCCCCACAGACATGCCCACAAGCCAACCCAACACATAGTCCCTCATTAAGACTCTCTTGCTAAGTGATTCTAGGTTGTGTCAAGCTGACAATTAAAGCTACCATCACACCAGGCAACTCAATTAGATCAAAGTCTCTTTCTAGGTGAAGAGAACATGAGTTCATAAACAGAAGAAGGTGGAGAGGGGGTGAGCAGAGAACAGGACACCCACAACCCCAGAACGGCCCTAACACCTGTTATGCATCTGCATTTTAGAGCCCGATTTGGGATGCTATTTCCACAAACATGTGGTAAGGGACATCATACACACCCTGTTACCACTACTCCCACTAATACCGCAGCAAGTGGAAACTGGCAACACAAAATTATCCAAGTTACTCTGTGTTCGCTCTTCTTTTGCCTGATGAAGGAAACTTGGTGACTGCTGCTGTGCTACTTGTGAAAGAGCAAACCTTAAGTAGCCACAATAAATGTCAGGGTCTTATCCATCACCAGGGACAGAGCCAGGATCACACTCACAGGGGGCCATTCTTGCCGTACATGAGAACAATCTGTGATACAAAGAATAGCTTGCTGGCCTATGTAGACTGCGTCGTAGGTAGCTGCAGGTCCACCAGTGAAAATTATGCCACCACCACTCAAAAGAATGATGGGTAATGGAGACAATGGCTTCCAGAAAGCTACATGCAGCTTCAAACGTGAATGAATCCTAAAGAATAAGCTAGTTAAGATAGGAGCAGAGCCAGGCAGCAGTGGTGCACGCCTTTAATCCCAGCACTGGGGAGGCAGAGCCAGGTAGATCTCTGTGAGTTCAAGGCCAGCCTGGTCTACAGAAGTGAGATCCAGGACCGGCACCAAAACTACATGGAGAAACCCTGTCTCGAAAAAACAAACAAACAAAAAAAGACAGGGGCAGAATCCATCCCTTAGAAACGTTTTCAGAAGGAAAGGGCAGGGGACAGTCCGGATGACCTCATCTTGCAGTGGATTATACCATCTGTTCCATCAGCATTACACTGGGTTATCTGGAAGACTGCAGAGGAAAGAGCACCCAGCCCATAGCCACCTGTCTCTACAGCAGCAGGAATTTCTCCACTTTGGATAGCTCTTGTTCTCCCAAACAGCTAACCTGACCCCATCCAAACCTTTCCTTGGGAGTGTCCCATGCCACTGAAACTCTGCAGCTCCCAAACAGAAACTCCCAAGCTCCTCTCATGCTCTCCCAGACCAGCACTTTCCACAGTCAGGTCGCCTGGGTTAAAGGAAACCTCCCTCTGTCTTTTGCATTTACAGCTTAACATGTGTCTTCCATGTGATGCTCTGGGGCTTGGGGCAGTCCAGCCCAGCTCCCTTCTAATGATGACCCAGATGTACAGCTACTATCCTCTGTCTCTAGAATTTCTTTCTCCCTTCCTCCATGGTCTTCTTCTCCTGGCTACTTTCCTGGCTTCTGTTGTTACTTCAGATTCTCTACTCAAAAAAATCTAAAGATTTGGCATTAGGATAAACAAATAAAAGGGAACATGTGACATTTATCTTACTGTATTAGACTTTGGTGTTTTGGGAGTGAAATTTTGTTATGTAGTCTAGTCTTAAATCTACTCCTAGGCTGGCCTTAAACTTGTGATCCCTTCTTCAGCCTCCCAAATTCTGGAATCACAGGCACACATTTTTACATCTGGCTTTGCTTGATTTTTAAACTGATATTTTTATTGAGATAACTGTAGGTTCACAAACAGTTTTGAGAAATAAAACCGAAGAATTCCATTTAACTAGTTTCCCTCTAGTTTGCTAAACAAGTGCATGAAATCACAGCAGGATGTTGATATTGGAGCCTTTGAACCCACCAATCTTGTATTTCCCAGTTTTACTTATATCCCAACACACCCAGGTATGTGCACATTTAATTCTTTGATTTTTGCCACACATGCTAGTTAATGTGTCTATCACCACAATTAAGACAGAGCGTGTTTATAAAAACCAAATTTGTCTTCAATGCCACATGAAATAAAACGATTGAACCTGCAATCCTGGGGGATGTGATTCTTCGAATCATGCATATTGTGTAGTATGCTAAGAACCACAAGGGTCTTTCCCATGACCTTTCAGTGTATGCCCCCTGCAGTGTATGCCCCCAAATCCTGGCCTTATTCTTCACAGTCAGGAATCTACTTTCCATTCCTATACTCATGCCATTTCAAGAGTGTTACATAAAAGAAATCAAACAGTATATCTTCACCATGAGACTGGGCATGTGTGCCTATGTCTAAGTTTGTTGAAGATAAACAGCAACTTTTACTTGCTATGATCAAGGGAAGAGGGACAATTCAACCACCCTGGCAATTTAGCTACTTAGCCTGAGGTGGGGTGGCTGCATCCCCCCTGACTGACATCCACTGTAAATGCTTGTGTTGGATCTGGCCTGCCTCTGAATAACTGGACACCCTCCCCATACCCACCCATGGCCTTTCATCTCTGGAGTCCCACTCTCCTTCCAATGAATCCCTTTATTATGTTGAGATGGGAAGTCACTGCCAGAATTAGAAAGGAAAATACCAGCTGCTTTTGTCCTCCAGGAAGAGAACTTGTGCAGACTAATTATAAGCCTGCTGCCTCCTGCCCCCAGGCGACTCAGACCACAGCACCTGCTCTACTGAGCTGAAGTATTTTTAGGATCTGGAATCTCCCCCTGGCTCTTGTCTTGCATTAAATGCCTTCATTACACATTTCTTTTTGTGATAGCTTCCTCCCTGGTCCCCGATTTCCAGCTAACCTCTCTTGCACAAAACAGCCAAATTTATCTCCCTGAAACACAATTCTTATCATATCATTTCCAAGCTCCAAATTGTCAGCACAAGGCCTAGACCATATGTAAATTACCGTCCAAATCCTTCCACCCAGTCCCAAAGGTCCTAAAGGTCTTCCTTAAGAAGATACAGGCCTAGATGCTTTAGTTTAAGTGACCCTGATTTCTTCAGCCATCCAATCTAGAGAGAAGCCACAGTTCAGGTCCCTTAAGTAACCTCCCAACCACCAAATACCAATGCAGTAACTAAATTGCCTCATAAAGTTTTTGGGGACCCCAAATTCCATTGTTGCAATTCTAGCCCCTAAGGTAAGAGTAGTGGGGGTTGGGGCCTTTGAAAGGCAACTCAGTTATATACCTGGAGTCTTTGTATACCAAGCTGTGACCATTTAAAATGCCTGTCAAGGGTCTGAAGATAGCTGAACATAATTTAATTCTGGACCT
Source organism: Peromyscus leucopus (assembly GCF_004664715.2). Lineage (NCBI taxonomy): Eukaryota > Metazoa > Chordata > Mammalia > Rodentia > Cricetidae > Peromyscus > Peromyscus leucopus. The sequence goes on along the minus strand of NC_051063.1, from coordinate 129,834,889 downwards.
GCAAATACCAGTCTTCATAATCATGATGCTCAAATCAACCAGTCAGTCTTGAAGATTCTTCAATAAAGACATGTTTTTTTTTTTCCACTGGGAAATTGGGGTCACAGTTTTCTTGGTTGATTAAGTATTGTCTTTTCTGCATATAAAGTCTGAATTTTATGTCATATAGGGCTAGGGAGGCTCACAGTTAGAGTCTGATAAAGTGAAGACTGACTATTCAAGAAGGCAGTCTTTGGGAGAGAAAAATACCTGATAATACCATTAAGGAAGAAGCCTCCAGATAATACTCATCTTGTTTGCTCACTGCTTATGAGACTAACTCTGGAATCTCATCTGTGGTTGGTTTCTTCCACTGCTTCTTGGGTTTGTGTAGGCTCCAGACTCCCACAAACATTCTAAAGTGTTTATGGGAATGTGAGGTCAATCAAGACACTATATGACGAATTATGAGTGTGTCTATCCAGCTCAGCCAATATATTTCCATACGATCCAAGAGTGTGGTATATTGTTTTGGTTTCCCTATGGGGGTGTACTATCTCCAGGGCAGGATCTCTGCAACCTCCATCTTGTTGGCTTAGATGGAACAAAGTCTTCTTATTTTAGATTTCCTTTTGATCAGGCATTCATAGATTTTCTAAACTAGAAGGAGGAAGGACTAGCTAAGAAAAAAGTATCAGAGAAAATCACAGAATCAGATACAAGAGGAATAGTAGAAGAAAAAGGCTCTGTCTCTCTCTTTCTCTCTCTCTCTTTGTGTGTGTGTGTGTGTGTGTGGTGTGTGTGTGTGTGTGTGTGTGTGTGATGTGTGTGATGTGTATGTATGTGGTTGAAGATCAGACTCAGTCCTTACAAATATTAGGCATGTTCTCTAGACTGAGATACAGCTAAAGACCAACTCTGGTGTTTCTGGACACATGCCTAGAGAGGAAACAGGGAGCATTCAGAATGGAGCCAGAGAGAATGTACACTGGCCAGTGGACTTGGGTGAACATCGCAGCCCCTCATATGGGAAGTTCTTTCTTAGTGAGTGTTGCTTCCTGGGCTCCTCTTTCTGAGCTCTTAATAGAATGAGAGGTTATTCCAGATTTTTCAGTGGTTCATTCTGTCAGATCACCATAGCATGAACATGTGCTATCCTGTGTTAGTCTACTCAGCCACCATAGCAAAGTCCCACAGACGAAGTAAGTAAATTGGATGGTATTCTAGGTAGGTGAACTGGCTGACATTCCTACTCTCACAGTTGTGGGGCTGAAAGAGCAAGTTTGGAGTGTGGCAGAGGTGTTTCCTGTGAAGGCTGAAGGTGAGGAGGGAACATTTGTGCGGGGAGTAGATGAACTTCTGAGGGGATGTGTGTCAAATGAGCATGGCCATGTTGATGAGCTCAAGACCATGGGAACGGCCAGGCCATCCTGGATCAGGCTCAGAGGAATAAGGCCTTCACTTGGTTAGAGTGTGGATGTTGACAGTGTGTGCAGAAAATATCAACCACAGTTTCCCCATTCTGATAACTGCAGCCTGAGACTGCTCCCTGCAGAGACCCCCTACCCAAGACTAGCTAGCTCACCTCCTGCTCCTTAATGCTGTATATAATAAACTCCCTGAGTTTCTGGGCTGATGCTGGTGTATCTCCTTCAGAGTCCATAGCCCATCTGATCCCAGCTTCTCTGCACATGTAACTCTCATTTTTTTTCATCCCCTGCCACTACAGTCATGTCAAGCCCAAAGCCATGAAAATTGTGGCACATGTATGCAAACATCTCCCAGCTCCTGCTGGTTGTGAGAAATCTTCTCTGCTTTGTGTCTTGTGGGTACAACATCATCCTCATGTTCAAATGGAATACTCTCTGTGTGCATATGGAATACTAGCCACACAGCATTAGAGCCCACTCTCCCTAGCATGACCTCATCTTAAATGAATGAAGGAATTAGTTGTATGCTGTCTATCTCCTTAGCCAGAGGTATTTTGGTTTTGATTTCTTACTTGCCTTGTTATGGATTATTCATCCCATGAAGGGAGGTGCAGTGCTTCTAAATACCTCAAATGGTCTCCCTTTTTTTTCTTGACACTCAGGTTTTTGAAGTGAAGGTTAAGATGTCTGGCTGCCTGTGAAAACACTTTATTTCCATCTCCATCAGTTGACAACTCCTTCAGTCAGACTTCTGTCTCTGATATTCCATTTAAGGAGATTTAGCAACTCTTTTGTGACTTTTATATGATTTCTTCATAGTATTGTCAATACTCTCTGTCTGACCAGACCCTCTCCCTCTGATCTCCTGCAATGGCATTGCTTTGGTCCCCCTTTCCTGATTCTGAGGCCATAGTACACAGGGAAGGCTCAGCCTCTCACCAGTGGGCAGGATTTGACTGTGACATCCTCAATCACTTCATTATCCAGATGATGTCACTGAGGTATGTCACCCAGCTGATGTCGCTGTGGTACTTTGACATCCAGTTGGTATCACTGTTTAACATTAGCTATATTGAGGAAATTTACACCACAAGAAATGGCAAATGTTACAGTGTGAAGCATTTGTTCTCTCCACCCAGCTGGTGTTAAATTGATGTCGGCAGATCATCGTATTAAGAGTTTATGTTCCCTTGCCTACCTCTCAAATCTTGGATTTCAGTCTTCAGGCCTATTTGTGTTTCTACCATTCTCATAATTTATTTTTTCTGAGTTTCCCTTTTGTATAAGTCTGTACTGAGGTGATTCTCAAGCCTACTTTCTCTAAATTTCAGAGACACATAAGTAACTGGCAATGGCACCATTATTCTCCAACCACTGATTGTCTACACACAGCACTCACAGCTGCATATCAAATGACTTCACCCCTTGGCTCTCTTGATGAATGAGTTCATATGAAACCTAAGAGCCTTCCTCCTTCTTCTTGTTCCTTCTTCTATCACTTACTGAGTTCCCACCATTGTTCCCACCCTACTTCCTGAAGAGCTCTCCCAAACTCTCCTTTTCACTGTCAATGTCTAGTTGACTTTACCCACTCCAGCCTCCTCCCCAGTCTATTTGTATCTACTCTTGGACCTACCCTAAAGCATAGTTTGTGTCTGGAGTGCCCACCAAACCTCTTGTATTAAGAAGACTCAGTCCCACTTTATGATACTGTAGGAAGGTGGCAGAGCCTTTAGCAGGTGGAGTGGAGTATGTCCTCCAATAAGCTATAGGGATCCCAGATTTATGCTCTTTACATCCCAATCACCACAATGTGAGTAACCTTCACTGCATGGGTTCCACAGTAATACATTGCCTCATGCCTTAGGCCCAAAGGCAACAGTCCAACCAATGCATCTAAGCCTTCAAGACTGACAGTGCAAATATGTGGTTTTCTCCTTGAAAATTGATTTACCTCAGACATTTATTTTGTTACAGCTGTAGGAAGCTAATGCAATCCCCTCTCATTATGTCCTAGAAAAGAGAATTACCACTTTGTGTACTTCATATGAATGGTAGAATACACCATTTTGTCCTTTTCTATCTGAAATATTTTACTTAACACAATCCCCTAAAGGATGTAGCACATCTGAGAATTTCCTTCTACTTTTTAAGGTTGGATTAGTTTTTTTTTAATGGTACAAAAGCACACATTCACTTATCCATTCATCTATCAGTGGATATTTTGGTTGCTTTCATGTATTGAGTATGAATCATGATAGAAATGTGAACATAAGCTGGACGGTGGTGGTGCACGCCTTTAATCCCAGCACTCGGGAGGCAGAGGCAGGCGGATCTCTATGAGTTCGAAGCCAGCCTGGGCTACCAAGTGAGTTCCAGGAAAGGCGCAAAGCTACACAGAGAAACCCTGACTCGAAAAAACAAAAAAAAAAAATGTGAACATAAAATGTCAATCTGATACCCTGTTGTCAACTTTCTAGATAGTATATACCCAGAAATGGGGTTGCTGAAACAAAATCCTGTGTTTAAGATGTTTAAGGACCACCACACTCTCTCCATGGTGGTCAGACCACCTTACATTCTCCAGAACAGAGCACAAGCCTATAATTTATTCATTTCCTCCCCAACATGTATTTTCTGTGTCTCTCATGACACCAAACCTAAAGCTCATGTGAGACCTCATGGTGGTTTGGATTTGCATGTTCTCAGTGGTTGAAGATATTGAGAATCTTTTCACCTAACCTTTCTTCTTCTTTTTTCAGAGCTAGGGATGGAGCAAGATTCTTTTGTGTAATAGTTTGTTAGTTCTCTACCAACTCCAGCTCACACAGTTATTGATCATTTGTTCAGAAGTAGAAATGTCTGTTCTAATCCTTCACCAATTTTTGAAATGAGCTGTTTTCTGGTTTTGGTGGTAAACTTCAGTTTTGTATAATTTTCCAGTAATTGATCTCATACTAGATACATGCTTTATGAAAATGCCACTCTCTAGGTTGTGTTTTTGCTATTTTGACATAATCTGCTGATTCACACAGTTTGAAATACTTTCATGAAGTTCAATATATTTGTTCTCCCTTTGATTATCTATGTTATTGATGCCACATTTAAGAAACTATTGCCAAATCTAATGTTGTTTTTGTTTGTCCCAGTTATTCTAAAAGTTTTTGCAGTTCCAGGTCTTATATTTAGTGTTTTGATTCATTCTCTTAGTTACAATTTCTACAGCTGTGACCAAACACCATGACCAAAACGAACTTGGGGAGAAAGGGCTTAGTTTACTTACACTTCCATTTCACTGTTCATCATAAAAGTAGTCAGAGCAGGAACTCCAATAGGGCATGAACCTGGAGGCAAGAGCTGATATGAGGCTATGAGGAATGCCATTTACTGGCTTGTTATCCATGGCTTGCTCAGCCTGCTTTCTTACTTAGGACCACTTGCCCACTTATGCTAAGCTGAGCCCTCCCATACCAATTACTTATTAAGAAAATGTGCTAAAGAATGACCTATAGGCAATCTTATGGGGGCATTTTCTTAATTGAGAATCTCTCTTCTCAAATAAGTCTAGCTTGTGTCAAGTTGACATAAAACTAGTCTGTATGTCCATTTTACTACCTTTGTTTTTATTGTGCTGAGTTCAATCCAGTCACTTGAATTTGAACATCCAGCTTATCAGTCCTATTTGTTGAAAGACTGTCCTTTCCTTAACTTACTGTTCTGGACACCCAAATAGCATGTGATCAGAGATTATAAGCTGCCAAATGTTAGATTAAAAGAGCTGTTGTGCAACAGAATGAACCACTAAAGTCAGATGAATAAAGAATTGGCTCTGCTCTGAAGAGAAACAAAAGTGCAGAGCAGCAGAAACCATGAAGTGGGTGACAGGACAGAAGAACTGTGTGGGGAAAGGGAAGGGCAGTACAGCAAAGGTAAAGAAGTGGGGTGCACCCAGCTGTGGCCACTGTGACTCTGTGGAGCAGGGCAGAAGCTGAAGCCTAATGCAAAAGATAAGCCTGGTGGAGAAAAGACACTGACAGAAAGCCACACCTACAGGTCAAGCCTGCTCTTCCCATACTTCTCGAATTCACTTGGGATTCTAATAAGACAGTGACTCCTTCAAAGGACATCTGTATTGTCACTTCTGGTGACACTGAGTGCTTTGGCCACGTACCATCTTAAGAGGGAACATGTTGATGATAACTGAGATGGAGGTCTAATAACAGGGAACAAACATGCCACAACGACTAGGGACAATGTGTCATAGCTCTGGGGTGGGAGACAGTGGTGAGATGTCGTGGAAATATGAGAGGACCAGATGCCAACACACTGAAAAGTTCAAAAAGCAGGAGACTTGGCTCAGGCAGTGAAGGTATGGTGGCTGGCAACTCAACCCTTGAAGGCTAAGAGCTGGAGCTGGTCATGGGTCATGTGAGGGTAACTGTGGAGTCTGGAGGTTTTGGGCCTAGAGTCAGTACATGACTCCACCTGCCCCGAGGTTTGATGCCAATGGAAATGAGAATGCTTAACCTCTGAAGAATGGCTGATTCCCACAGCCTCATTCTTCTATCGGGGCATTTAATGGGGAGCAGAGATTGGATATAGAGACTGGTTCAGCTGTAGAGCTGTTTGCTGCCTCCAAAGTCTCTGATATACTGGGGAAACACTACCTGTCTAGAACATTAGTCACTCAAAGTATAATAACTGATGTGTCCTGGAAGAATGAAAGAAGATTTCACATTCTACAAAGTGCAAAGAGATGTGTGGCCAGTACAAACTTCAGGCTTGTAGAGAGACACTCAAAAGAAAAAGAAAGAAAAGAAAGAGAGAAAGACAGATAGATGATAGATAGATAGATAGATAGATAGATAGATAGATAGATAGATAGATAGATAGATAGATAGATGATAGAAAAATATAGAGCTCTGAAAAACAAGTGATATGTGAAGGGTTTGGATTCAGCAATAGCCAAAAAAGTAGGAAAGACAAAATCTCGAACTTCGAGTAATCTCCCTGTACCTGGCAAGGTCTAGTTTTCAAGGATACCTAAAGAAACAACTTAAAACAATACTTGAATTAATTTTTAGTTTGCACTGTCCCTTGTGTCCCCTTTCCCTTTAATTATATTGGTCATAGGTACCTCCCAATATCAATAGTCTCAATTCCCCAGTAAAAAGACACTGACTGACAGAATGGATGCAAAACCAGGATCTATGCTTCTGTTGCATACAAGAAACATCTCAACATCAAGATAAACATTACCTCAAGGAAAGGGCTGGTAAAGACATTCAAAGTAAATGGACCTAAGAAGCAAGCTGATACAGTCTTGCTAATATCTAACAAAATAGACTAAACCAAAATTAATCAAAAGAGATGGGGAAGCACACAACAGCCTCATCAAAGGAAAAATCCTCCAAGATGACATTTCAATTCTTAATATAAAGCCCCTAACACAAGGACACCCAAGTTTGTAAAAGAAACACTACTACAGCTTAAATCATATATTGATCCTCCCACACGGATAGTGGAAGACTTCAGTACATCACTCTCACCAAAGGACACATCATCCAGACAAAAATTAAACAGAGAAATGATAACAGAAGTCATAAGCCAAATGGATCTAACAGATATTTACAGAACATTTCACCCAAACACAAAAGAATATACCTTCTTCTTTGTACCTTATGGAACTTTCCCAGAATTGACCACATACTCAGACTTGAAGCAAGTCTCAATAGACACAACAAAATTGAAATAACTCCTTACATCCTATCAGATACAACATACATCCCATTAAACAGTGACCAAACCAATTGAACAGACAGTTCAATTCAACTTTCTTTCAAAAGAAGAAATACAGATAGCCAATTAATATATGAAAAATACTCAACATTCTTAGCCATTATGGAAATGTAAATTAAAATCACATTGAGATTTCATGTCACCTCAATTAGAATGGATGCCATTAAGAAAGCTACCACAGACATTGACAAAGATATGGGGGAAAATAGCCTCTCTATACTGCTGGCGGAAGTAGAAACTAGTACAACCACTATGAAAATAAGTATGGAGGTTCTTCAAAAACTGAGGACAAAAGTAGTATAAGCTCCATTTGTGCTCTTCCTAGATGTATGCCCAGAGGAATCTATGCTAGCCTACCAGAGAAATATTTATATGTTCATGTTTATTGTAGGGCAGAATCTTTGTTTAATCATGGGTCTATACCAGTGTGGATTCATGGGTACTCCTGCTACAGGTTATAATTTGATATAACATCCTTTATTTTCTTTCTGCTTTGATCACAAAGACCTTGCCAAGCTGTCTCCTCTGTCATGAGACCATTTTCTTGTTTGGGGCACTCTTTTACCTTCTGATACTCTGAGATACTCTAGATTCACCATGTACATTCCCTATCCTGACTCCACAGTCAACCATTTCTCCAAGGAACCCTGTTAACTTCTGTTGCATCCAGATGACAGAGACAAGGTCTTGGCACTGAGTGTACTTGCTGTTACAGAGGATCATTTTACAAGAGTTTTGTTTCATTTAAAATAATCATTCTAGGATTTCAGTAGGGATGCCTCAGTAGTTAAAAGCACTTGCTTCTCAACGGTGAAGACTGGAGTGGGGCATCCACACAGAGTGGTCCACAAACCATTGGTCTGTAACCCCAGCTCCAAGAGATCTGGCACCTTCTGGTCAGTATGGGCACACACATACATATTTGCATATGCTCTCACACAGACACATGTGCACATACTCACAAATAACAATAAATCCTTAAAATATTTTTCTAAATATTATTTTCTCACAAGAAACTTAAAATAGAAAAAATGGACATTTTGTCTTTGAGAAATTATTTAGATTTTTTTCAGCTGTCATTTATTGAATTATTAGAATGTTTTCCCTCTTGCTTTGTAAATCAGTACTATGATTCAATTTTCTTGAATCCTGACTTCAAAAATTTGAAGGAATGTCTGAGTCTCATTTTTGCTTCTACAAGTGTTGACTTTCTTATGATTTATCATCTAATTTTAAAAGGGATTCAGTTTCTCTCTTGCAATTAGTGTCTTCATTACAGCAAGTACATTGGTTTGTCCCAGAACTCTCTTGTTGTTCAGTGATTAGAAGCGAGGGAACTGCACTACTGAGGCATAAGGTATATCATGGCTTTTCACAAAGGCAGAGGATTGCAGTCTGGATTGTTCCCAGGTCATTCTGGGTGAAGCAGAACTTTGGGCTAATCTTTCTGATAGCAGTAGCACATTTAAACAGTTTCCAAGGAACATCTCATGATGATCCATAAATCTGTTTATTGGATCCTAGATGAAATTTCAAAAAGTTTAGAGTCTTATGAAAGCATCCCACTCCTTTTCTTGTTCTAGATGTGTTATTTTTCTCTTTCTCACGGGCATTTTCACCTGTTCCTTTCCTGCAGCTTTCTACATAAAACTTTGTTCAAGATTTTGTTCAAATACTGGGTGCACCTGCAACGACTCTGTTTGCACAGTGACAGAAATGGCTTGCTAGGCACGAGGCTGCTCTTTGCAAATAAGAGAATGACTTTGTGCTTGTGCACCTGGATGAGTGAGAGCTGGGGGGCAGAGTTAGAGCACAGGCCGACCTTGATTCTCAATTTACAATAGTTGTGCAAAACAGTGAAAACACCAATAATTGCCCAGGATGGAGTTAGTCTATGTCAACTTTGGTAATATATTACTACATTTTCCCAGCATGCGTGAGGCCAGTGGATGGCAGAAGGTTGAAGATAGGACGGTTGCTACTTTATCTGTTTATAAGGTTTTGAAATTAACAGAGGACATTTACGCAGGATGTATCACCTTCTAATTTGAAGTCAACAGATTAATGCAGCTGAGACTAGCTGACCATCCACTCATCCCCTCTGTGGCACTGGCATACGAAGGCTGGGATAGAGCACAGCCTAGCGCACAGATCCCGATCCCTAAACTGCCCTGATGTTATGAGCCCCAGACTCAAGAGCCAACCATGGCTTCTCGACCTTGTTTGTGGCACCTGTTCATATAAAACAGAGGGATCTAGATTTACCCCATGGGACTATATTGTGGTGAGTGAATCTCAAATTATTTATCTAACAGTGGTTCTCAACTTTTCTAATGCTGTGATATAGTTCCTTATGTTGTGGTGACCTCCAACCATAAAATTATTTCATTGCTACTTCATAACTGTAATGTTGCTACTGTAATGAATCACAATGTAAATACCTGATATGAAGGATGTCTGATATGGGACCCCCAAAGGGGTTACAGCCCACAGTTTGAGAACCACTGATCTATAACCTTCAACACCACTACCACACAGAATGCTTTTTATTGCTTCTACATGCTTCCCTGTTTCTGCTTTTATTGTAATGTAGCCACCACTGATATGTCTTTTTAACTGAAGTAAACCCATCAAGCAATCATTAGTTGTACATTGATGCATTGTGGCTCTTAGGTGTGAGCCTGCTGATCTGGTATTTAAAATTCATAAATTTCATGTCAGACACGGCAGCTCCAAAGAGAAGCAGCGATTGCCATGGCATTCAAAGATAGAACTCTGAATGCTACCAGCAGAATGTCACCACTTGCAGTTTTAACTGAAGGCAATTGGGTAGGACCCATTTTTTTTTAAATTCAGAATTAACTAAAATAGGATGACATTTTTAATTTAAAAATTAAACCCAATACACTTCAGACATTTAAAAAGAATTATCTCTTTTTGTTGCCCACGCCCAGTTGAAAACGAGTGCATTGACTCTGGGATAACCAACAGGCTACCCTCTCTCCTTTGATGTGCCAGGAATGATGAGCAAATTGTGTTGGGGGTTGAAAAATGATCTCAGAAAAGACGGGTAGAAATCTTGCTGACAAGAAAGCTTCATAGCAGCAAGCTGGGTCCAGAAACATCCTAAAAAGGAATTGGCTGTGATTGGCAGGTGTTTCTAATACTGACTCTCAGACCACAGCAAGAAGCCACCAGGGTCCTCAGAAGGATGAGCAGAAGGGACCAGCTTCCTCTAGGCCCACAGGTAATGTGGTCCATGCCACATCTGATGTATTCCTGCTTTTCTTAAATTCAGCTAAGCACCCTGTATTATAGCGGGCATATCCTAAAGAGCCCCCAAACAGCTAGAAGGAAGAACTTCGCAGTAGAATGGTCAGAAAACACAGATGTCCCCAAGCCTACAGCAACAGACAGTAGTTTTAGATTGACGGCTGTAGGGAGCAGAAACTGTCCACAGAGAAGGGCCTCCTGGGACACAGTACCTGGAGACAGGGAGAAACCAGTGTTCCCACTGCACTAAAGGTGCAGCTTCCATTAAGGAGGCAACTCTTCCTCCAGAACTCCAGAAGAGTATCCCTTCTTTGGGAAAAGAGACTTGGGCTCCCCCTAGAGGCCAAGAAGGCTAACGGGCTTTGTTACTGGACCAGCCAACCCTTGCTCTCACTTTTCAGAAAGATGGTTTCGATGCCTCCCCAATTAACACTAGATATGAAGGAGACTCAGCAAGTGGGGAACAAGGTTGGCATTAGTTATTTATGACCATTTATCATGATTCTCCATCGCTTTGCTGACACATGTACCTGATTAAATTCTATTCCTCCCGGTTAAGCGACTCAGCTTTGTAAATGTGGCTGGCAAGCTGGTTCTTTAAGGAAGACAGTAAGCCATAACTTACACATTATCACACTCATTTGTGGTTACTATTACCGTGGCAACATTCATATACTCAGAGGTTTCTGAAGTTCAGAGTGCTCTTATCATCTCTAGCTTCTAAGACATAATGCATACATTCAATTCTCCACATCTCTAAGTTCCATATATATGAAGCCACAAAATATTTGAAATATGAAATTGAAGATTGATTTTTCAATTTCTATGAATAATTGCATTGGAATTTTGATGAGATCTAATTAAATCTGTAGATTGGTTTTGGTATGATGGCCATTTTCAAAACACTAATTCCACCAGTCTTGCGCACTGGAGACCTTTCCATCTTCTGGTGTCTGCTTCAATTTCTGTCTTCAATGTCTTGAAGATTTTATTATGCAAGTCTTTCACTTGCTTGGTCAGATTTATCCAGATTGTTTCTTTTCTTTTTCTTCTCTCATTTTTTCTTTCTTTTTGAGACTATTGTGAATAGTTTTTTCCCTTATTTCCTTCTCAGTCTGTTTATCATTCGTGTATAAAAAGGCTACTGATTTTTGTGTGTTAATTTTATATCCTACTACTTCACTGTAGTCGTTTATCAGCTGTAAGAGTTTCCTAGTGGAGTATTTAAAGTCTTTTATGTATAAAATCATATCATCTGCAAATAAGGACATTCTGACTTCTGTTCCTATTTGTATCCCTTTGATCTTCTTCAGTTATATCATTGCTTAGGTAAGACTTCAAGTACTATATTGAACAGGTATGAAGAGAGTAGACAACCTTGTCTTAGAACATTTTAAATGTCATATTTTGCAGATCTCTGAAGTATGAGGGCTTTCCAGGTACATCTGAATAGACAAACTTTGTTTCTAGTTCTTTGTTTTAAGCTCAACCCTGAAAACATATACAAGGGACTGAGTAAAGCTTATCCCTGTAATTAATTACATCAGTACATAGCATGACTATAATTAAAAAACTTAATTATTTATAAGATGACCAACTATTTACTTGTGATGCACCAATTTTAGTGGAATTGCTTTGAGTTCCCCTTTGTTGAGAACAATGTTGCCTCTGGGCTTCCTGTAAATCATCTTTATTATGTGAGGTATGTCTATTGTATCCCAAGCCTCTTTAGGACTTTTATGATGAAGGGCGTTGGATTTTGTCAAATGTCTTTTCTGATATGTCGAAGGCCAGCCAATGAGATGATCATGTGGCCTTTATCTTTCTTTATGTTCATGTGGTATACTATGTTTATTGATTTATGCATGTTGAGTATACCTGCATCTGTGGGATAAAGACAAATTGATCATGGTGGGTAATCTTCTTAATGTGTTCTTGAATTTGGTCCACAAGTATTTTATTAAGAATTTTTGCACTGGGTGGTGGTGGCGCATGCCTTTAATCCCAACACTCAGGAGGCAGAGGCAGGTGGATCTCCATGAATTCAAGGCCAGCTTGGGCTACAGAGTGAGTTCCAGGAAAAGCACCAAAGCTACACAGAGAAACCATGTCTTGAGAAAACCAAATTAAAAAAAAAAAAAAAGAATTTTTGCTTCTATGTTCATAAGGGAAATTGTTTTATAATTTTTCTTTTTTGAGTCTTATCTGATTTTGGTAACTGGGAAACAGTTACTGCATAAAAAGAAAATGTTCCTTCAGTTTCAATTTTGCAGAATAATTTGAGAAGTATTGGCATTATTTCTTCTTTGAAGGTCTGATAGAATTATGTGCTGAATCCATCTGGCACAAGGCTCTTTTCAGTTGGGAAATTTTCAATGACTACTTCTATATCACTAGGACTTAGAGGTCCATTTAAATTGTTTATGTCATCTTGATTTAACTTTAGTAGGTCAGATATGTCAAGAAATGAATCTGTTGCTTTTAGGTCTTCCAGTTTGGTGAAATACAAATTTTTAAAACATGTTCTTATGACTTTAAATTCCCACACTGTTTGTTGTAATGTCTCCCTTTTCATCTCTACTTGCATTAATGTGAATTTTCTCTCTCTTCCTTTTTGTTAAATTGGCTATAGTTTTGTCAGCCTTGCTGATTTTTTAAAAACTGATAATTTGTTGCATTTATTTTTTTTTTTTAATTCCTATTTCATTGATTTTAGGCCTGTGTTTAGTTCTCCTACCTACTGTTTTGAGGTGTTATTTTTTCTTGTTTTTCTAGGAATTCAGAAGTATCATTAAGTAATCAATATGAGATAGCTTCAGTTTTTTTTTTATGTAGACACTTAGTGCTATGAACTCGTCTCTTATAATGGCCTTCATTGTGTCCCGAAACAATCCTGAATAATAAAAGAACTGATGTAGGTATCATCATCCCAGATTTTAAAATGTTTAGAGAGGTATAGTAATCAAAACAGGATGCCTTTGCCATGAAACAGATATGATTTAGAATTGAAGAGCCAGACCAAACTCCACACACCCATGGACCAGTGATTTTTTTTTTCACCAAATAGCCAAATATACACACTGGAGAAAAGACAACATCTTCAGTAAATGTGCTTGTCAAGCTGGATGAATTCATGTAGCAGAGTGCAAACAGAAGAAAAAGTAGGGAATATGTTTGAACTTATTGGCACTGGAAAGGATTTACTCAAAGCACAGACATTAAGACCAACAATTGATAAATGGGAACTCGTGAAAGCTAACAAGCCTCTGTACAGTAAAGGACACCATCATTTAGGCAAAGCAGCAGCCTACAGAATTGGAAAAAAATGTTTATCAATTATCCATCTGACAGAGGGTTAGTATCTAGAATAGGCAAAGAATTAAAAACCGAAAGAAAACAACTTAATTAAAAATTGGGTATAAGACTAAACATAGTCCACAAAAGATGAAACACAAATGGATAAGAAACACTTTAAAATGTTCAGCATCCTTAGTTATCAGGGAAATACAAACTAAAACTGCTTTGGGATTTCATTTTACTCCAGTTAAAATGGCAAAGATCAATCAAATAAGTATCAGTTGATGCTGGAGAGGATGCCTGGAAAAGGGAACATTTATTCATTGCAGGTCAGGGTGAGAACGTGTACAGCCACTGTGAAAATCAATGTGGAGGATGCTGAAAAAAAACTAAAAACAAATCTACAACAAGACCCAGCTATACTACTCTTGGCCATGTACCCAAAGGACTATATCTTACTCCAGCAATACTTGCCCATCGGCATTCATTGTTCTATTCATAATAGCCAGAAATTAGAAATAACCTAGGTTTCCACAACTGATGCATGTATAATGAAAATGTGGTATATTTACACAATGGAACATTATTCAGTCATTGAGACAAATGATGTTATGAAATTTGCAGGTAAATTGGTGGAACTAGAAACAATCATCTTAAGTGTGGTAACTCAAACCCATAAAGCCAAACATTTCATGTTTTCTCTTATATATGGATGCTGTCTTTTAAGCTTTAGATATGTGAATTTGATTTAGAATATCCAAAGAGATTAGGTATCTAGAAAGGGACCAGAGGTGAGGAATGATCTTCTAAGGAAAGGGAAGTAGTATATGATGTTATAAGTATTTAAAGAGGAAAGTAGGTAAACTAAATGGGGAGGATCATGGCAGGGCAGGATAAAAGAAAATATGGGAAAGGACAATTAACACTAAAAGACTTTTTAAAATTCACATAGAAGCTAACTATCCAGCTTTCTAAAGTGTATTAGAGGAATTTAAATGGAGTTGCCATATAAAGAAGGAGACAATGCCCCAACTAGATGGCATATTCTACCAAATAAAACCCATAATACTGGGGATAAATTACATCTTGTTAGTTGTTAGCCAAAGGAATCCCATTGAAACCCCAAATACAATAGGTTATTTCCAATGTTATGGGTCACCTCCACAAGCTGGTTATAAAGCCTCATCGCTGAAGACACTACTCAACTTATGTCACTGAACATGGAAAAATTTAGCTGGTACTCAACTAGAAGTTTCACCACTGCTGACTAGCATTTACAGTTCTAGAGGGTACTATACATGCTACTTTCAGAGAAACTAGTCACTAATCTCATTCAATCATGAACTCTCCTGTCTGCAAGATACACTGGTGCAACAATGGTATAATTGTTTTGAGAATTACAAACCACTTTTTGATTAGATTTAAGGCCCATTCTATAACATGGAACCTACACCTAACACTGTTAATGGAGCCAACAATGTGAGACTGGATAGGTCATGGGCCCTAAGGGAAAAATTCTATTATTCTGCTAAAGAAACTTAGCAATAAAGTTACCCCTGATGATATATTGCTATACCCATAGATCAGAGAATAACTCAATCATTATCAAAAAGCTTCTTGCAGTAGATGGTAATTAACAGAGACTCACAACTCGACACTGTGAACACAGAGAAAGATCTCAGAGAATTCAGCCCTAAAGGAGATGCTTTGGTCAAACCTCTCCCTTAAGGCTCAAGGATCTGTGCAGTAGAAGAGGTGGAAATGTTTTAAGAATAAAAGGTGGTGGGTGGCTCTAAAGAAACATGAACTTGTGGAGACGATAAAAGCATGCACAAGACCAGAACGAGTTCAAATCAGGCAAAAAAAAAAAAAAAAAAAAAAAAAAAAACAACCTCAGTTTAGAGGAGAGAGTTTAGGCACAAAGTCTGAACCCTAACCAGAAAGCTGTTTGTCATTGATACATTCCAGCAGAGGGGAAAATCAGCTTTCACCAGTGGACCAGCGCTGGGTGTATCAGTCTCGCTCCAGGTCAGACCTCATGCTCAGAACCAGTGGGCTAACACACAACAGCTACATGTTTTGTGTGTGTGCTCTTTTTTTGGTCATAGTTTGGTGGGTTTTATCTTTCTGGGTTTTGTATTTTATTTATTTATTTATTATTTTTTATTGAGAGGGAGAAAGAACATAAAATTGAATGAGTAGGGAAGTGAAAAGGATCTGGGAAGACTTGGGGAGGGAGAAGAATATGATCAAAATGTATTGAATAAAAAATGTAAAAAGCTTTGTTCCTCTGATTCAATCCCCTAGTCTCATCCCCAGCTCTGCAGCAGAACACCCGTGGCAGCCTTCTCTGTCCCCCTTCCATCTCTTGTGAATCCCACAATTCTTCCCCTTCTAACCTCCCTCCATCCGCTCATCTTTTTATTCCAGCTCCCAACTCCAGCAGGCACTCCCTGCTACCTTAGTGCCAAGCCTGCAGGCTGCTTGCAAACCTTCTCTCCTCTCTCTGTTTCTGCAGATCCAGTCCCCTACCCTCATTCCCAGCTTAGCTGCAGAACACCATGGCAGCCATTGCTGTCCTTCTCCCATCTCCTGTGGATCCCACAGATCTTCCCCTTCTAACTTCCCTTCCACTCACTTGCTGATTTGTCCCAGGCCCCAACCCCAGCAGACACCCCCTGCTACCCAAAGGCTGCTCCAGCCAGGGCAACAAGGAGGTAGACGGTTGATGCACACCTCTCCTGTTGCTACTCCCCCCCGCCCCCGATCCAATCTCCCCAGTCTTATCCCCAGCTCTGTAACAGAAAACCGGCTCTACTCTCCCTTTCTTCTCTAAGCCCATCCTCAAACAGATCACAAAGATCTTCTCTAGCCATCCTTCCCCCAACTCATCCCTTATTCCAGCCCCCAGCAGGCATTCCCTTTGAACACATCAGCTGAGAGGCCAGGGAAACAGGTAAGCTAACTGAAGACTTTCAACAATTCCTCCTCTCCTCCAAACCCAATTCCCCAGTCTCATCCCTATCTCTGCAATAGAACACCTGCTGCAACCTTCCTTCCCCTCTGCCCACATACTCTGCGGATCCCACAGACCTTCCCCTCCTAACCACCCTCTGCTCATTTGTTGCTTTATCCCAGCCCCAGCTCCAACAGGCACTCCCGGGCAACCCACAGACTAGTCCTGCCAAGAAAGCAGGTTTGCTGTCTGTAGATCTTCCCCCCTCCTTCTCTTTCTCTAGATTCAACTCCCCAATCTCATTCTAAGCAGACCTTCTCGGGTAACCTCTCTTCACTGTCTTCTACCATCCCAAGGAGACGAAATAAGCAGATCCTGGTTGAACACTCTGCGCTCCTTCCTCCTGTGAACCCTTTAAGAACCCAAGCCTATTCCCACTCTTAACTGTCAGCTCATTTTACCTGGAACCCCCAATGGCCATAAATATCAGGTCCAAAGAAAATTTCTTATCAGGAAATACACAGGCATCACACACTCCAAAAATTCAGGGAGAAAACAGAAACCAAAGGGAAAAACAAACAAAACATCCACACAACAAAGGGAGGTTCAGAAATCAGCACGTAAATCCATAATCATCTTAAACCCAGATGCCTAGATGCCAGCGTAAAAACACAATCAATAAGAGCCAGAGCAATATGTCTCCATGAGAATCCAGCTATCCTACATAGCAGACCCTGAATATACTGATATAGCTGAAACACAAAAAAAGACCTTAAAACAGTCTGTATGAATATGATAGAAGCCTTAAAGAAGAAATGAATGAATCCCTTAACGAAATCCAGGAAAACACAAACAGTGGAAGGAAATGAATAAAACTGTTCAAGAGCTGAAATGGAAATAGAATCACTAAAGAAAACACAACGTGAGGGAATTCTGGAAATGAAAACTTTAGAAATTTGAGCAGGAACTACAGAGGCATGCTTCATCAACAGAATGCAGGAGATGAAAGAGACAATCTCAGGTGTTGAAGATACAATAGAAAAATGTTAAATCTAAAAAAAGAAAAAAAAAACTCCTTACACAAAACATTCAGGAAATATGAGACACTATGAAAAGACCAAACTTAAGAATATTATACATATGTATATGTATATGTATATGTATATGTATATATATATATGAAGAAACCCAGCTCAAAGGCCTAGAAAATATTTTCAACAAAATCATAGAAGAAAATTTTCTCAACCTAAATAAGGACATGCCTATAAAGGTACAAGACATATACAGAATACCAAATAGATTGTATCAGAAAAGACAGTCACCTTACCACATAATAATCAAAACACTAATCATACAGAACAAGCAAAGAATATTAAAAGCTGCAAGGGAAAAAGACCAAGCAATTTATAAAGGCTGGCCTATTAGTCTCAATGGAGACTGTAAGAGGCAGAAGGGCCTAGACAGATGTGCTATAGACTCAGAAACCACTCAAAAGCAGAGAGAACATATCAAAATTAACAAAGTCAGAAATGTAAAGGGGGACATAAGAACATGAAGAAAATCCAGAGAATCATAAGAACATAGTTTAAAAATCTGTACTCCACTAAGTTGGAAAATCTAAAAGAAATGGATAGTTTCCTCAATAATACTGCTTAACAAAGTTAAATCAGGATTAGCTAAGCAAATTGAATAGACCTATAACCCCTATGAAATAGAAGCAGTCATTAAAAGTCTCTGAACTAATAAGAAGCCCAAGGTCAGGTAATTTTAGCACAGAATTCTAACAGACTTTCAAAGAAGAGTTTACTCCAATATTCCTTAAATTATTCCACAAAATAGAAGAGAAGTAACACTGCCCAATTCATTTTATGAGGCCAAAGTTACCCTGACACCCAAACAATATAAAGACTCAACCAAGAATTAGAATTACAGACTAATTTCTCTTATAAGCATAGATGTGGAAATACTCAATAAAATACTTGCAAACTGAATCCAAGAACACATTAAAAAGATCATCCACCATGATCAAGTAGACTTCATCTCAAAGATGAAGATATGGTTCAACATAAGAAAATTTGTCAATCTACTATATAAAAAACTGAAAGAAAAATCCCACATGATCATCTCATTAGATGCAGAAAAGGCCTTTGACAAAATCCAACACCCTTTCATGATAAAAGTCTTGGAGAGATTAGGGACACAAGGGACATACCTCAATATAATAAAGCAATTTACAGCAAGCCTATAGCCAACATCAAATTAAATGTAAAGAAACTCAAAGCACATCCACTAAAATAAAGAACAAGATAAGGTTGTTCACTCTCTTAATATCTATTCCAAATAATACTTGAAGTTTGACCTAGAGCAATAAGACAACTGAGGAGATTAAGGGGATACAATTTGGAAAGTAAGAAGTCAGAGTATCTTTATTTGCAGATGATATTGTAGTATACATAGGTAACACTAGGAGTTCCACTAGGGAACTCCTATAGCTGATAGACACTTTCAGAAAAGCAGCAGGATACATGAATAACTAAAAAAAAAAAAAAAAAAAAAAAAAAAAAACTCAGTGTCCCCCCTATATACAAATAACAAACGGACTGAGAAAGACATCAGGGAAACAATACCTTTCACAATAGCCTCAAATAATATAAAATATTATAGGTTAACTCTAACCAAGCAAATGAAAGACTTGTATGGTAAAAGCTTCAAGTCTGAATAAAGAAGTTGGAGAAGATATCAGAAGATGGAAAGATCTCCCATGCCCATGGATCAGTATGATTAATATAGTAAAAAGTCATCCTACCAAAAGCAATTTATATGTTCAATGCAATACCCATCACAATTCCAATACAATTCTTCACAGAACTTGAAAGGACAATTTTCAATTTCATATAGAAAAACAAAAAATCCAGTATATCCATAACAATCCTGAACAATAAGAGAACTGCTGAAGGCACCATCAGCTCCAATTTCAAGTTGTAGTACAGAGCTGTAGTATCAAAAGCTGCATGGTTGGTGTAAAAACAGACACAATGATCAATGGAATTGGATTGAGACCCAGACATAAATCCATACGCATATGGGTACCTAATTTTTGATAAAGAAGCCAGAAACAGATACTGGAAAAAAGATAGACTTTTCAACAAATGGTGCTGGTCAAACTGGATGTCTGCATGTAGAAGACTGCAAAGGGATTCATATTTATCACCCTGCACAAAACCCAAGTCCCAAGTGGATCAAAGACCTCAACCTAAAACCAGATACACTGAAGCTGATATAAAAGAAATTGGAGAATAGAATCAAACTAATTGACACAGGACATTCTAGTGTTTCTTGTGGGATGGTACTTTACAGGCTACCAAAAGAGAAATGAAAACACCAACCCATCAACAAAACTTTTGACTTACAATCTGTCCTGCCTGCAAGATATGCTAGGGCAATGGTGGCATAAATCTTGTGGGAGTAGCCAACCATTGTCTGCTTTGACGTAAGGCCCACTCCATGAGACAGAACCTATACCCAACATTGCTTGGGTAACCAAGGACCAGAGCTCAGAGACCTTGGGTAAAACCAAGCACTACTCATCTAAAAAAAGTATCAAGAAAATGGCTCCTAATAATATTCTTCTATACACACAGATAAGTGCCTTATTCAGTCATCTTCAGAGAAACTTCCTTCTACAGAAGACAGCAACAGAGGCAGAGACTCACAGCCAGACATCTTACACACACACACACACACACACACACACACACACACACACACACACACAGAGTCATTGGAACACACAGCTCTAAATTAGATGTCTCCATCAAATCCTTCCCCTCAGAGCTCAAGGAAGCACATGGAAGAAGAGGTGGAAAGAGTACAAGAGCTAGAAGGGCTGGAGGAAACCAGGAGAACAAGTCCCTCTCAATCAACTGATGAAGGCTCACAGGAACTCACAGAGACTGAAGCAGCAAGCACAGGGCCGATGCTGGTCTGCACCAGGTACTCTGTGTCTATATCATAGATTTCAGCTTAGCACTTTTGTGGGATTCTGAGTGTGTGAACAAGACAGTCTCTGATTCTTGTGCCTATTCTTGGTACTCTTTTCCTCCTGTTGGGTTGTCTTGTCCAGCCTTGATGTGAAGATTTCAGTATTATATTTTATTTTGTCGTACTTGGTTATTATCTCTTAGAAGGCTGTTCTTTTCTGATGAGAGAGAAATGGAGTGGAGCTAGAGGGGAGGGGAGGAACTGGGAGGAATAGAGGGAGGGGAAACTGTAATCAGGATGTATTGTATGAGGAAAGAATCTATTTTCAATAAAAGGAAAATATTTTAAAGATAATAAAATATAATAATATAAATAGTTCTTTATAATTTCCTAAACCACACAGTAGAAGAGCTATTTGCATAATATGTATAAAGCATTAGTTAGTGTAATATATAATCTAAAATTATATGATATTCAGAGGTTATATGCAAGCACTACATTACTTCATGTAAGAGCTTGAATGCATTGAGATTTTGGTCGCTTCAGGTCTTTCTAAGAAGCAATTCCTCCTGGGTACCAAGAAACTATTGTACTTAGATATGAAACATACAAACATAGGTGGTGCCCTTAAAAGTGATTAAGCCAGGTTTTTTTAAAATATATTTTTATTATTAAGAAATTTTCTATTCATTTTACATACTAACTGCAGATCCCTTCCCCTCCCTCCTCTTACCTCCCAGCCTTCTCCACTTCCTACCCTGCATTCCCACCTCCTCCAAGACAAGGCCTCCCATGGGAGTCAGCAGAGCCAGCAGTTGAGGCAGGTCCAAGGCCCTCCCTCTGCACCAAGGCTGTGTAAAGTATCCTACCATAGGCACTGGGCTCCAAAATTCCTGCTCATGCCCTAGGGATGGATCCTGATCCCACTGCCAGGAGGCCCCTTAAGCAGATCAAGCTACATAACTGTCTCACCTATGCAGAGAGCCTAGTCCAGTCCCATGAGGGCTCCACAGCTCTTGGTCCATAGTTCATGAGTTCCCACTAGTTTGGTTTGGTTGTCTCTGTATGTTTCTCCATCATGATTGTGATGCCCCTTGCTCAAAGAATCCCTCTTCTATCTTTGACTGGACTCCTGGAGCTCAGCTTGGTGCTTGGCTGTGAATCGCTGCATCTGCTTCCATCAGTTACTGGATGAAGGCTCTATGATGACAGTTAGGGTGTTCACTAATCTGATTACTTGGGTAGGCTAGTTCAGGCACCCTCTCTGCTTTATTGCTAGTAATCTAAGGTGGGGTCATCCTTTTGGATTCCTGGGAACTTCCCTAGCATCCAGTTTCTCCCTATCCCCATGATGTCTCCCTCTATCATGGTATCTCTTTCATTGCTTGTCCACTCCATTCCTGTTCCAGCTCGACCCCATTCCCTTATGTTCTCATCCCCTATCCCCTACCCTCCATTGCTCTCCCACCCCCAGTCTACTCATGTAGATCTAATCTATTTCCCCTTCCCAGGGTGATCCATGTGTCCCTCTTGGGGTTCTCCTTGCTAGCTAGCCTCTCTGTAGCCATGGGTTGTAGTCTGTTACCCTTTGCTTTTCATCTAGTATCCACTTATGAGTGAGTACATATGTGTCCTTCTGAGTTTGGTTTACCTCACTCACGATGATATTTTCTAGTTCCATCCATGTGCCTGAAAATTTCATGATGTCATTGTTTTTTAACAAGCAGGGCATTTTCATTCACAGTAAATGATGTTTCCCTCCAGCTTCTCACCTACAGAATCAGTGCCATCTATTAATTCTGAGAAAGGGTAGATGCCACTTGAAAAATAGAAGATCACTGTATAGTCTTCAGTTTCATCAAACTTAAGAAATCCTATCTTTCACATGTCTAGAGACAAATACAGAGACCCAAGGAAAGAACCTTTCTATAAAACATAGCAGACACAGAACCTGAAGAGAACATATTCTGTCAGGGAGTGGAAAGCCATTAGGAGAGAGACAGAAGTAAGACATATTTGTCCCCAGAATGGTAGAACATTGAGACAGATTCTAGGGCATCCAAGAGGATGGGGCTGGTACCAGGTTTTTTGAGTTTAGCAAGACCTGGGCCCAAGCAGAATTAAGGATTAGCAAGCAAACTATAACCTGAGCAACTTAAAAGAACAGGCATGCAGTCTTCCATAGTTCAGGACACCAGGGGCCACAAATGAATGTGTAGGCAAGACTGGCTTATCCTTGAAGTGCTGGGAAACTATTTTGTGCTCTCTCTGCTTTGCTTCAATACTTGAGTTTTGTTGGCCTGTAAATGCATTCTTCCAGCCTGTGTCTCATCTTCATGTTCATGGCTCTCTTTTATCTGCAAAGACTACCCCAGGGAAGGTCACATACTGAGGTTTGGGGGACATGAATTTCAGAAACCACTATTTTATTCACTTCAATGGAATTCAACTTCAGTATAAATTTCTGGGAAAAGATAAAAGTGCACAAGCAGGGAAGACACTGGCATAATAAAATGGAAGGAAATTGTAATTCTAGATGGCTGGAAATGATCTTATAGTCATGCTTTATATTATTTGCTTCTCAACCTTAACTAAACTCTTCACTGTAAAAGTATTTATAGGTACTATATAATTTGTAGCTTTTAGGTCTAATGACACTATTGTAGAGGAATCAGACAATATATACTATATATATATATGTATATATATATATATATATATATATATATGAATCATGAATAAATACACACTGTGGACCCATCCATCTTGTAGTTAATTGATTCTTCTGAAGAGTAGTGTGTGAAGAATTGGAAATGTATGTGTATGTATGGAAAGGGAAGTCAGTAAACATTATGGGCCATTCTTGGGGCACCTATCCCAGTACCTTGTCCCCTTTCCCTTTCAGGAAGTGAACCCTCTGTGCCTGTGTTAGGGCAGTAATATAAATCATTAGCATCTTTGCTGTCTGTTGCTGGAGGGCTTCTCTCCAGGTTCCCCAAGCCCCGCAGTCCCACAATCCACTTATAAAATAATCACTCAGACGCTTATATCACTTATAAACTGTATGGCCATGACAGGCTTCTTGCTGTTCTTTTATCTTAAATTAACCCATTTTTATAAATCTATACCTTGCCACGTGGCTGGTGGCTTACCAGAGTCTTTACATGCTGCTTGTCCTGGCGGTGGCTGCAGTGTCTCCCCCCTCAGCCTTCTGCTTCCCAGAATTCTCCTCTCTCCTTGTCCCACCTACTTCCTGCCTGGCTACCTACTTCCCGCCTGGTCACTGGCCATCAGTGTTTTATTTATATAGAACGATATCCACAGCAGCTGTCAGTCACTAATGTGTGAAGAGGGCACTCCCCTTTTGAATGGCTCCAGCCTATACTACTTGAGGCCTCTGGGGACCTTCACCTCTGAAGATCCACCTTTGGATGGAGAGAATGTGTCTGGCACAAGGGAAAAGTCTGGTGTTTGCAGACCAGTTCAGACACTGTAGACCTTAGTTTGCTTTGGGGGAACAGAAACTTTTACAAAGAAAAACTTAGTCCAACCCATTCATTATAGTGCTGTGGGATGGTCTGTATGTTAAATTGCTCTGATTGGTCAAAAAATAAAACACTGATTGGCCAGTGGCCAGGCAGGAAGTATAGGTGGGACTAACAGAGAGGAGAATTGAGGGAACAGGAAGGCAGAGGGAGTCACTGCCAGCCGCCGCCATGTCAAACAGCATGTGAAGATGCCGGTAAGCTACGAGCCACATGGCAAGGTATAGATTTATGGAAATGGATTAATTTAAGCTATAAGAACAGTTAGCAAGAAGCCTGCCACGGCCATACAGTTTGTAAACAATATAAGTCTCTATGTTTACTTGGTTGGGTCTGAGCAGCTGTGGGACTGGCGGGTGACAGAGATTTGTCCTGATTGTGGGCAAGGCAGGAAAACTCTAGCTACATTATAGTCTATTTAAGACTCTATTTCTATATCCTAGTATATAATAGCTTTACATTTCATCACTTTTAAGTTGATGGTGATAATACAGACCTATAGTAAAAGTAGACTGCCTTCTTACTCTAGCTTTCATGTATTTTCAGATTTTTAAAACAGGGATAGGATATAGTATGGAAGCTAAAACATTAGAAAGGGAAAGGGCGTCAGACTAAGGGAAGTCAGATGGTGGCATGCAGAATGATTGCTACTACAGACATGTCTTAGAAACTTGGGTACAATTTAAGCAAGCAGAAGAAGAACAGAAAATGATCCAAAATCTTTAATTGTTCAGTATGTTAATCATGCCATGAGTGGAAAATTATACATGTTACAAGTCAACACAGTATATTCAGGTCCCATGAATGTAGTCTGTTTGAAACACAAATGAATTTCATGGTTATCTTCCAGTTCTCTCGTTATAGATATGCAAATATTCTAAATCTTTTTTTAAAATTGAAACCACAAATCATTTTTCCCAAAGCATTTTAAATAATGGATATTCAACAGCCTCAGGATCTCCTAATCCCCTAAATTTGACATGTAAACCTAGTTACAGAAGGAATCATTGGCATTATAAAAGATAAAAGTAGACAATGTGAGGATATGTATGCCTGCATGTAAGATGCCATGACTATCCTGATACATATACATATATAAACATTTTCTAATCATGCTTGAGATATGGTGTCAAACAACACTTAGCCTTTTTTATTTAAATCTAGCTTCTGCAATAAAGATATCAAGATTACTTTGTATTAGACAGTTCTAGGACAGTTTAACTCCAGAAGTTCAGATATGAATGGAATGAATAAAAAGTAGATGTTTAAAATTTTCCCATTCAAGAATGAGGGGAAGCCACATGCCTCATATTAAGAGTGAATGTAGAAATAAAATCTTCCAAGTAACTTGTTTTTTAGTCAATGAGTCAGAGGACAATCAGAGTGCTTAGAGATGTCTTTCTGCTCAGTGCCCACTATGATGTGAATAGTCTATGGTATCGGTTTTCCACAGCCAGGATGCTCAGCCTCATCAAGGGTCAGTCAGTTTCTCCAAGGACTATGAACTGAACCTGTGCAACCGTAAACCAAGTTAAAGAATTCCTCTCCTTAAAAACTGGTGAAGCTGCTTAGAGTATACCTATGTTATAGCAGTACCTACTCATATTGTATCAGATTGGCTAGCAGAGAAAGTAGTGTTCTCTTAATTAATATTCAAACATAACATGAACCAAGATTTCCATCTACTATTCTCAGTTAAAGTGGCACTTGAGTCAGGATTTAACTTAATTTCCAAGTCAATGTGAATCTATAAATAAGTACAAATTTTAAGTTACCTACAATGCTTCCAAATGAAGGAAGGCTCCTTATCCAAACCAGAAGAGTTAGTGAAATGACAACAGAAATTAAAATAATAAGCCTTTTTTTTCTTTTGAGGAACCAGCTTTTCCTCTTCCACAATGGCGCTCCATCTCAAGGGCACATTGAGCTTGGTAAACAGCTGACAAACTGTATGCCAGGATAGACCTTGAGTAGGTGCTGGACTCCATGACTGTAAAGCGACAGATAACTCAAGAGCAGACTAAGTTGAGAACAACTGATTCATCAATTCTTTTTCTTGTTGGTGTTCAGAAGTGTATCAGTTAGATTTGGTGTGAAATTTAGGCAGTTGATAATACAGTGCAGTGTGGGAGGCACGAATAGTTTATCTGAAGACATATTAGCAGTATGCATATTCTGCTTACTTTATGTACAGTTTAACTGCAAGGGTAAATATGCCACAATAACAAATATTTACAGGTTCTCAGCAATGTTACTAAGCATACCAGAACTTTGTCTAGGTCCTCGTGGCATTCCCTCACTGGAAAACAAATCTTACCTCCATGCCTTCTAACTCCAGGACTTCTTTTGTCTTCCAGATGGGAAGCGTGTCTGCTCATTGTTCCAGGGACTTTATTCAGAAACTTCTGGCTCATGTGCTGGACAGATTCGTAGCATTGGGGAGTCTGGGGTTGGTATGATTAGTCCTTGATACCTTTCTGTGTGGACTTTGAGGCCACACCATAGCCATGTCAAGAGCCAGAACCCTACTTATGGAGGGCCATAGTGGATGAATTCTATGCTCATGGCTTCTTAGCTCATCTCCCAACATTGGCTTGTTTCTTGCTAGCTTTTCTTAATTTTAAATTATCCCATCTACCTTTTGCCTCTGGGCTTTTACCTTTCTTTTCTGTATATCTTTCACTCTTAGTCTGTGGTTGGATGTGTGGCTGTGGCTGGTCCCTTGAGTCCTCCTTTTCTTGTTCTCTTGCTCTTTCTTTTTTTCCCTTCAGATTTATCCTTCTATTTATTCTCTCTGCCTACCAACCCTGCCTATCTTTTCTCCTGTCTTGCTATTGGCCATTCGATTCTTTATTAGACTATCAGGTGTTTTAAACCAGCAAAATAACACAGCTTCACAGAGTTAAACAAATGCAACATAAAAGAATTCAACATATTTTAGCATCATTAAACAAATGTTCTACAGCATAAACAAATGTAAACACACCTTGTAGTAATATTTCACAACAGCCCATCTTTCTCTTCAAACACCTATCTCATTTCATGAATTTTAACATATTGGCTTTATACATCCATAGCCATTGCTTTTTTGTTTATTCATTAGCTATCCACTTTTGTCTGCCTATTGTCTTTGTTCCATTTCCATATCTGCCATTGGTCAATCATCTCTGGCCAGTCAAATGTCTTTTCAGAAGAAAACATAACAAAACAAAACAAATATCTTTTCAGAAGCATTTGAAAATAAACTGCTGATTCAGCAACCACAGATGATGCTATCAGATACCCCCTCCCAGCTGGGCTTCCCCTTTCCTGTTCTCCAAAGTAACCATTGCTATTAATTTCTAGTTTGTGTAACCAATATTATTTTTTCAATAATAAATGTATTTTCTAAAGGCCTTATTGACTGCATCATGGTTCTTCTGTTTGTTTTATTATAATCATTTCTTATTTGAGGCCAGCCTACAGGAGGAGGATCACTGAATCACTGAACATGTTAAAATATTTAGTTTCTTTTATCTAGAGGATTTTTAAATCTGTCTCAGCACATACATAGGAAATACAATCACCCATTGGTACATCGGAGGAATTGATTACAAGACATTCCTCTCAACAATATCAAAATCCAAATATACCTAGTTCCTTGTTTAAAATAGCAAAATATTTTCATGTAATCCATACATGTCCACCTGTATTCCTTACATCATCTCTAAATAACCCAATCCCATGCAAATTCCATGTAATCAATTGTTACAGTTTTAGGAAGTAATGACAGGAAAGAAAAGTCTGTACATGTGCAACAAAAACAACTTATGTTCACTTGTTTTCTGTCTGTGGTTGGTTGAATCCGTAGATACAGAACCCTAAGAAATAAAGGGCTGGCTGTATATATATATATACATATATATATATAATTTGAGAAGAAAAATACATACATACATATACACTCCTTCAGGATCATGAAGTTATAAATATTTGTTTGAAACAGACAGTTTTGATTACCACATTACAGTAGTTTCCATATAGATGCAGCCCCAAATAAAGCAGTGTGTTGGTTCAGGCTGGTTAGTATGTTTCTGCTACATTGATTTAGAATGACATCTAATCTTTTTCATAAAATAGATAAAATGAACTCTTTAAGAATCGAGACAAGAAGCAATCTTTTGTGAGCATTGTGACTTCCCACACACTGAATACATAGTAAGAATGCTAGCCATTGTTACAATTGTTGAGTGAGAGAGGAGGGTTCTTCCAAAGAGGTATGTAGAAAGAATTAATGATTTCTGTAGTTAGTGTTTCTTGAGACATCAATTAAACCAATGATATGTAATAAACATGGGAGCAATAAAGCAAATTGCTAAGTGGTGTTGCCAAGCAACTCAGGGAAGGTAGTACATCCTTCCACTAGCATCAGGCTGTTGTGAATGCTTAAGAAACTCATTGCACGTGCTTGGAACACAAATGGTGAGGTATGGGATGAAATTCTGTTATTAAAGCCAATCAGAGAATGTTCTCTAAAGAATCTGTGTCTATTCTGAGGGGGGGGATGGCTGTTTTCTGCCCATCTAGTGTACTCCAGGAACAGGGGACAAAAATAAAAAATAAAAAATAAAAGGCCAAGAAAGCCTTGCTTCTGTCTCAAAGTAAGCAAATGCTGACACAAAATGGTTACTTCTGCAAAGATGGTATATAAAAGATTATTTTCAGAACACAAAAGCAAACATATTAGTTGACTATTCTTCCCTAGCTTCTTGTACTTAATGCATCTGAGGATCACTTCAAATCAACATCAGATTCCTTTGTAAAATTTCACTCTCAGGTTCAGTCAGTTAAATAATGGATCCAGGCCTCTCCTTGGACTCTGGGGTTACTATCACCCTTATGCTATAGCAGCATATATGGCAGTGTGCTGTTCTGTACTTGGTGTGAATCTTGAAGTGAGAGTCTCCAAACCAGCTCACTGGGTAGTAAAGTAAATGAATCTGCAGCTCTTGGGGATGGTGCCAAGTTCCACTCAGTGCACGTTTCTCGGCAGCCCTGCCAAAAAGAGTGCATCCTTAAGATTTCTATTAGTGCCACTTTGGTGAGTGAGGAATGGATGGGTATTTTGACCAATGAAGTTTTACTGTAATTCCTTTCACCATGAGTTAATGTAATTTACGCTGAGTGTTCTTTTATGCTGGGTGTTATATGTCTGTCACTCTGCCTTGCCCATGGCTTGTCTTATTGATTTTTGTTTGTTTGTTTGCCTTTTCTTGAGCTTTTAAGGGTTCTTTATACATTAAGAAAATAAATCTTTTTTCCCCATTAGGCAAATTGTAAATATTTTCTCTAAGCATGTCCTTTTATTTTCTTGTTTAGTTTTCAAGCTTTATTAATATAGTAAAAAGACCATTCTTCTTCATTCACAAATTGTTCAGACATGCCTTCACATTTTTATCTACTATCTGAATGGTTTTATTTTTTATGCTAGTGTTTCTATTGTATTTGGGCTTTATTTTGATACATGGTGTTCTATCAGGATATGTAAGTTCTCCTCTCCCCTGAATACATCTTTAATACCTTCTATGACATCATTATTGTTCCTGCAATATAGACTCACATGGCAGTTGACTAACCCTTTGGTGACCTTTACCCTCTACTATTCCCACCCCCAGAATGTGAGCAGTATTTAATGCTCTCACTCAGGCTACGACAAGAGTGGAAGTAAGTCACTCTCTTGGCAACTATCCATTATGTAGCAAAGAGGAAAGGAAGCCACCCTATAGCTAGGCAGCATCACAAGGCTCGACTGGCCAAGAGTCACACTTGTTCTACACATTCTCTACTATGAGTTTTAAACAAACAGATTTCCAAGAATGAAATGGAATTTCAGAGGGCTATCAGCACTGAGGGTGGTGTTTAGTGCACAAGCATGAGAACTGGAGTTTAATTCCTAGAGCAAGCTCATAAAAGCTTGGAGCAGTGGAGTGTGCTTGGGGAGACAGAGATAGGCAGCAGATCACTGTTGTTCACTGGCCATCTAGCCTAACTCATCAGAGAAACCCTGGTCAGGGAGAGCCTCCCTCAGAAAGCCAGGAGGACAGCTACTGGAGCATGATACCAAAAGTTGTCCTCAGGCCACGTGCGCAGACAGTGTTCATCTGCATACATACGTGCATACACAGATACAAATACATATGAATTATACTGGGAGATGCACAAATTACACAGCAGAGACTCCTGACTCCCAAGGATCAGGAAAACACATCAGTCTTTATTGTTGGTACACTAATTGTCAATTGTTTTGGTGTTAATTTCAATATATTAACAGAAACTAGGAAAAAGTAAAGTAACAAGTAACAATTGCACACTGATATCTGTAAGCTTTCTAAGAAATCATCGAGTCCAGCACCTTCAGTTTAATTCAGCTGCTGCCTCCTAATTTTATGTTTTTTTGTGTTTTAATCACATCCCCTTCTAGCTGTATTCTAGTTTTGGTATTGTGTTTTCTCCTTCTTTGTCTGGAGGGAGAATATTACCAATTTTTCAAAGATTTTTCTTTTAAAAGGATTTCAAAATACAAGTTTTCTGTTATCTAACTCATTATTATTATTATTATTATTATTATTATTATTATTATTATTTATTTCTTACAGTGTACTTTCTTTTCCAACCCTCTATTTTGGCAATTTAATCAACTTATTTTCATTTCTCTTTTATAATAAATATTTTATGTTAATATTTTTCATTTCTCCTTCATTAACTTTATCCAATAGACTCCTATGTTTATTTTTCTTACCAGCATTTTACATGCAACTGTTTAATAGAGATTTTGAAACTATCCAATTAGTTCCTGGCTGGCCTAGAACAGAGGATCCTTTTCTCTCAGCTCCCATAGTGCTGGGGTGAATGAAAACAAGGCATCCATGTGCAGTGCATCACCACCTGGCCCCAGGCAGCACTTTTGATACTGCCGTCTGCAACCAGAACTCTGAGAACTTTTATATCCTTTCTACACTATTGAATCTACTGAAGCTTCCTTCATGCACAGTGGTTAATATTCATGGCTATCATGTTCTTTGAAGTCATGTTTCCTATCACTGTGACTACAAATTTTATATACTTATTCTCTATATTAATAATCACATAGCTTTATGTTCTATTCAAATTTCATTTAAGTTTATATATTTTTATCTGTTTAATCAGTTTTAGAGTACAATGGTGTGAAAAATTCCTCTTCATGCGATTCTTTTTTTTTTCTCTTCAAATTTACCATGGTTTCTATTGGCACAGTTGCTATTTTATTTCATATGCTGGTGTAAGACTATTTATTATGTTTGTTGTATATATTAAAAGGTCTGTTTGAGTCTAGCTTGATCATTTGTGGCCTGAATTCTATTTTGAAACTATTGATTTCTGCGTGCTATGCTCTTTAATTTTAGAAATTATACTTTCTTTGTGTCAGGCATGCATTCAACACACAGCATAAATGCTTGTTTATTTCATATTGTGAGAGTCTTTATTTTTATTTAATTGGTGGGTGAGGCATGACCTTTACAATGGCATTGGCTGTGGGTTTCTCATATACATTGTTTATTATGCTGAGGTATGCTTCCTCTAGTATTACTCTCTCTAGGACTTTTATACTATGAAGGTATGTTGGATTTTGTCAAAGTCTTGTTAAGCATACATTGAGTTGATCATGTGATTTTTATCTTTATATATATTTAATCTGGTTTACTACATTTTTTGACTTGAGTATGTTGAAGTATTCCTAAATCTCCAGGATAAAGCTATCTTGGTCATGGTGGATAATATTCTTTTTTGTCTTTTCGAGACAGAGTTTCTCTGTGTAGCTTTGTAGTCTATACTGGATCTTAACTTTGTACACCATAATATTTTTGATGTATGCCTGTGCTTGGTTTGCAAGTAAATACTTGAGGATTGTTAAGTCTACGTTCATCAGGGATATTGGCCTCTTGTGTTCTTGTGTCTTTACCTGATTTTGGTAGTAGAATGATACTAGCTACATAGAATGTATAAATGCTTCTTCTTTTTTTTTTCTACATTTTTGGATAGTTTAAGGGATGGCTGTAGATCTTTGAGATTCTGGCAGAATTCTGCTGTGAATGTATAGGGACCTAGATATTTAGGTTAGAATATTTTTTTGTTACTGTTTCAATATCCTCATTTGTTATGGGTCTATTTAGGTAGTTGATCACTTCTTGGAATAATGTGGGATTGGCTAGATCTAGAAATGTTTGCATTATGGTCAGATAGGGTACATAGAATTATATCAATTGTTTGAAGTTCATTAAGGATGTGGTGGTCCATTTTAGAGAAGTTTCCATGGTCTGCTAAGTAGAATGAATATATATTCTTTGGTGTTTGAGGAGAATTTCCTATAGATATCTGTGAATTTCATTTGATGTAAGATGTCATTTATTTCTAATGTTTCCCTGTTTATTTTTTGTTCAGATGACCTGTCTATTAGAAAAAATGAGGTATTGAAATCACCTCCCATTAATGTTAATATATATATATATATATATATATATATATATATATATATTCTTTTTTTGAGACAGGGTTTCTCTGTGTAACAGGCCTAGCTGTCCTAGAACTCCCTTTGTAGATCAGGCTGTTCTCTACTCTAACTCACAGAGATCGATCTACCTGCCTCTGCTTCCCTCTGCCTCCAGAATGCTGGGATTAAAGGCATTTGCCATCACACCCAGCTTACTTATCTTTTTAAAATCTGTTTTCTTTTTTTATGAATTTGGCTTTATTCCTTTTTTAAAAAAAATTTTAAACTTTATTCTTTTTTCTGTTGTATATTTTTTTATTTTATAACTTAATTTACGTATCAGTCATGGATTCCCTTGTGCTCCCCCCACCCACCCGCCTTCCCCCATCCCACCCCCATTACCATCTCCTCCAGGGCAAAGACTCCCTTGGGGATGGAGTTTAACCTGGTAGATTCAGTTCAGGCAGGTCCAGTCCCCTCCTCTCAGGCTGAGCTAAGTGTCCCTGCATAAGCCCAGGGTTCCAAACAGCCAGCTCA
The DNA here is from genome assembly GCF_004664715.2 of Peromyscus leucopus. Taxonomy (NCBI): domain Eukaryota; kingdom Metazoa; phylum Chordata; class Mammalia; order Rodentia; family Cricetidae; genus Peromyscus; species Peromyscus leucopus. The sequence continues at coordinate 129,801,586 of NC_051063.1, read as the reverse complement.
TGCACTGAGGACAGGTCCCAGTCCCACTGTTTGGATGTCTCACAAACAGGTCAAGCTAATCAACTGTCTCACTTTTCCAGAGGGCCTGATCCAGTTGGGAGCTCCTCAGCTATTGGTTCATAGTTCATGTGTTTCCATTCAATTGGCTATTTGTCCTTGTGCTTTCTCCAATCTTGGTCTCAACAATTCTCGCTCATACAAACCCTCCTCTTTCTCACCAATTGGACTCCTGGAGCTCCACCTGGGGCCAGGGCATGGATCTCTGCATCCATTTTCCCCAGTCATTGGATGATATTTCTAGCATGACAATTAGGGTATTTGGCCATCCTATCACCAGAGTAGGTCAGTTCGGGCTTTCTCTCACCCATTGCCAGTGGTCTATTGTGGAGGTATCTTTGTGGATTTCTGTGGACCTCTCTATCACTTTGCTTCTTCTTATTCTCATGTGGTCTTCATTTATCATGGTCTCTTATTTTTTGTTCTCCCTCTTTGTTCTTGATCCAGCTGGGATCTCCAACTGCCCTAAGCTCTCTTTCCCTTGAACCTTGCACTTCATTACTCCCACTCATGTCCAGGTTGTTCATGTATATCTCATCCATTTCTCTGTCATTGGAAAATCCCTGTGTCTTTCTTAGGGTCCCGTTTTCTAGGTAGCCTCCCTGGAGTTGTGAGTAGCAGTCTAGTCATCTTTGTTTTACATCTAGTATCCTCCTATGAGTGAGTACATACCATGTTTGTCTTTCTGAGTCTGGGTTACCTCACTCAGGATGATTTTTTTCTAGATCCATCCAATTTCCTGCAAACCTCATGATGTCATTGTTTTTCTCTGATGAGTAGTATTCCATTGTGTATATGTACCACATTTTATTTAAAGAAATTGAAGATGTCAGAAAATGGAAAGATCTCCCATGCTCATGGATAAGCAGGATTAACATAGTAAAAATGGCAATCTTACCAAAAGCAATCTACAGATTCAATGCAATTTCTGTCAAAATACCAACACAAGTATTCACAGACCTGGAAAGAATAATACTCAACTTCATATGGAAAAACAAAAAACCCAGGGTAGCCAAAAGAATCCTGTACAATAAAACAACTTCTGGAGGCATCACATTCCCTGACCTCAAGCTTTACTATAGAGCTATAGTAGTAAAAACGACTTGGTACTGGCATAAAAATTGGCATGTGGACCAGTGGAATTGAACTGAAGACCCTGACATTAATCCACACACCTATGAACATATAATTTTTGACAAAGAAGCCAAAACTGTACAATGGAAAAAAGAAAGCATCTTCAACAAATGGTGCTGGCATAACTGGATGTCAACATGTAGAAGGCTGCAAATAGATCCACATCTGTCACTGTGCATAAAACTTAAGTCCAAGTGGATCAAAGACCTCAACATAAATCCAGTTACTCTGAACCTGCTAGAAGAGAAAGTAGGAAGTAGTCTTGAACGCATTGGCATAGGAGATCACTTCCTAAATATAACACCAGTAGCACAGACACTGAGAGAAACAATCAATCAATGGGGCCTCTTGAAACTGAGAAGCTTTTGTAGAGCAAAGGATACAGTCAACAAGGCCAAGTGACAGCCTACAGAATGGAAACAGTTCTTCACCAACCCCACATCTGACAGAGGGCTGATATCCAGAATATATAAAGAACTCAGGAAATTAGACATCAAAATGACCAACAGTCCAATTAAGAAATGGGCTGTAGAACTAAAGAGAGAATTCTCAACAGAGGAAGCTCAAATGGCTGAAAGATATTTATGGAATTGCTCAACATCCCTAATCATCAGGGAAATGCAAATCAAAATGACTCTAAGATACCACCTTACACTTGTCAGAATGGCTAAGATCAAAAACACTGAAGACACTTTATGCTGGAGAGGATGTGGAACTAGGGGAACTCTCCTCCACTGCTGGTGGGAATGCAAGCTTGTACAACCACTTTGGAAATCAGTATGGCGCTATCTCAGAAAATTGGGAATCAATCTCCCCTAAGACCCAGCTATACTGCTCTTGGGCATATACCCAAGGAATGCTCAATCATACCACAAGGGCACTTGTTCAGCTATGTTCATATCAGCATTGTTTATAATAGCCAGAACTTGGCTTTATTCTTTTCTTATATCTGATCTATTTTATTTTATTTTATTTTATTTTAATTTTTCCTGTAGAGGAGAGTTAGGCTGCTGATCTGAGAAATTTTCCACTATAGATATTTATAGCTATAAATGTCCATGTAATAACTACTTTAGTTGTATTCCATAAGGTATAAAGTTCATCTGAAAGAATATTATAACTTACTTTGTGGTGTCCTTCTTGAGCCTGCTTGTCCTGAAACTTGATTTGTAGACTAGGTTTTTCTTGAAGTTGTGATTCTCCTACCACTACTTTCCAAGTGCTGGGTTACAAAGATGAGTTGCTATACCTGGCTGAAGGGCTTTAGTCCTAATTGTTTATATTAAAGGGTTTTATGTCTAAGCATTAGTTGTAGTTCCAATAAGGTAATTTTTATGCATTGTTTATTCTTTCATATGGTCTATGTATTTGTCCCTTTATTTTTAAGATGTGCCTCCAGGCAGTTCATATATTGTATTCATGTTTTTGTAGTTTTAATCTATTTAGACTTAATATTATTATTGATATGATAATTTGCCTTTTTGTTTCTTATCTTACATTGTTAATTGGTTCATTTATGTCTTCTTTAATATCCCTATCTTAACTAGACAGCTTCTACAACCCCATTTTAATTCCTTCGATTAGTTTTGTATTTAAACTTTTTAGTTTTTTAAATATTCATACAGCCCTTTGTGCTCTGGAATTTGTCATATATTTATATAGTTTGTCAGTTTTAATTAATTATACACATTTAAGAAGCTTTATATCTGTTCAAATATTATTATGATTACTGGATTATAGGCTCATGTCTAATAAAAAGTTGAAATGAACAAATATTAGAATTTTACTTATAGAACTGCAATGTCTATATTACATTGATTATTTTTATTTTTATTTTCTTTTCGAATCAAGCTATGTTCTACCATTATTTAGTTAATAAACCACAGCCTCATGACATACTCACTCCTAGCTTTTGTGTTGTGATGGTTGCAGTTTACAGGGTAAGTAAAACAACATAAACTATAGATAGTTTTATATAATCATTTTTTAAATAAGAGAAAAATAAATGTATATTTATATTACTCCCTCTAATCACTTGTACCAACATTGCTCTCTTAATTTCAACTGAAACTGTTTTCTTTTGTCATGATTTTTCAGCCTGAAGAATTTTGTGTGACGTATGTTTTAGGGCAAATATAGTAGCAAGGAGTAGTCAGGCTTCTCTATCTAGAAATGTCTTCATTTTTAATTTTGAAAGATATTGGTGGTTGGAAGGAGAAGTGTCACCCATAGTCTTGAGCATTTGAACACTTGATTCCCAGTTAGTGGCAGTGTTTGGGAAGATTCAGGAGGGTCAGGCTTGCTGTGTCACTTGGGGTGGGTTTGAATGTTTATTGTCTTGCCTACTTCCAGTTTGATCTCTCTATTTTGTAACTGCATTTGAAGATGTAGCCTTTGGCTTCCCATCCTGCTGCTATGCCTGCTACAATGCCATGATGGACTCGTTCTTCTGGAAACTTAGCCCAAATGCCTTGCCTTCTATAAGTCACCTTGTTCATATGTTTTATCATAGCAACAGAAAAATAACTGACATAGACATTGATAACTGATAGTTGTGGTGAAAAACTTGACTGTGCTGGTTGGTTTGTGTCAACATAACACAGACATAGAATAGACGAGATAACCTCAACTGAGGAATGGCCTCCATCAGATCTCCCTGTAGGGGAGTTTATGGGGCATTTTCTTGATTAATGACTGATGTGGGAGAACCCACATTACTGTGTATGTGCAACCCTGAGATAGTGTCCCTAGGTTGTATAATAGAGCAGGCTGAGCAAGCCATGGGAGAAAATCCAGTGAACAGCATTCATCCATGGTCTCTGCCTCAGATCCTATCTGCAGATTCCTGCCTTGGCTTCCCTCAATGATGGATTGATTGTGATTGAGACATGTAAGCCAATAAACCCATTTCTTTTCATGCTGCTTTTAGTTATGGTGTTTTATCACAGTGATAGAAACCAAACTAGGACTTGGTACCAGAGACTGGACTATTGCTGGGACATACCTGATGGTATTATTATGAGAAGATGGTGAAGCACTTTGCAACTTTATGTCGAAAAAGCCTTTGAGTAATCAAAGCTTAATTAGCTTCTAGGAACCTGGAAGATTATGCCAAAGCCAGTGCAAGTGATGGATGCCTGGTTTGTTGGGTTTCAGAGAGAAGTAAAGACTTTCCCTGTGCCATTTATATGGTAGTTTGAATCAAGAATCTGTGGTGTCTGGTAAGCTGGAGTTGAAGACTCAGCTGTGATTAAGTAGAGACCAGCACCACCAAAGTGCTTTACTGGGACAATGGATTCTGGTTAGCTGGGGTTAAGAAATTAATTAGCAGTGGTTAAGCAAGGATCAGCACCATTGAGACAAAATCTGTGATTCAGAGGTGGCCAAGAGTGTATTTCACTGTGGAAACCAAACTTGGTATCTTGTAAGAGTATTTTGTGGTTTGGTACTGTGAGAAACCAGGAGAGGCCGTTGGTGAAGGTGCATCCTCTGTTGAAGCCCAGGGGTGAAGGAACTGTGGAGAGATGTTGAGGGTTGGTACCATGTGCCAGGGTAAGAGTCTCTGAAGGGAGTCTAGAGAGGTGTTCCAGTTGCAGTCTGGTTTCAGTATATTATAGATATGGGACAACTGTCAACGACAGCAGTAGCCATGGAGTGGAGCCTGCCCGAACCTACAAGACAAACTGGATGAGCTGTGAATAGCAGAGCTGGAGAAGTAGGGCTGCCCAAGACCTATGAAGCCCTGGGAATCATAGTGGGTCCCAGATATGAGGCACTGAACTTTCTACATTGTTGAATTTTGGCTTTGCTTTGATTTGATTCTGTGCCCTGTTTTTTCCATTTTAGTTTAACAAAGTATGTAACTTATTTTAGATTTATAGGAGGCAACAATTAAGACACTTTAGATTTTGAGAGGGACTTTGACTACTTCAAAGAGACTGAACTTTTAAAGTGTTTAAATGTTTTGAAGGCTGTAGTATTTTTAAAGTTATTTATGTTTTAATAGTATATCTTTACATTGATATGAGAGTTGGGGGACAAGCAAGGGAGAAAAGCTAGTGATTTAATAGTGACATAGTTGTATCAAGTTGACAAGGTATTAATTTTGTTGCTTAGATTTTTGTCCACCTGATACAAACATAGACATATCTGTGAAGAAGGAACTGCAATTGAGGCATTGTCTCCACTAGAATGACCTGTAGGCAAGTGTGCAGGGCGTTTTCTTGATTAGTGGATGAGGGCCCAGATCACTATGGGTGGTGGCATCTCTGGACAGACGGTTCTGAGTTATGTGAGAAGGTTGAGCAAACTATGAAGAGCAAGTCAGTGAGCAGCATTCCTCTATGGTCTTTGCTTCAGTTCCTGCTTTCAGTTCCTGCTTTGAGTGTCTGCCTTGGTTTTCCTCAATGATGGACTATGGTTGGGACATGTAAGGCAAATACCTTTTCCTTTCCATCATGGTGCTTATTACAACAATATAAACAAAACCAAGATGCTGACCATTTTGTTTATTGAAATAATACAGAAGACTTTTGAACTGTGGACTAGAAAAGCAGTAGAACATAAAAAGCGGAGCTTGATGTGTCATGACAGTAGGATCCAGGGAGACTTTTCTGGGAGGAAATGCTGGCTTTGGAGGCCTAGCTCAAGATGTTTCAGAGGGGAACAATATTACAAATTGAGCAGGAGACAAATCCTGTAACACCCTGGTAAAGAACATGACTGTCTTCTGCCCCTTGCTTTAAGAGCTTTCCTGAAGCTAAATTAGGAAGTAACAGACTAATACCTTTGGCAGAGGTAATTTTAAGGCAGCATAATATTGAATCTGTGGTATAATTATTATTCATCACTATTATATAGGTCTGAAATGAAAATGAGCAAGTGGATAACAAAAAATACAAATGTGCATTTGACAGAGGAAAAAAGCACAAAGAAACTTAATGTTGCATCCAGAGCTTGTGCTGCAGGAGATAAGGAGGTAATTGTCATTATGAGGAAACCCTCTTGCTCATCACTGAAATAAAAGGGACAATGCTTTCAGTGCAAAACCCCATACACCTAAGCCACTAATGTGGGAAAGAGATCTGAAGGTATTTTATGTTCTCAGGATGCAACTGAGCATCAATGGTGATGCTAATGTGACTCAAGAGGTCCACCAGCCATCCCAAGCTGGCTGCAGAAATTGGCAGTATTGTCCTCATGGAGCTGGCTTTAGAGATATGAAGGATGCAAGCATAAAAGGTCATAGATTCTGAGTCTAGGATTTCAGAGAGTCACTGAGGTCAGGCAGCATGTGACAGGAGTCTCTGCATGAATGACTGAGAAGGCAAGAAGCTATGGGAGGTCTTTGTACATAGCTGTGTATGTGCAGCCTGTGTTTCATTGGAGACACCAAGATGCCAGAGCCATGAGATATCTAGCAAGGGGAGCTTGGAATGGAACTGGAGGGAATGGAACAATCCTGAGAACAATGCATGTTGCAGGCAACAAAGCTGGAGGGGTTGGGGCCATCTAAGCTCTTTGAAATTAAAGTCCCAGATATAGGACATAGTGTTACAAGACACGGTGTTAATCTCCTGGGTTCTGGTCTTACTTTGGTCCAGTATTTTCTCACTATGCTCCCATTCTTCCCTTTTGGAGTGGTGATGCATATTTTATGTCATTTGTTTTTCGATATTTCAGAGTTTTACAATTAAGAGATTGTCTGGAGTCTCAGAAGAGACTTTGGATTTCTAAACAGCATTGAGACAAAAAGACTACATGGACTTTTAGAGTTAGACTAAATGCATTTTGCATGGTGACAAGACTGAGTGCTAGGAAATAGAATGTAGTAGTTTGAATGACAAATGTCCTCCATAGTCTCAAGCCATAGTCACTTGGTCACCAGTACGTAGCACTGTTTGCATAGAACATGTAACCTTATATACAAAGTGCATCATAAGGGATGGGCTTTGAATTGTTATTGCCTTGCCTAATTTCAGTTTGCTCTCTCTGGTTCATGATTACATTTGAAGAAGTAATCTCTCAGCTTCTCTTCCTACTACCATGTCTGCTGCTTGTTGCTATAATGGACTCTGTCCATCTTGTCCATAAACCCAAAGGAACTTTTCCTTTTGTAAGTTGCCTTGGTCAAGGTGTTTCATCACAGGAACAGAAAAGGAACTGATACAGTTCTCTTCCACGACTTTGAGTGTCTCTGTGTCCTTCCTGTCTTCCAGGATGCCTATGAAGATTCAAATACTGACCTTAGTGTAGTTCCTGCACACTTGGTGAATCATGTGGTTGAATCTTTCTGCAGCGTCTTGACCGCACCTGCTCGCACTTGAGTTCTGCTGCTTCAAATACTTTCCTTTCATCTTTGACTTTCAACATTTTTGCTTTGATGTATCTAAGTCAGGATCCCTTGATGTTTAAAGTAAATATTCTTACTTGGAGTTATTTCAGCTTTTCCATGTGTTGATTCATCCTTAAACCAAGTTTCAGAACATTTCAGCCATTATGTATTTGCTCCCTGCTCTTTTTTTTCCCCTCTCACATAAGCTTCTGTGACTGCCCTCAGGTTCTCCAGACATTTGCGGCTCTGTTCTTGCCTCGTTTTTTGTTTGCTTTGTGTTGAGTGTGTGCAATTGCTGTTTATCTACCTTAGCGTCTCCCAGGTCTTCTGCCAACCACGCTCTCTTTTGTCCTTCTAGTGTTTACATTTTCACTTAAGTTTTGACACTGCTTTACTCACTCTTAAAATAATTTCTGTCTCTTCTTAGAAAAAAGAAAGAAGGGATGAGCAGAGGGAGGCAAACAAAGAAGGAGGGAAGGAAAGAGAGAGAAAGAAAGAAAAAGGAAGGAAGGAAGAAAGAAAGAAAGGAAGAAAGAAAGAAAGAAAGAAAGAAAAAGAAAGAAAGAAAGAAAGAAAGAAAGAAAGAAAGAAAGAAAGAAAGAAAGAAAGAAAGAAAGAAAGAAAGAAAGAAAGAGCAAGTCAACCAACCTCATATTTATCTTCTTACGGGAGCCAACATTTTCTGTTTAGCTGCATTTATCACTTACTTTTGTACAAAATAGACACTTCAGATTGTGTACTGATCTCTATTTCCTGTGACCTTTATGCTTTTTTTTATACTTTACTTACATGACTGGATTAATTCTAAACATAATTCCCCTGTGTTGCGTAGCTTCTGATGTCCCTGGTTAGATTTTTTTTGTTTGTTTCTAATCGTTGGCTGTCTTTTTTTGGGAATCCCTTCTGGATCTTTATATTATCTGTGGCAGCTGAGCATGACTAAATTTGGCTATATAATCTTCACCCTTTGCCACAGCATATGTATGGCTTAGGACTTTCTTCCTTGTTCCAGGAATTCACTGTTACCAATATCTTTCCCTTACAGCTAGAAGCCCAGAGCATGAATCTCTGTTCCTTCTTGAAAAGGCACAGCCTTGGGCACCTACACAGTCTTCAGTATCTTTGAAAACTAGTTTTTTCTTTGGTGATTTATTGTTGTTTGAGCTTCCCTAGGTGTTCCCATGGCTCACTGTAGCTTATTATCTTGTTCCTATGTGACCAAAATTCTTAATCCACTTTGCTGTCAGGCCTCTCTGTGGCAAGAAGGATGTTTGTACCTGAGTATATCTAGTATGGCACATTGGCACAGCCTTTTAGACCTCCAAGGACAAGTATGTTTCCACGGCAGCTCTCTAGGCTGGCTCTGACTTCTGTTAAAGTCCTGCAGGCCCTTTGACCTTACTGATTGCTGTCAGTAGCATGAGGTCACCAGCTCTCTGGGCTATTTGCTATAGGTCTGTACCATTCCATAGTGTGCGCACTCAGACATAAACTTATCCATCTCTCTTGCAGATAAATTCTGTCTCTTCAGGTACTTGTTTGAAGAGCTTTCCTAATGATCTATCTTCAAACCCAGGAAAAGCCTCCGCCTTGAGTCTGTGTGTGGGATTGCTACCTTATGTTTCTCAAGCAAAACTCTTTGGCAGAATGGCTTGTCCCTGGCTTCTTGATTTTCTTGGTCTGGACAGAACCTGCATGTACAGCTGGAGAGGGAGCCATCCCCGGGGACCCAGGGTACTGACATACATACAGCAGCACTCTCACCCCAGGAGGAGGGATCAGGGAGAATCCAATGAGACATTGGAAGGCTGCTCCACACTGCACAAAATGGAACCTCTGCTTAGAACTAGGAGCACATAGAAGCCTTCCTCTTGTTCCTTATCTCTGCCCAAGAAGTGGACCTTAGAGTAAGATCTTCAGCACATGATGTTAGTATGGAAGGGTAGATGAATATACAGGGCAGCTTGAATGGCAACAAATATCACTTTTTTTAAATCAAGATGTAGATCTTCCATTCACTTACAAATTTTCCCAGTAAATTTAAATTTGTTATGTTTAAAAACTATTTACTACCAGTTAAAATTTTAACTTGATCACTACAAAGGGGTCTGCCGAGGTGCTGGCACTACCAATTTTTGGGTCCTTCTCTCTCACTGCTCATTTGTGCCCTATAATGATGCTGAATCTGATGGGCTGGAAGAGACTGAGGGACCTGCCCTTGGTCATCTGTCTTATGAGGGACACAGGAGGGGGCTGCCCTAGATCTGTGGTTCTCAACCTTCCTAATCCTGCAACCCTTTAATAGAGTTCCTCATGTTGTGGTGAACCCCAACCACAAACTATCCCATTGCTACTTCCTAACTGTAATTTTGCTACTGCTACGACTCACAATGTAAATATCTCATATGTGATACTGAGGGAGACAGGATCCACAGGTTGAGAACCTCTGTCCTAGGTGGGTGGTCTAATTCCAGTAACCCTTAGTTGTATGCTGTGTTGCATTGCCCAGATGTGCAGTTCCAAGGTTAACAGGTGCGAACTGAGGAGGGTGTGCTATGTAATGAATGAAACCATGTTTTCAATTCTACAGCTATGGTCACTAATTACAAGATCAAATGCCATTGAATGGTTAGGTATTGTGCAACACATTGCATGAATCCTATCTATAATACACTGAAAATGATGACACTTTTGTTTGTGTGTGTTTAGTTTTCAGAGCAGTCATTTGGTAGGCAAAGAAAACCCCACACAATAAGAAATGAGCCCAATAAAATGCTTGATTTAATGTTTTCATTTTCAGTATGTCATGTATTTAAGTGTTTTAATATAAAAACATTGTTCAGGGAAGAGTGGCAGCCACAGAGAAGCCTTAGGAGTATATAACACAAATATTTGTGCACAGCAGGCCTACATCTGTTTCTTGGACAGCTATAGCAATTTCTTCCCCAGAGTATAGTTTCTATTTTCTCCATTGCATTTGTTTCTGCTTGGCTATCCCAGACCCTGCTTGACTTCCCTGACCCAGCCTGACCTTCCCTGCCCCTGTGTGGCCTTCCCTTTCCCTCATGGCCATCTCTGTCCTGCCATCCCCGACCCTGTCTGACTTCCCTGACCCTGCCTGCCTGACTTCCCTGACCCTGCCTGCCTTCCTCTGCTCCTGTATGACCTTTCCTGTCCCTGCATGGCCATTTCTGTCCTGCCATCCCTGACTCTGCTGACTTCCCTGACCCTGCCTGACTTCCCCTGACCCTGTATGACCTCCCCTGTCCCTGAATGGCCATCTCTATCCTGCCATCCATGGCCCTGCCTGGCCTTCCCTGAGCCTGCCTGACTTCCCTGACCTTTGTCTGACTTCCCCTGACCCTGTATGACCTTCCCTGTCCCTGAATGGGCCATCTCTATCCTGCCATCCACGGCCTTGCCTGGCCTTCCCTGACCCTGCTTCTTTCCCTGTTATCTCCTTGGGTGAGATATACTTTTCCTCTTGTAACCCCTGTCTTCCTACAGGCACCCCTGTTTTTCTGTGTGCATTTGAATTACCATCTTGAGTACTTCATTTCTGCGTTCTCTCTTCTCCTCCTCAAGTGCACAAGCACCTTCAGGGTCAAAACTGTGCCACATTTACTCTCATGTTCCTGCCACCATCGTGAGAGATGTAGCCTTTGTGTGAGGCAGCGAAGTGATAATTAAATATGCCAGGAGTGCTCGGAGCACACTGAGGCACAGGAAGCAAATGTCATCCAGGGAACACACAGTGTGGTGTCAGTCTGTGGGAAGACAATGGCATGATTCTTCTAAGCCTGTAAGACACAGTGTCCTGTCTCTCTGCAGTTCTTTGACAATTCCAGGGAGAGAGGGCTGGACCATACAGATACCCCAATTTGAGTCTCCAAGACTCCTGACCTTCTTATAATCAATCACATCACCAGATCCTAGGAAGATAATGAAGGTTTGTCTGCTGTACATAGTTGGGGACACCCAGGGCAGGTGGGGCGAGGGAGGGCTGATACCTGGAGTTCTGTGCAGTTCCCTTACGGTAGCCACATGGTGTATTCACCTCAGAAGGCCTGTGGCAGTTGCAGGAGTTGGAATCCCAAGTAAATCTCAGAACTGGATTGTGGTGGAGACCAAAACGTCAGGATAATCCCAATCATTGGAGCCCAGGGCAAGTGTCCCTAGACTTTGTAAGGGTCAATAGATATAGCCCAGGGTTACAAAGCTAAGGAGCCTCTGCCCCCTTCCTCTCCAGCAGCTGGGGTGTCCAGGCTTGGAGATAGTGTCTCCTCCCTGGTGGAGCCCTTACTCTGCCATACCCTGGACAGACCAGTAAAACCTGATAGAAAAGAAAGCAGCAGTCTCCCACAGTGCTTCAGGAGATGTGAACTTGGCACCATAGGCTTGGCAGCAATATGGGTAGGAGGACTCCAAGTCCTTCATGGACAAGCCGCCAGTCTAAAACTCCAAGTGCTCCTTGTAGTCTAGTGTTTTCTGATACTGAATCTTTCTCACTGTGTAGGTTTGTGAAGTCAAAGAACCATGGTCAGGTCCAGGAAACGATGGATTCTGGAGAGCTGGCATGTGTTGGGGCCCAGCAAAGTCTGTATTCACAAGAGATTCTCAAAAGCAGCCAGCTTGAAACCCATTTTCTGTGCTTGTGTTTCTGATTTTGAAATGATCCACAGACACTGACTTTCCTTCTGACCTGGTTCCTCCTGTGAATGCTGCACTTGCCTGCACCCCAAGAAATGCATCAGAAGACAGGTTTGGATGGTCTGCTGGTCTTTGTTGTTGTGTGTTTTTGTATAGTCCCTTCATTTTCACTTATTCAATTAATAGTTGCCAGCACCCATTATGAAACTACTGCCCTCTTCCAAGACAGTTGGGAGCCAAAACAGAGTAAGGGCCACCGGAACTATGAGTGGGAGTGGGATGAGTTTAAGAAAGAAAAACTCCCCAGGTGTCAGGTAATATAAGAAGACAAAAGCTGAATACAATGCTCATGGGTTGGTTCTGTATTCTAATACATAAGAAAAGCTACCCAGAAGTGTCATCACTGGCATCTTTGTATATGACACGGAGCACACTCAGCAAATCAGAAGGAGAAAAACCTGCCAGTTGCCGCTGGTTAAAGAGTGTTTAAACTCCTACTTCTAGGTGGTACAGTTTACTCCTAATTGTGATAGCAGGGAAAGAGAAATCCGCTGTACAATCCCGCAACTACATTGTTACTTAATCAGCTCCTCCCCTTTAATTACCAATTCAGTGCTGCTCTGTGGGGTCTGCTGATCTGGTTAAGAACAGGAAAACAACCTTCGCAGGTCAGTGACACAGCTAATGTGCACAGATATTCCACTGAGTTCTTGCAGAACTGATTTAAAATGGAAGGCAGTAGAACACATAAATTACTGCAGCGTCTTGGCTGTCTCTGAGCAGATTAGGCCTGTTTCAGATGCCAAAGAGTAATGCTTTTGCAAGCGGCTGCGCTTTATAGGTGTGGGAGTGAACATTTCTGCAGCATGCCCACCGTCTGTCATCCTCACTGCAGTGAAAAGCATCCTTTCTGAAAACCCAGCATTGATTATCCTGCAAGATACAACTGCCAGAATGGTGGATTGAAAGGATTTCATTTTCCTATGCTCAAGATTTCATTCCCCACCCCCACCGGGGAGGCACACAGTCCTTTAAAGAGAATTTCCTGGCCATGGAGATAGCCTCATGACCTGAGTTTGATCCATGAGACCCTCAGTGCAGAAAGACTGAACCGACTCCTACAAATTTTCCTCTGACCTTCACATGCACACACCAAATAAATGTAAAATAAATAGATAAATACTGTTTTAAAATTTAAAGGCAACCTCTCTTCTGGCATACTCTTGGGGTAGACATTTAAAAAAAGCCTAGTCTCATCCAAGCATGATCCATCAGGCCCATGGGCTTGTGCACTGGCTAATTTTATGTTAACTTGACACAGGCTAGAGCTATATGAGAGGAGGGAACCCCAACTAAGAAGATGTCTCCATAAGATCAGGCTGTAGGCAAGCCTGTAGGGATATTATCTAAATTCCTGATTGATAGGGGAGGACCTAGCTCATTGTGGGTGGTACCATACCTTGGCTGGTGGTTCTGGGTTCTATAAGAAAGGAGGCTGAGCAGTCAGTAAGGAGCAAGCCAGTAAGCAGCACTCCTTCATGGCCTCTGCATCGGCTCCTGCCTCCAGGTTTCTGCTCTGCTTGAGTTCCTGCACTACTGATGAACTATAATATGCAAAGGTAAGTGAAATAAACCGCTTCCTCCTCAACTCACTTTTGGCCATGATATTTCATCACAACAATGGAAACCCTAACTAGGGCAGATTGCTCATCTTTAAAGCTAGGGCACTTGGCTCAAGGTGTCCTGTGAAGGTGAAGGAGCATGATGCATCACACTGAGGCTATTTCATCTGTTTCTCTTTAGATCACTAATAAGCCCCTTTCTCAGCTGTCACCAAGGCACTCCATCCTTTCTTCCAGTTCTTCAATATCCAGCAAAGCCATGTCTCATTGTGGGTAGGATGATATGGGGTCCCTGGAAACAGCCACCTCCTTGGTATAAAAGTTAGACATAATTTAATAGTACTAGAATTTAGGCCTCAAATATGACTTCTTTTCTATACATGGCAACTGAGTCACAGCAAGAATTGCTTGGAGAAGAGAAAGGGATAGACAGGCAATCTTACCTTGTGAAGGATCTAATCTTGTGAAGGACAACGTGAAAAGGAAAGTTTCAAATAGATCAGTGGTTGGGTGGAGCTGTGAATGGCCACAAACAGCAGCAAGAGAGAATGTTCTGGTTATACAGTTGGTTGCTTGAATCTACACATGGGTTAAAACTCATAGGACCACATACACGCAAACAGCCAATTTTACTATTTGTGAATTCTAAACCACAAATAGTGAAAGTTTGATATTTAATCCACACACTCACACACTCACTAGTTGGTGGTTTCGGGCATGTCATGTTTTCATCCCTAAACAAGATGAGAGGTGTTGGCCTGAGAATTGCAAGCTCACGATCTTCCTCTGCTTCTAAGCACTGGTGAAGTGATAGAAACCAAGCAAAGCTCTTCTTCACTCCCATATCTTCATCTCACCAAACATCACCTGAAGCCAAAAGTCCATTGGGCTTTGCCAATCCTCAATCCACACAAACCAGTCTGTTCTAGTTCTAGGAAACACTGCTCCTGCCCAGAGTGAGGAGGGGATGTGAATGGAGCAGTTGAGAGCACTTGGATTCAGACACAGCAGGCGGCATGGTGAGATTTTGCTTAAGGACCTTTCTGGGAAAAAGAAACTGTACATAGAATGAATCATTGCAAGGGTTCCCATCGCTAATGTGAAAACAAGAGCCAGGGATTGCTTCTTCCTTCCTTGTTCTGTATAAAAAGGTCCAGAAGGCTGTTTTAATTACCTTCTCCAACATTCATTCTTACTAGCTCCCATGATGTCAATTTACTCCTAAGGAGTTCCAGTGCATTTATAAGCAAGGGGGGTGGTTACCATTTGCCAAATCATATTGCATTGTTTTGAAATTCTGAAAATGTTATTTACTGAAATAGAAATTTCATAAACCTCCATAGAGATGGAGAAAAGAGGAAAATCAACTCCAAGGTTTGCTATGTCTCTTTTCCAAAGGCAAGACTTAGAGTGCTCTGTGCGTCTCAGCATGCGGTGGGCACATTGATGAGGGAGGTTGTGGCAGGTGCCATGTTCTAAAGGAGATTTCTGAACACTTCCAAGCAGGAGGCACAGTGCAGCGGCCCACCCTGGCAGCCTGCCCTGCCCTGACTGCACCTTTGCTCTTTTGCTCCCCCTGGCTCTTGGCTTTTCTGTTTCACCATTTCACCCTTTCACTGGGAAACCACTACTGCAGTTTGCAGAAAATTCAACCCCATTTTACCCATGAGTATTTAGTAGACACCGCTAGGGAAGAATGGCTTTGATTTGCAACATAGCCTCTGTATCGGTGGATTCTACATCTGTGGGTCTCAGGAACTGCAGGCTTGGGTATTTAAAATACTGCCCATACTAAACACATGCAGTATCTCCCCTTGCTAAGCATCTGAAGCACATGCAATGTCTTCCCTTGTCATCAAGTATTTCCACAGAATTGGTATTGTATTTAGCATTGCAAGCCATGTCACACCTCTCCTAACAGGGCTATGCCTCTCAATCCTTCCCAAACAATTACACCAACTGAGGACAGGTATTCAAACATATGAACCTATTGGGGCCATTCTAATTCAAACCACTACCTGGCCCCCATACTGGCCCTCATAGTCCTATGGCCATACCATAATCCAAAATGCATTTAGTCCAACTTCGAAAGTCCTCATATTCTTTCAGTCTCAACACTGTTTAAAACTCACAAGTTCAAAGTGTCTTCTGAGACTCCAAGAAATCCCTTGATTGAAACCCACTGTTAAATCAAAATACAAATAACAAACTTCTGATATGTGATGTCATAGAATACAAACTGCCATTCCAAAAGGAAGGGATCAGGCCACAGTGAGGAAATACTGGATAAAATACACTTCTAATACCCTTGGGTCTCAAATATAACCCAGGATTTCACTTTCATAGCCTCACAAAATGGCCTCTCAGGGTCCCCATGCAGGGAATACCCTGCCATATATGTAGCCTTAACAGCTCTTTATAAGCATGGAGGAAAATTCTATGACAACTTTATTCATATACCCTTCTTGAACTTTGCATCAGGAGACAGCCATTGTTGGAATAATTGGATCACAGCCTACAAGCCACTCTAATAAATTCCACATATATTAATAAGTACATATATGAATATATACATATATATTCATACATCCTATCAGTTCTGTTTAAGAGAATCCCAATTAATAATACATCCTTCCTCTGTTTTCTCTTACAATATACTTATTGAAAAATACATGTCATTTGTCTCATGGAGTTATATTCTATATTTTGCTATTTAGGGTGATTTAACCTATTCTTCTGTTCTCTGTGTTTTGTGTGAATATTAGGTAGGTCTATAGACTGGATCAAACTCACAGTTGAATTCATTCATGTCTAGGTTTTGGCATGAATGGAAATATTTCTCCTCAGAGTAGGTGCAAGAGAACATCTGATTGTGTTAATGTGATGTCAGCAGCCATTAATGACCTTGGGTTGGAAACTAGTGATCTTCTAAATATACATTCATTATTTATTGGTTCCTTTTCTTGTTGTAAAAAAAAAAAGACAGCTCAAGAAGGAGTTTATTTTTGCCTAGAGACTTAGTGGACACAGTCCATCATGCCAAAACCGGTGGCAGAGTCATAGGCAACTGGTCACACTGCATCTGCAGCCAGGAAGCAAGCAGAGACCAATGGATGTTTGTGCTCAGCTTCCTTTATATTTCCAATTCAGTCCTTAACTCAACCCTATGGATTCCTGCTGCCTGTATTTAGTGTGGGTCTTCCTATCTCAATTAATTTAAAAATTCCCCAAGAGACATGGTGTGGTGGTTTGGATAAGAATGGTTCCCATAGGTTCTTATGTTAGGATACCTGGTTCCCAGTGGGTGGAACTGTTTAGGAAGGATTAAAAGGTGTGGCTTTGTTGGGGTGGTATGTCACTAGAGAAAAATTTTGAGGTTTCAATATATTTTTGCCATTCCCAGCGTACTTGCTGTTTCCTGTTTTGTGAGCTTTCAGCTAATGCTCCAGCCACCTGCCACCACCAAGCAGACTCTAACTCTCTGAAACATAAGCCCCAAAGAAACCCTTGCTTTTGTAAATTGCCCTGGTCTTGTTGTCTTATCACAGGATTAGAAAAGCAACTATTACATATGGCCAGAGGTTTTTCCCCAGGACAATTCTAAATCCCATCAAATTGGTAGACAATATTAAATGGTTTAAGAAAAATTCTTATATAATGGGAAAATTTCAACCTTGTCAACTGCTTGTTTTTTTCCAGATAGTTTTTAATAAAAAAAAAACCAATTTTAATAGTAAAACAGGATGAATGGCTCATTCCCCCATATTTACTGATTTAAAATAAATCAATAAATAATTTATTAATTCTCTATTGTGTACTAGAGAAACTAATGACAAAACTAATTTTTGTTTTATTTTTAAAAGCTTAGGAGAAAAGGTTTTTTAAAAATGTGTTTACCATAAAGAAATAACCAGATGTGGGTTTGGAGGCACATGCTTCTAATTCCAGTACATGAAGAATGAAGCAAAGTGTTCAAGAGTTCATTCCTAGCCTGGGTTACATATCCTGGGGTCTCTACACCATCATTGACTCTATCTACATCATCAGCCTATACTTCCATAAAATCACTAGACCTGTCTACATGATCTCTCACCTGTCTACAACCTTACTGAGTCTCTACATGCTGTCACGGCCCATTATCTAGGTACTGATTTTGTAACAATGGCTTGCCTGGGCAAGACTTGCTATGTGACAGTGTGTGTTGTTAAGATTTTGAAACACTATTAATCTTTCTAAAACTGAGTCATTTGTGTCTAGTGATTTCTCCTAATGTCATATTTTAGTGTATTTTCTTTGCTATCATTTTCAAAATAAACTTGTTTGCATTTAATGGTAACAGCACATGCTGACTGCTCTGTGGCATTCCTGGTTCAGTTCAACTCTTTTTCGTTAAACTCATTCCTCCTTCCTAACCTCCCTCTCTCTCTTTCTTCCTCCCTTCCTACTTTTCTCTCTTCCATTCTTCTTTCCTCCTTTAATTCTTCTTGTTTCATTTTTGTGAGACAGGGATTTGGCAATTCTTTTTCCTCAGCCTCATGCATGCTGGGCTAACAGGAGTGGGCCCCTAACCTGGTTGGTTAATTATACTCATTTTTTAAAATCAATTCCCACTGAACTCACTTCAAAATTTTCTTCAGTAATGATCATCATCTTAGCTTGGGGCTGCTGTAATGGAAATCCCACAGCAGGGATAACTTACAAACATTCACCTCTCACAGTCCTGGGGGTGGGGAATTCCAAAGTCAAGGCACTAGAGGATTTGCTGTCCTGTTCATAGCTAGTACTTGGTCATGTCTAAGAAATATGAATAGCATTTTGAGATGCAACCAAATATGACATCACAGGACTTCAGCATGTGAATATAGGGGATATAAACATCAGTCTGCTGTGATCACAAATTAAATCTCTGACAGTAAAAATAAAATGAAACACAGTGATGCATTATTGAACCTCACGCATGTGGTCATATCAATAAATAGGTAAGCTTTTGAAATTGCATTATGAACACATTAATGAATTAAACAAAAGAAAAAACTTGATTTCATGATAGTTACAAATAAATTAGTTGAATAAGAATTACAATTAACAAAGAATAAAATTTAAAAATTTCAACTTAAAATAGGTTATTCAAGGTAAGCTTAGCACTTAAATTAGCACCCATGTGAAAATTTGAAGCATAAAAGTCACCAGGAAGCACAATAAGCAACAATATATAACTCAAATAGCTTTTGCATCTTTCATTTGTAACATACTTATTGTTTATTTAAACCTAGTTTTCTATTATAGGAATGTGCATCACCACAGTGTTTGGAAACTGTTAAGTTCAGGTCTACATTGTTGCCCAAAGGACATTGGAAGCATGTCATCATAAAGGGCAAGAGACCCTTCCTGTTGCTTACTCATTTTCTTGTGCTTCTTTTCACTGTGAGATAAACAGCTTCCTTCAGCACATGCTCCTATCATGGCAGCATGTTCTTTACCAGGCAGAGTGCTCTTCGACATGGTTTAGGGCTTCTGATGTACATATGCCACCTCCCACAGGCCAGATCAACTTTGGTGAAACCTCCAAAACTGTATCTCTTGATTGACTATCAGGTATTTGTGGTGGTCATATAAAGTTGACTAACACAAAGGCAAAGCAGAACCAAATAGCTCTAAGCCATGTGAAGGCATTTGAAAATGAGTGCATATGCCTACATCCACAAGGTGGCTGTCAGTAGAATTGAGACTTCCAGGATTTATTTCCACATAAAATATAATGTTTGTCAAAGAACAAAATATTTAGATGCTATAACTTGAAAGATGATAAATATGCATTACATAAATCTATAGCTACAGAACTCATATACTTACAACTAATCAATAACTACAACAAATGTTCAGAGTAATACTTCTAAAGGGGAATAGTTATGATTTCTGGAGAGATAGCTTATTTGGTGCTTGTTTTGTACACATGACCTGAATCCAATTTCTAGAACCCAAGTAAAGAGCCAGGCACAGTGGTGTGCTTGCAATTCCAGAGCTGGGAAGGCAGAATCAAGACAATCCCTGGGGTCTTGCTGGTAGCCAGCCTAGCCTAGTCAAGTGCAAGGGTGCTCTTGGGTTTGTGTGTGTCTGCATGTGTGTTCATGCATTTGAACAACTTTGATCCCCAATGCGTTCTTGCCAATGTCTAGATATATATTTTGGTAGCCACACTGGAGGGGGCAATTGATCTACCAACAAACTGGAGATAGATACCATTAGACACCCTGTCCTTCATAACAAATGCTAATTAATGTGGAATAATCTTATTTTTTATTTTAAAAAATATACCATCAAAAGATGTTTTTAGGAACAAAATTTTACTTCTCACATTGTTCATGTTTACTGGCACATGCTGATAAAAACAGAATTAGTCAATCAAATTATTGTTCAGTGTATGAAGATGTTTATCACCAAGGCTGACTAACTGAATTTGATTTGTAGGTTCCACATGGTAGAAGAAAAGAAGTGACTCCTGCAAATTGTCTCCTAATCCTCATACTTGTGCATTCTCATGCACTCATGAGTGTTTGCATGTAACACACACACACACACACACACACACACACACACACACACAAAATTGCTACCTGAAGTCAGAATATCAGTTTCAATCCCTGTATCTAGCATTGTACTGTCATTGCCTCTCCTAATATCCTTAGAAACAAAGCTCTTTGTCACCTTCCTTGCTGCATGGCATGGCCTGTGCGTAGCTGTGGTTAATTTTCGGTTACTGGATCATAGGAATAACTGTTTAAAGAATCCAGACCAAAGCAAAGCATTGCTAGGACAGTTAAAGAGCTCTGCCTAAGTTATTTTATGTCTGGAATCAAGGATCAACTGCATCCCTAACTAAGGGAATGAACTGAGGGAAGCTGCTTAGGCGTCTAGTGAGCATGTGTGCTCACTTCCTCTTTGTCCTGATAAACACTTCTCAGGAGTGCTGACATGATGGCTGGAGTGTGATGAGCTGTTCTGGAGAAAAGTGGTGATGCAGTGAGCTGTTTACTGTTTTGTTAGTCCAGAACTGTGTACTTCCATTTCATTTACACGAAGGAGAAGCAGGCTCTTGCTGTATTAGTCTACAGTAAGTTAAGGACCCTGCATTCTTTTCAGTGACTCCAATCAACTTTGACAATTCCATCCATTTGCCTATGGGCCAGTCCACAGAGTACTTGCCTTTGAAGAATGCTGATCTGAGATTGAGCCCCAAGACCCACATTAAAATATCAGGAGTTGGCACATAGTTGTCATCCAGCACTAGGGAAGGAGAAGCGAGCAGATCCCTGGGGCTCAATAGCTCAGCCAGCGCAGCAATTCAGCAAGTTCAAGGTTACTTACAGACAGACCCTGTCTCAAAAAAGCAAGGTGGGTGGTTTCTGAGGAATGAGTGACACCCGAGTTTGTCCTCTGGTTTCAATAAGAACACATACCTACATGTTTGTATACTCTACCACATGCGTGCGTGCACGCGCGCGCGCACACACACACACACACACACACAAACACACAGAGCAAAGTCTGTAGGTAGATTAAGCAGCTACCAAACAACACTAATTTCTGGAGTCTGGCTTTCCCATAATGATTCAAGTACCTACTTATAAGCAAAGCAGGGCACAGACTATGTGTTCCAAGTGACCACGGATGACTGTGAGTACAGATTAACTATTATTCTGAATTAAATACAAAAGCAAACATTGATAGATTTCCAGGTGCTTGGACTTTTGTTTGGATGTTGTTGTTGTATAACTTATTTAAGACATTGTCAAACACTTATGCAACCACAAGAACATAAAGCAAAGGAAAGAGTAATCATAACAAATAGTGCTAGGAGCAATGGATAACTGAGTGCAAGAGGGTGATGCTGGACACTTGTCTCCAACCTTGTTCACAGGGTAACAGAGCTGTCAAGAGCCACAACATACAACTGGAAAAAAATCCCCCGATGACCTTGTATTGTTGAGTGCATTCTTAGCTATATTATCAAAAGCACAAAGAATGAACGGCAACAATTGATATGATTTGGATAATAAACTTTTTGTGTATCAAAGAATGATATAAAATGTATTGACATCCACAGGATGGGGTAAGGTATTTCCAACAAATTATCTGATGAGGGGTTTGAATATAAAATATATCAAGAATACTTACAGCTCATGAAAAAAAAACTCAACTGAAAGTGGGCAAAGGATTTGAATAGACATTCTCCTAAAGGTGATAATGTGTCCAATAGACCCAGGAAAGCATGCCCCATGACATTAGCCACCAGGGAAATGCACATAGAACCAAGAAGCCAAATATAACAAGTGTTGTCAAAGATATGGAAAGAATGGAATCTTACATAGTGCTTGGGGGATGTAAGACCACAGTGACACTTTGAAAAAGAGTCCAGAAGGCCTCAAATGATCAAACAATGATTTTGTCAGACCAACAATCAAATCCTTTCCATCACAATGGGGGAATAAAGGTACATTCAATCAAAGACTTGCATGTAGATGTTTATAACAGCCAAACATAGAATCACTCCAAATGTCAATCAGCCAATAAATGAATGGACAATAAAATGTGGTATGTCTAAATAAAAGATGCCTATTTTAACTGTACAAAAGTTCACTGAGTTGTATAGACTTTGGGTTTGGTTAATTTTGATGTGTGATAATTGATTGTTTGCAAGTTGTTTTAAATACATTTATAATATGAAAAATTTTAAGTATAAAATGCTTCGGGACACACAAAAATGTAATATATCTATACACTGGAGATTTATGTGTGGATATACGTTACATTAGAAGTGAACCTTCACAATGTGCTGAAGAGTACTTTCAGGTATGTGAAGACTGGAAGCACTATTTGGTGTAATGAAACAATAGTCCCAATTCCTTGTGTGAGCCCATTTTCAGGTTCCTTGTGGCTTTACTCAGCAGGTCTGCATAGAGAGGATGATTATAATCATGGGCCTGAGTGCAGGTGTCTGTGCAGATGGTCTGCACTTGTCTCTGCTGGTGGGGGGAGGTCTTTTGCTCCACCCCTTGGCACTTCTATAAATACCTTAGGGCAGAGACAGTCAAGGTCCGATGGAATAGGTTCCAGGCCTTCTCGAGGCTATCCTGTATTTTCTGTTTATCTCCACAATCTAGATCCTTCTATCTAATATTTCCTACTGCTCGCATTCAAGAAAACTTTGGGGAACTGTGGGGTTTGTGGGTAAATGCCCCAAAATTCCTACAAGGGATAACAACTGAAAGTGTATTCAGTGAGCCAGATAGAAGCTCCACACAGACATAGGTAGAGACCTATGACCAATGCCCAGGTGGACTGCATAGCTCAACTATGTTCATCAGGAAATGCCAGGGAAGGATTTATCTACCTCCACATGATGCTTGTACATCATCATCTAGCTGGAGAGAAACAGACGAGGAAGCAAAGATGCTACTAAGGTAAGAACAAACAATAGGCAGACATGGAGTCAGCACTGGTTGCAGAGCTGAAGAGAGATATGCAATGCAGATGGAGAAGCTGAGATTCTCTGTACTCTCAAAGGTCAGCTTAAACTGTGAAGGCAGTACCTCTCCAAGACCCTACACACTGGCACTATCAGGGTCCATCACCTAGTGGATGTAGAAGATAACATCTGACAAGTGCACCTATAGCTTAGAGGTCTGAGTAAGTGACAGTGTGAGAGCAAAGACTTGCGCTGGAGTGAACCCAGCTGTAATAGAAACTAAACCAAAAGAATACTTGTTCAGACTCTGCTGGACCATAGCATCCTGTACAGTTGGCTTTACAGGCTAGAACTGGAGCTGCAAACTGCTCCTCCACATCAGGGGAAAACAAAACTCATCCCAGCAAGGAAGTACTGACTACTTTTATGAATACATTTTAGTTTGGTTTCACTTTATCTTTTTTTTTTTTTACTTTATTTATTTTAAAATCTTCACTCTAGAATGAATCCAACCATGTTCATGCTTTAGGTTCTTTACTGCTCAGCCAAGTTTTGATTATTTTGCAATTTTCTGCAACCATTCTCCCATATATTCTGTGGTTCTTACTATGTGTAACCCACATACTTTCCCTCTCATTCCTATGTTATTCTCACATACCACTGCCTCCTTTTTCTACTTCTTTTATTGTTTTTAAGATCAACAAAATTTTATTGAAATTCTTGTTCCAAATACCCTATATTAAGTCCTGGGATTCTGCAGTAAATGAGACACTGTTCCCATATATTAGAAGCTAATAGACTAAAATAAGGCCCACATTGACTCTTTGGCATACCATGTTTGAGAAAGATATGTTCATGGTAGTTAACAGCACTATCTAGGTCCCAGTGATATTTCCTGGCCATTATCTTGTAGGGATGCTCTGCTGATTGCCATCCTTGTTACGCCTTCCTTCTTCCTCTTGACATCTCTCTCCTATGTCCTGTGTTTGGTGATGCCAAGGCTTCATCCCTGACTCTGTGCCTCTCACAGAGCATGCTCTTCCCAGAGTCTTTTGGTGAATGTTACCTTATAGTATCATTCCTTACCTGTATATCTCCATTCTTGACTTCTCCCATAAACCACAGAGTCCTTTGTCTAACTCTGTTGAGCTCTTTCAGATTTTCTTCAGGCCAAACTTGTCTTACACTGAATTGAATTTCTTTACTTTAGAGATTTTGAACCTTGGATTGTTTTCTACATTGGAACCTTTATTACATGATAGGATTAAACACCTTTATAAACACTGTATAGGAATATAGTTATTACACAATAGGATTAAACACCTTTATAAATACTGTATAAGTATCTGGTTATTGCCTGTCAGACACATTTTCACAGGAAAGAAAGGTATGTACCTGATGCCTATAGAAGCATGCTCTTAGCATCCTGTGGCAATTTATAATGGCAGTGGCTGGTGGTAGTGTAGACTGTCCCTCCTGTGATGGACTGTCCCTCCTGTGATGGAGCACAGATCTTGGGTGGTTTCCGGGTGTATACTATTTATATCTGGTTATCCTGGAAATTTAGGTATTCTTGTATGCATTGTTTTTTTGTTTAAACAGCCATATTGCTTGCAAGTATCAGTACTGGATTCTATGACTTCAAATCAGAGGGTTTTTTTTTTTTTTTGGTTTTTGACAGCCTTTAAAAGAAAACTTTCTTTTTACTTATTCTTTGTGTCTTTCACATTACACATCTTGATCCCATTCATTTCCCTGTCCCTTCATGTCCACCCTCTGCTCTTATAACCACCCCACAATAAAATAAAATTTAAGAGAAAAAAAAAGAAAAGAAAAAATAAGGAAAAGTCTCATCATGGAAGCTGTAATGTGACACAGTGAATCACACAGTAAACCCTTTTGTCTATATATCTTTACTTGCAAGTGTTCATTAAGGGCAAGAGGATTCCAGAAGGCTACCACCTGGGGACATGTTGGCATTTGAGTGAAATGCTGCCACTGGGGCCATGCTGATCTGGTGGCATCTAGTAATGCAACTAGGGCATGATGACATTCAGGCCTGGAATGCTGCCAAAGATGTCTGGGGCCATGGTCCTACTGCAGCTTGGGTGTGTCCTGTTGTCCATGGCCCATGTTGCCATCAAAGTCCTCACAAATACCCAGGATCTGGGCTGCCACCTGTTGCAATGTTGCTGTCTAAAGGCTGTGGCACTTCCAGGGCCATTCAGACCTGAGTGACAGACCATCGTGTCTTATAGGGCTGAGCTGTGACCAGGGCCATGTCTGAGTCTGTGGCCCTGCTACAGCCAGGGTCTGCATTGATGTCTGAGGCGCCTGTTGCTGTGAGGACCATGTGGATGCCCAGGATCTGGGCTACCACTTGGAGCCATGATGATGTTCGATGGCCATGCTGCCACTGGTCTATGCTGATCTGAGTGAATTGCACTGCCAACCAGGGCCATGGTGATATCCAGGCCCAGGATGGTCTGAAGGACCATGCCTGGGTCTGTGGCCCACCCACAACCCAAGTCTGTGTTGATATCCAAGGCCTGTGTTGCTACCAAGGGCCATGCAGACAGCTTGGTTTGAACTGCCACCTTGGGCCATGTTAGTTCTGAGGGCCATGCTGCTGCTGGTGCCATATAGTTATGAGTGGTCTGCACTGCTACCTGGGGCCATGATGTCATCCAGGCCTGGGCTTTTACCAAGGGCCATGTCTGGGTCCGTGGCCCTGCCCCAGCCGTGGTCTGTCTGTGTTGATGTCTGTGGCTCCTGTTACCACTGAAGACAGTGAGAATAGGATTTCACAGAGTTGGCCCCATCCCTCATTGGCTGCTGCACTAGGGAGAAATGAATCTGCCCCTTATCAACTGTAGCACTTGGGAGAGTGGGCCCTGTACCTTGCCTGGGCAGCACAGTGGAGCTGACCCCGTTGGCAGGAGTGCGGGTGAGCCGGCCCTGAAGGTGCCCGAGTGGGAGAGCTAGCCCCACTATCTGTCAGGAAGTGGCATGGGCAAGGGAGAGATGCATCACCCCTTGACCCTCACCCCTCATCCCTCCCACCTACTGCCGGTGAGAAAATTGGTCCCAGCATCACAAGAGTAGGAGGGATGACCTTGTCCCTCATTGGGTGCAGCACTTGGGAAAGTAGTCATTGCACCTCACCTGGGCTGCATGGTAGAGCTGACCCCATCGGCAGAGGCACAGCTGAGCCAGCCCTGAGGGCATGAGAGCAGGAGAGCTGACCCTGCCTCCACTTTGTCTGCTGTGTGGTGGCATGGGTGAGAGCAAGATGTCTTCCTCCCTTGCCCCTTGCTACCTACAGCAGGTGGGAGAGCTGGCCCCAGGGTCACATCACAAGAGTGGGAAGGCTGCCCCTGCCTCTTACCAACTGTAGTATATGGGAAAGTGAGCCCTGCAACTTGCCTGGGCAATATACTAGAGGACCTTGTTGGTGGGGGCATAGCTGAGCCAGCCCTGAGGGCGTGACAGCAGGAGAGCTGATCCTGCCTGCCACCACCCTATACCATGTGGTAGCATAGGTGAGGGAAAGATGTCCTCCCCCTCCATCCCTTGTAACCTGTGACAGGCAGGTGAGCTAGCCTCAGGGTCATGAGAGCTGGAGAGCTGTTCCTGCCCCTTACCAACTGTAGCAATTGAGAGGGCAGGCCTTGCACATCACTTGGGCAAAACAGTAGAACAGGCCCTGGTGTTATGGGTGTGGTTGAGCCGGCCCCGATGGCATGATAGTAGAACTGGCCCCACTCCTTGTTGCCTGCTGTATTGGGTGAGCTAGCCAGTGGGCAGTGTTGGAGAGCTCACCCTGGTGGTGACAATGAGGAAAAGCTGTCAGACTCACCAAACCAGCTACCACTCAGGCCCAGAACCAAGGCTATGAGTTAGCCCATCTCAGCATCCACCTCATCTATGATCTGCTGGAGCATGTAAAGGAGCCAAAGCCACAGATCCGAAGCTGTAGATTCCCTATGACACAAGGCAACAACAGGATATCCAAGAGGGGTCTCAGTGAGGGTGCAGTATGGATGGTGTAGCAGAAGCCAGAGGCCTCAAACCAGACCAATGAATGACTCATTGCAATGAACACTTACAAGTAAAGATGTATGAACTAAAGGGTATGCTGTGTGACTCACTGGGCCACACTACAGCTTCCATGCTGAGATTTTGTTTTGTATTGTTTTTGTTTGTTTGTTTTTTCTTTTAAATTTTATTTTATTTTTTGAGGGAGGTTGCAAGGACAGAGGGTAGATATGAAGGGAAGGAGAGATGAATGGGATTGGGATGCGTGATGTGAAATCCACAAAGATTCAATAAAATGCTAAAAAAGTGATAAACTCATAGTCGAGGAGAGAGAGAGAACCCAAATCAATACAATTAGGATTTAAAAAGGAGATACTGCAACAGATAACTGTGAAATTCAGATAATAACTATGACATACCTTAAAATTCATACTTCAGAGGATTGGAACTTTAAAAAGAAAGAGAGTAATTTCTAGACACATATGACTTGCCAAAGTTGAATGAAGATGCTATAAATAAGTTAAACATATCTATAACAAGCAATGATATTGAAGCCATAATAAAAACTCTCTCATTTTAAAAAACCCCAGGTCCAGATGAAATCAATGGTGAATTTGAACAAGCCTTTAACTTAGCCTAACGTTATCCTAATTCAAATAGAGAAAGGATGAAATGCTATAAAACTCTTTTCATGCAGTGGTCTATACGCAAACAGATAAAGACACAACAAAAAAGGAAAACTATGGACCAGTATTCCTGATGAACATGAATGCGAATGTCTTCAATAAAAATGCTTTTAAATCAAATTCAAGAATATAAAAATGGCCATTCACCTGAACACAATGGCTTCATTCCAGGCATTCAGAAGCAATTTATCATACCAATAAGTGTATCCATATCGTAAATTTAATATATCATATAAATGAACTCTAGAGCAGAAATCACATGACCATTTCAACAGATGCAGAAAAAAAAGGACAAAAATCAAAGTATCTTCATGAAAAACCCTGAGGAAACTAGGATTTAACAAAAACTATCTTTATATGGTAAATGTTATATACAATATATGTGAAACCAACATTATACTAAATTAGAAAAAAATATTTCCAGTAAAATCAGAAATAAAACAAAGATGTCCACTTTGTCTATTCACTCAGTATCATGCTTGGACTCTTACCTAGAGCAAAAGGCAAGAGAAAGAAATAAAATTTGTAACAATAGGATCCTGCCCTGGACTTCCCTTCTGGACCAGAGGTGAGTGTCCTGGCTCAGCCCAGACCCCATCCCTGGGCACCAGCCACTCCAGGGATGACCTGCCCAACTTGGCCTCAGGTTCTAGCCCCTGGGTAGGTTCCCTTCTAGCCCTACCAGGAAGGATCCCCTTCTGCAAGACCCCCAGCAGACCCTGCAATCTCCACGCCCTGCCCCCATGCCCATCCACCCAAGACCCCAGCCACTTCCTGAGACTTAGAGACCAGCTCCTAGCTCCCATCCTGCCCCAGACTTCCCTCTGGACCAGAGCTCCCATCCTGCCCCGGACTTCCCTTCTGGATCAGAGAGAGAGCTCCCATCCTGCCCCAGACTTCCCTTTTGTACAAGAGCTCACATCCTGCCCCTGATTTCCCATCTGGACAAGAGCTCCTATCCTGTCCCTGACTTCCCTTCTGTACAAGAGCACCCACCCTGCCCCAGACTTCCTGTCTGGACAAGACCTCCCATCCTGCCCCAGAATTCCCATTTGGACAAGAGAGCTCCCATCTGGACAAGAGAGAGAGAGAGAGACTTCCTGAATCTGTCAGCTCTGTCTGAACCAAGTGCGCCGATAAGACCAAGAACGAACCACAAGGAGATGGGCAGATGTCAAGGCAGAAGTACATATAACAAAATGAAGAGCAGTACAGCATCACCAGAACCTAGCCTGCCTCCAACATATAGACCTGAACATCAAAAATTGGAAGAAGCAGAAGAAAACAGCCTTATGAATAACATCATGAAGAAGGTAGAGGCTTGTGTAGAGGAAAAGACAAAAAAAAAAAAAATGGGAAGAACACTGTAAACAATTAGAGGAAAGGGCAAACAAATTAAAAGAAAACAATAAAGTCCTGGAAGAAAACAATAAAGTACTGAAAGAAAATCATGAAAAAGCAATGAAACAAATGAAGGAAACAGTTCAAGACCTGAAAAAGGAAATAGAAAAAAACGAAGAAGACACAAACAGAGAGAATGCTGGAAATAGAAAATCTGAGTAAACAATAGGGAACTTCAGATGCAAGTATAACCAACAGAATGCAAGAGATGGAAGAGAGGATCTCTGGCATTGAAGACACAGTAGAAGAAATAGATTCATCAGTCAAAGAAAAAACTAAAGCCAACAAAGTCATGAACCAAAATGTCCAAGAAAATTGGGACCAAACCTATGAATAATAGGGATAGAAGAAGGAGAAGAATACCAACTCAAAGGCACAGAAAATATATTCAACAAGATCATAGAAGAAAACTTTCCCAACTTAAGGAAGGAAATGCCTATGAAGATACAAGAAGCCTATAGAACACCAAACAGACTGGACCCCCCCAAAAAGTTCCCTTGCCACATAATAATTAAACAACTAAACGTACAGAATAAAGAAAGAATATTAAGAGCAGCAAAGGAAAAAGGCCAAGTGACTTATAAAGGCAAACCCATCAGAATAACACCTGACTTCTCAATGGAGACTTTGAAAGCCAGAAGGACTTAGACAGATATAATGCAGTCGCTAAGAGACCATGGATGCCAGTCCAGACTAATATACCCAGCAAAACTTTCAATCATCATAGGCGGAATGAACAAGACATTCCAAGACAAAGCCAGATTTAAACAATACTTATCCACAAACCCAGCCCTACAGAAAGCACTAGAAGGAAAATTCCAACCTAAGGAAGCCAGATACACCCTCAAAAACATAGGCAATAGATAAAGCCATAGCAGTAGACCCCAAAGAAGAGAAGTACACACACACACTACCACCAAAAAGAACAGGGATGAACAATCACTGGTCATTAATATCCCTTAATACCAATGGACTTAATTCACCTATAAAAAAACATAGGCTTACAGAATGGATATGAAAGCAGGACCCATCTTTTTGCTGCATACAAGAAACACACCTCAAATTCAAAGACAGACACTACCAAAGAATAAAAGGCTGGGAAAAGACTTTCCAATCAAACGGTCTTAAGAAACAAGCGGGTGTAGCCATAATGATATCCAGCAAAATAGACTTCAAACTAAAATCAATCAAAAGACATCAAGAAGGGCATTACATACTCATCACAGGAAAGATCCACCAAGATGAAGTTTCAATTCTGAACATTTATGCCCCAAACACAAGGGCACCCACATATGTAAAAGAAACATTACTAAAGCTTAAACCACATATAAAACCCCACACATTAGTAGTGGGAGATCTCAACACCCCACTTTCACCACTGGACAGATCTCCCAAATCAAAACTTAACAGAAAAATAAAGGACTTAACTGATGTCATGATCCAAATGGACCTAATAGATATCTATAGAACATTCCATCCTAACAAAAAAGAATATACCTTCTTCTCAGCACCCCATGGAACCTTCTCTAAAATCGACCACATACTTGGCCACAAAGCAAATCTCAACAGATACAAAACAACTGGAATAACCTCCTGTGTTCTATCAGACCACCATGGTTTAAAGTTAGATTTCAACAACAGCAAAAACTATAGAAATCCTACAATCTCATGGAAAATGAATAATGCTCAAATGAATCACCAATGGGTTAAGGAAGAAATAAAGAAAGAAATTAAAGACTTCCTAGAGATCAACGAAAATGAAGACACCACATACCCAAACTTATGGGACACTATGAAAGCAGTGTTAAGAGGGAAATTCATAGCACTAAATGCCCACATAAAGAAGTTGGAGAAATCCCACACTAGTGACTTAACAGCACACCTGAAAGCTCTAGAACAAGAAGAAGCAAAGTCTCCCAGGAAGAATAGACACCAGGAAATTACCAAAGTGAGAGGTGAAATCAGTAAAATAGAAACAAAGAGAACAATACAAAAAAATTAATGAAACAAAGAATTGGTTCTTTGAGAAAATCAACAAAATAGACAAGCCCTTATCCAAACTAACTAAAAGACAGAGAGAGAGAGAGAGAACACAAATCAACAAAATCAGAAATGAAAAGGGGCACATAACAACAGACATTGAGGAAATCCAGGGAATCATCTGTTCATATTTCAAAAACCTCTACTCCACAAAACTGGAAAACCTAAAAGAAATGGACAATTTTCCGGATAGGTACCACATACCTAAGTTAAATCAAGACCAGATAAACTATTTAAATAGTCCAATAACCCCTAAGGAAATAGAAACAGTCATTAAAAGTCTCCCAACCAAAAACAGCCCAGGACCAGATGGTTTCAGTGCAGAATTCTACAAGATCTTCAAAGAAGAGTTAATACCAATACTCTCTAAATTGTTCCATACAAGAGAAACAAAAGGAACATTACCAAACTCCTTCTATGATGCTACAATTACCCTGATTCCTAAACCAAATAAGGATACAACAAAGAAAGAGAACTACAGACCAATCTCCCTCGTGAAAATTGATGCAAAAACACTCAATAAAATACTGGCAAACAGACTCCAAGAACACATCAGAACAATTATCCACCATGATCAAGTAGGCTTCATCCCAGGGATGCAAGGGTGGTTCAACATATGAAAGTCTGTCAATGTAATACACCATATAAACAAACTCAAAGAAAAAAATCACGTGATCATCTCACTAGATGCAGAAAAGGCATTTGACAAAATCCAACACCACTTCATGATAAAAGTCTTGGAGTGATCAGGAATACAGGGAACATACCTAAACATAATAAAGGCAATTTACAGCAAGCCAACAGCCAACATCAAATTAAATGGAGAGAAACTCAAAGCAATTCCACTAAAATCAGGAATGAGGCAAGGCTGTCTGCTCTCCCCATACTTATTCAATATAGTACTTGAAGTTCTAGCCAGAGCAATAAGGCAACATAAGGAGATTAAGGGGATACAAATTGGAAAGGAAGAAGTCAAGCTTTCCCTATTTGTAGATGACATGATAGTATACTTGAGTGACCACAAAGATTCCACCAAGGAACTGATAAACTTATAAACACCTTCAGCAACATAGCAGGATACAAGATCAACTCAAACAA
This sequence comes from Peromyscus leucopus, assembly GCF_004664715.2. Lineage (NCBI taxonomy): Eukaryota > Metazoa > Chordata > Mammalia > Rodentia > Cricetidae > Peromyscus > Peromyscus leucopus. Next base: position 129,769,060 of record NC_051063.1, on the reverse strand, counting down.
ATCAGTAGCCCTCCTATATACAATGGACAAAGAAGCTGAGAAGGAAATCACAGATACATCACTCTTTACAATAGCCAAAAATGACATAAAATACCTTGGGGTAACACTAACCAAGCAAGTGAAGGACCTATATGACAAGAACTTTAAGTTCCTGAAAAAAGAAATTGAAGAAGATATCAGAAAATGGAAAGATCTCCCATGCTCATGGATAGGCAGGACCAACATAGTAAAAATGGCAATTTTACCAAAAGCAATCTACAGATTCAATGCAATCCCCATCAAAATACCAACACAATTCTTCACAGACCTGGAAAGAATAACACTCAACTTCATATGGAAAAACAAAAAACCCAGGATAGCCAAAAGAATCCTGTACAATAAGACAACCTCCGGAGACATCATGATCCCTGACTTCAAGCCCTACTATAGAGCTACAGTAATAAAAACAGCTTGGTATTGGCATAAAAACCGACATGTGGACCAATGGAATCGAAATGAAGACCCTGACATTAATACGCACACCTATGAACATATAATTTTTGACAAAGGAGCCAAAAGTGTACAATGGAAAAAAGGAAGCATCTTCAACAAATGGTGCTGGCATAACTGGATATCAACGTGTAGAAGGCTGCACATAAATCCACATCTGTCACTGTGCACAAAACTTAAGTCCAAGTGTATCAAGGACCTCAACATAAATCCAGCTACTCTGAACCTGCTAGAAGAGAAAGTAGGAAGTAGTCTTGAACACATTGGCATAGGAGATCACTTCCTAAATATAACACCAGTAGCACAGACACTGAGAGAAACAATCAATCAATGGGACTTCTTGAAACTGAGAAACTTTTGTAGAGCAAAGGATATGATCAAAAAAGGCAAAGTGACAGCCTACAGAATGGGAAAATTTTTTCACCAACCCCACATCTGACAGAGGACTGATATCCAGAATATATAAGGAACTCAAGAAATTAGACATCAAAACGACCAACAGTCCAATTAAGAAATGGGCTTCAGAACTAAACAGAGAATTCTCAACAGAGGAAACTCAAATGGCTGAAAGACATTTAAGGAATTACTTAATATCCCTAATCATCAGGGAAATGCAAATCAAAACAACTCTGAGATACCACCTTATGCCTTTCAGAATGGCTAAGATCAAAAACACTGAAGACACTTTATGCTGGAGAGGATGTGGAACTAGGGGAACTCTCCTCCACTGCTGGTGGGAATGCAAGCTTGTACAACCACTTTGGCAATCAATATGGTGCTATCTCAGAAAATTGGGAATCAATCTCCCCCAGGATCCAGCTATATCACTCTTGGGCATATATCCAAGAAATGCTCAATCATACCATAAGAGCACTTGCTCAGCTATGTTCATATCAGCATTGTTTGTAATAGCCAAAACCTGGAAACAACCTAGATGCCCTTCAACTGAAGGATGGATAAATAAAATGTGGCACATATACACAACGGAATACTACTCAGCAGAGAAAAACAATGACATCATGAGGTTTGCAAGCAAATGGGTGGATCTAGAAAAAAATCATCCTGAGTGAGGTAACCCAGACTCAGAAAGACAAATATGGTATGTACTCACTCATAGCAGGATACTAGATGTGGAACAAGGATGACTGGACTGCTATTCATATCACCAGGGAGGCTTCCTGAAAAACAGGACCCCAAGAAAGACACAGGGATCACCCAATGATGGAGAAATGGCTGAGATCTACATGAACAACCTGGACATGAGTGGGAGTAATGAAGGGTGAGGGTCAAAGGAAAGAGAGCCTGTGGGAGCGGGAGATCCCAGCTGGATCAAGAACAGAGAGGGAGAACAACGAATAAAAGACCATGGTAAATGAAGACCACATGAGAAAAGGAAGAAACAAAGAGCTAGAGAGGCCCACAGAAATCCACAAAGATACCCACACAATAGACTGCTGGCAATGGTCGAGAGACAACCAGAACTGAACTACTCTGGCGATGGGATGGCCAAACACCCTAATAGTTGTGCTAGAAATCCCATCCAACGACTGAGGGATCTTGATGCAGAGAGCCATGGCTAGGCCCCAGGTGGAGCTCCGGGAGTCTAATTAGTGAGAAAGAGGAGGGTTTGTATGAGCGAGAATTGTTGAAACCAAGGTTGGATAAAGCACAGGGACAAATAGCCAGACGAATGGAAACACATGAACTATGAACTAAAGGCTGAGGGGCCCCCAACTGGATCAGGCCCTCTGAATAGGTGAGACAGTTGATTGGCTTGATCTGTTTGGGAGGCATCTAGGCAGTGGTACCCGGTCCTGTGCTCATTGCATGAGTTGACTGTTTGAAACCTGGGGCTTATGCAGGGATACTTGGCTCAGTCTGGGAGGAGGGGACTGGACCTGCCTGGACTGAGTCTACCAGGTTGATCTCAGTCCTCAGGGGAGGCTTTGCCCTGGAGGAGGTGGGAATGGGGGTTGGGCTGGGGGGATAGGGAGGGGGACAGAAGGGGGGAGAACAAGGGAATCCGTGGCTGATATGTAGAACTGAATGATATTGTAAAATAAAATAAAATAAAAAAATATAAAGTAAAAAATTGTAACAATAGGAAAGAAAGAAGTAAAAGCATCTTTATTTGCAAATGATATATTTATCCTTTATGTAAATATGTAACATATCCTAATGATGCCATTAGGTAAAAAAACAAGGGACTAGCACTAAAAGTTTAAACCTGGCCTAACTTCTGGTGAAAAATGGTTTTGGTCAGGACATTGAATGCTAAGTCAATACTGTTTGAATAAAGGATGTTCTGTTCTTATGATTGTCTTGATAAATGTTTGGATCCTCATTGTAGATAAACTAAAGGAACAGGATTCATAATTTTAAACTATATATTAGGTATGGTCTTGTCTGCTGATCATTACTGAAAATTTGGCTCTACAATTTAAGTTGCTTTCTAGAAATTCTTGGTTTAATTCTATAAAAATATAACACCTGAAATGGATTGGGTTGTTAGCCTATTAAATAATGTTGCTAAGATAATCCATAAATAATAATCTCTTCCTGATAAAGAGGTTACAAAATTAATTTTCCAGTAAATAAAATACAGGTAAATTGTTTGGGCCACATTGTTAATAATTGGCTATTTGCATTAATGTGTTATTTAAAATCTATAAAAGAATCCTCTTTTTAAGATTTTATAAAATACTACTGAAGAGTGTTACCTAAAGTTTACCTCTTCAAATCCTATAGAGATTGTACTTAATGCTTTTATAATTGACATATGTAAAAAAGGACCATGGAAACAAAAGCTGGTGATAGAATTTCTCAATTATTATTGCTTTCATATTTTAAATTCAAAATGGCGCCGATATATATAGAACTGGAGGCTTTGGGAGTACAGGAAAAAAGGTGTTTTGACAAACAGTTATCAATGATAAACAGCCTAAATTAAAAATAAAATTATATGGGATTGAGATTGGAAGATTATTGGATTCTGGTGCTGGGTATATCTATAATTTCACAAGAATCCTGAGATCCCAATTGGCCCCTTGCTAAGGAAAAATTGGAGGCTGCGTATGCATTGGTTAAGGAGCAGTTAGATGCTGGACATATCATTCCTTCCACTTCACCTTGGAACTCACCTATATTTGTTATTAAAAAGAAATCAGGAAAGTGGAGGCTCTTACAGGATCTTAGAGCTGTAAATAAAACCATGCTTCTCATGGGAGCAACACAGCCTGGCTTTCCTGCCCCTGTGGCAATTCCTAAGCATTGGCATTTAATTGTGGTTGACTTGAGGGATTGTTTCTTCACCATTCCTTTGCATCCCGAGGACAGTCCTCGCTTTGCTTTCAGTGTTCCTTCAGAAAATCTTAAGGAACCTTATCAGAGATATCAATGGGTGGTATTGCCTCAAGGAATGGCCAATAGCCCTACTATATGTCAAATTTATGTGTCTTTGGCCCTAGCTCCAGTTCGAAAAGCTTTTCCAGGTGTTTATATAATTCACTATATGGATGATATATTAATGGCTGCTAAAGATAAAAAACTTGTTTTTGATGCCTTTTCTTATTTATAAGAGGTTCTTAGCTTGGCTAATTTACAGATAGCCCCAGAAAAGGTACAGGTATCTTTTCCCTATCATTATTTAGGTCATGAATTGTTACACATGGGCATTCGCCCACAAAAGATTACTCTGCGCATGGATCAGCTACGCACACTTAATGATTTCCAAACCTTTCTGGGAGATATTCAATGGCTTTGGCCCACTTTAAAAATTCCAACAGGTCAGCTTCGCCCCTTGTATGATGTCTTAAAGGGCGACCCTGACCCTTCATCTCCCCGTAAATTAACAGCTGAAGGATGTGTAGCCCTACAACGTGTGCAAGAGGCCCTGGAACAGGCTCACGTACAGTATATAGATCTTAATTCTCCCTTATTGTATTTGATATTTTGTTTTACTCATTCACCTACTGGAGTGTTTTGGCAAACAGGTCCTATTTTATGGGTACATTCCCCAGCTTCTCCAGCAAAAATCATCACTCCTTATCCACAGGCTGTCGCTCAGATTATATTTAAGGGAATCAAGATCAGTGTTCAAACTTTTGGTAAGGAGCCAGATATTGTGGTGACCCCATACACCCAGTCTCAAGTAGCATGGTTGCAAGCTAATGATAATGATTGGGCCATATTGATATGCTCCATGCAGGGTCAGTTTGATACTCACTACCCTTCTAATGATGTGTGTCAATTTTTTAAATTGCATCCTGTTATATTTCCCAAGATAGTACAAATGACTCCTATTCCTCAGGCCCATGTGGTATTTACTGATGGCACTTCACGTAGTTTTGCTGTGGTGGTTTCTGGTAACATAGTAAAGAAAATAAGTCCAGGGTACTTCTGCCCAGGTGACAGAGGTACAGGCGCTGTTGCTTGCTTTACAGATGTTTTCTGATGAGAGTGTAAATATTTATACTGATAGTCAATATGTGGCACATGCCATTATGCCTTTGGAAACAACAGCCTACATACCATCCATTTCTTCCATTCATGAATACTTATTGCAAGTGCAAGGACTTATATGGTCTCGCTCACATAACCTTTATGTGGGCCATATTAGAGCTCATACTCAATTGCCTGGACCTCTAAGTGAAGTTAATCAGAGGGCTGATGCCATTACTCATATGGCTGTCACATTAGTCTGTTCTGCCTTTGATAAGGCTACTCAGTTGCATCAGCGTTATCATCTTAATGCTGGATCTCTCTGTTATCATACAGGCATAACCCGGGAACAAGCCATCCAGATAGTTAAATCATGCCCTATTTGTGTGGAATTTTTACCTGTTCCTCATTTGGGAGTTAATCCTCAAGGACTTTTACCTAATCATGTATGGCAGATGGACGTCACGCACGTGCATTCCTTTGGAAAATTACAATATGTCCATGTGTCTATTGATACATATTCTTCTCTAATTTTTGCTTCTGTCCATTCAGAGAAAAAGGTTAAGGATGTAAAGAATCATTGTCTTCACGCTTTTGCTTACATGGGAGTGCCAAAATGCACAAAGACTGATAATGGTCCCGCCTACAGTAGTACGGGATTTTCAAAATTCTGCCAAGATTTTTCTATTGTTAATAAGACTGGTATTCCTTATAATCCTCAAGGGCAGGCTATAGTAGAACGCTGCCATCGTACCTTAAAAACTTATATTGCTAAAGTAAAAAGGGGGGAGTTAGGGGCTCATCTCTCCTCTCCACATTCTATTCTTTCCCTTGTTTTATATATTTTAAGTTTTTTTCGGTGGATTCTGCTGGAGTATCTGCTGCAGATAAGCACTGGAGGGCTCCTGTTACAAATCATCCTCTGGTGTGATGGAAAGATCTTTCTACTGGCACTTGGAGGGGACCCAATCCGGTGTTGGTGTGGGCCCGGGGATCTGTTTGTGTCTTTCCGCAGGACAATGAAATTCCTCTGTGGGTTCCTGAATGCTGTGTGCGCCCTGTGGCTGCTGCTGAATCCCAACATGGCAGAGACCTATTGGGCCTTCGTAAAACACTCTCCCCTTCTGATGCCAATGGGGATTGAGAGCCCAATACGGCCAGCCTTGGCAAACATTATTGTAAGCCTAGGAACTGTAGCCATGTGGTTGGATTCTTCAGAAGGTAATGTATGGTAACTTTTTTCAAAAAACATTGAGAATGTACCACACCTTGGAGATTAAGGATAACTCTGAAGGTCAATGAACTTCATTTGCTAACAGTAGCATGCCAGCTAAGCCTTTTTCGAATTTTGAAACCCCCCTCAAGCTGGTGTAGTACCAACTTTTCAGGAATGGCTCTGTGCAACATTTATTTGCCTCCTGAAATTCATCTAGCCTTTTTGAGGATACCTCAAAATTTGTGAGCCTGAATGTAGCCATTATTGAGGCCATTAGTTCTGCTCCTTGTTTGCTGTTTTTGTTTTCTGTTTTCTTTATGTTTCTCAGTTGTTCTCTTGCAGACCTACCAGCCTAAGTAGTGCTGGGATCAAGAAAAATGGGCCTTGGTGGTTCGTGTTCCTGGAGCCATGTCCATGCCAGTGGACCATGGCAGCTAGACACAGATGATGCTCACACGCTCCAGAAGAGACTCTGACATCGCTGTTGCCGTTGTTGCTGTTATAGCAGTGGTGGCCACTGCTGCTATTGTTTCTGGGATTGCTATTTCATAATTGGTTACTACAGCTAGCACAATGGAGACCCTGGCAGCAAAAGTAGCTACCACAGTTAGTTAATCTTTCTTCTTATTGGGCATGATAAATTTAATTCCACTTTTATACATTATAATTGGCTTTGTAAGTTGTAAAAAATTATTAAAACTCAAGTTCCATTTGCTTATGGGATACCACCTTACAAGGACTCCAATTTACAGTAAGGCTCATTTAAGAAGGGAATGGTTCAATTGCCTTTAGCCTCCTGGCTATGGGTGGGTTCGGACTTCTGTTGGTCTTTTCTGTGTCGCACAGACTGCAAGCCCAGTGCCACTTTGAGATCTTTGGCAGCAGTCACTCTACAGCTCACATGGTTGAGTCTGTATGATAATGAGTATTCAGAGACAGGTAATGCTTGGGGGGGCTGCCATCAACCTAAGACAGAGCACTTGTGTGGCCTGGACAGGTGTCTCTATGACGGGTAAGGTGGTCTGCTGGTCCCACACAACCTAAGTCAGAAGCTCATTTAATAAAAAGGGGGGACCTGTGGGCGCCATGGGCCCTGGCCCCCGACTGGGAGTGGCTGCGGCCTTGCTTGCTGACCTCGATCAGATGTCCTGCCTATTCAGATTCCCTGCTGGTATCCACCCTTCTGAATGCTTAAGGGAAGTTCCTTGTTTGTGTATCCTGCATTTTGGGCGTTAACTACTTAGATGCAAGAATGTAGAACATTGGGTCTGGAATGTAGACCATTGACAGCGAACTTCTGCCCTCTGGGGGTTCCTCCATTTGTGCTGTAAGCCTGTATGTATTTAAGGTTTCTTCCCTCTTTCAATAAACGGCATTCGACATCCAATCATAAAAAAAAAAAAAATTGTAACAATAGGAAAGAAAGAAGTAAAAGCATCTTTATTTGCAAATGATATATTTATCCTTTATGTAAATATGTAACATATCCTAATGATGCCATTAGGTAAAAAAACAAGTCAACATACAAAACCCAGTAGCCTCCCTGTACATCAATATCAAATATGTTTAGGAAGAAATTAAGAAAATAATCCTACTCACAAAAGCCTCAAAAATACTCTGAAATAACTCTAATGAAGAAATTGAAAGACCTCCATAATTAAAATTTTAAACACTACAAACAGAAATTGAAGAAGGCACTAGAAGATAAACGAGCTTCCCATGATCATGGATCAGTAGAAGTAATGTGAAAATGGCTATACTACAAAAGTCACCCAGAAATTCAATGCAATCCCTCTCCAAACTGCAATGACATTCCTTACAGAAATAGAAAATTTACTCCTAAAATACAAATGGAAGCACAAAGGGCCCTAAATAACCAATCCCAAGCAAAAAGAATACTGTTGGCAGTACCACCATGCCTGAATTCAAGTTATACTACAGAGCCATACCAACAAAAACATCACAGTACTAGCATAAAAATAGATACTCAAATTAATAAACTAAATATATAACCTAAAGCTACAGTTGCTTAATCCTGACAGACATGTCACAAACATACAGGAAAGACCACCATCAAATGGGGATGGGAAACCTGGATATCCACAATGTACAAGAATGAAACCAAATCACCATTTCTCACTTAGTACAAACTGAATTGAAGATCTTTATGCAAGATCCAAAAATATGAAATGGAAACTCTAAGGAGGACACTTAAAGAGACAGGCTTAGGCAAGCACTTCCTAAAATAAATTAATCAGAAAAAATTATGCCAGTAACTGACAAATGAAACTTCATGAAATTAAAGATCTTCTGTATACAAAGAAAATAGTTGAGAGAAGAACTAGCCGTAGAAAGGAATGCAATCTTTGCTAACCACATATCTGACAGAGAGGATTAATATATAAAGCCTACAAAGAACTCAAGAAGCTAAATACCAAGAAATGAAATCAATAAATGGACTAGTGAAAGCAAGACAGCACCCAAAAGATGAAGTACAAAAGTCCAATAAACATGTAAAACGGATCAATATCACTAGTCACTGGGGAAAGGAAACTGAAACTAAATTGAGATTTCACATTATCCAGTCAGAGATTCAAACCGTTAAGAGAATCAAACCCAATATATCTCTTGTGAGAACATGAAGAAAGCCTTACATATACCTGGGGAGAATGTAAATTAGTCCATTGCTATGCAAAGCATTATTGTTCTTCAAAAGGATGAAACTATGTCTACTATACAACATCTGTACACTGCTCCTTGATGTCTGCCCTAGAAACTGCAAGTCAACACATTGCAGAGAAACTTGCACAAGGGTCTTTATTAAAACATTATTCATTTTCAGACTGATAAGGCAATCTATAGAAATCATATCATATATGACATGCAGAAAAATACATTTCTTATTTCTCTTATTTTTGCCATTTTTCTCATACATATTTATGGGCTAGAGCAGGGTATTTTGCATTCATTCGTATATTGATTATGTAATGTCAATTCAAAGTAATTAGTATATTCATCACTCTAAACTTGTGTCATTTTTTATAAGGAATATAATAAAAATCCAGATTTCTGTCTATTTCTATCAACACACACATACACACACACACACATGTTGCTGGAGGGCTTCTCTCCAGGTTCCCCAAGCCCCGCAGTCCCACAATCCACGTATAAAATAATCACTCAGACGCTTATATCACTTATAAACTGTATGGCCATGGCAGGCTTCTTGCTAACTGTTCTTTTATCTTAAATTAACCCATTTTTATAAATCTATACCTTGCCACGTGGCTGGTGGCTTACTAGAGTTTTCACATGCTGCTTGTCCTGGTGGTGGCTGCAGTGTCTCCCCCCTCAGCCTTCTGCTTCCCAGAATTCTCCTCTCTCCTTGTCCCACCTACTTCCTGCCTGGCAACCTACTTCCTGCCTGGTCACTGGCCATCAGTGTTTTATTTACATAGAGCAATATCCACAGCACTTCCCCTTTTTTTCTTTTTTTTTTTTTAAAAAGGAAGGTTTTAACTTTAACATGGTAAAATTACATATAACAAAACAATTATCCAGCAAGAATTACAGTTACAATATTAAAGATGTCCTATCTATCTTATATTTGTGAGTTTAAGGTTTTATATCTAACTTATCTTTTATCATAACTGAGGAAATTACAACTATCTAGTTTTCAACCACATCAAAGACCTGAGAAGGAACATAATGGTACCTGAGAAATGGTAGATGGATGCAAGCAACTTTCAGGAATCTTGCAAAAGTAGACCAAGACAGCTGGCAGCCTGGACAGTCAGCTAATGTTTCTCAGCATTGTTGGTGCATTTAAATTGGCTACAGGCCTAGAGTATCTGACAGACCATTTTTAGAAGCAGGAATTCTGAGAGACCATCTTACCCTGTCTTGGCAGAGTACAGTGGTCGCTTTCCTTGTGTCTCGCTTGTCCAGAAAGGACAGCATTATATTTGTACTGTCAGCCATCAAGGCAAGGGCAGTTCTTTGCCCAGTAGGCCATTTTGTGCCAAAAAGACAAACTTCCAAATGGAAATGTCTTAGAAGCCCAACATTCTCTCAGGATCAACTGGTGCAGCCAGGAGCAATTGTGTCTCATGTCAACAGAATTTTAAGTTATTTAAATGCCATATTCTCTAGGTCTATGAAGTGTTTGAAGATTACCTATCTATCTGAAATATATCTATGTATACCTAGAAGACTTAACATGGCTACAGATATGATTATCATAGATGACTAATTATTAATCTATTTTTAATTATCCATTACAATTTTAAATGAGTTACATAAACATAATACCTCAAACAAGAATAGAAATAAATATATGCAGTATAACAAAATTAACTTCAAGTTTGTATCAATAAACTAAAATTTATACCAATGTAAAGCATTTTAAACATAAACTAAAATCTATACCAATGTAAAACATTTTAAACAAGTTGTTCTTTAAAAGTAGGTTCATTAATCTACCCTTTTATCTTATCATCTCCATATCCTCCTATATATCTATATCATATCCCCTTTTCTTTTTTAGAAAGAGATCACATTTATAATCAACCTGTTTTAAATAAAAATATTGGTTTTTCTCTGTCCCACACCAGAGGGCTCTTCTGATTTGGGACGCAAGAATCTCTTAACCATTTTTTTTAAAGCAATATGTCTGGGTTTAGAGGGGGAGTGAGCCAATTCCACCTCTAAAGCCAGCTTGGTATATTTGGGAATTTGGGTGTAGCATCTCTTACTACTTCCTGCTGGAGGGGGCGCTGTATCTTATGGGGACGCAAAGAAAATTTTAGACCTATGGGGTAGTCCGTGCGGCTGTATTGTGTGAACCAGTTGCCTTGAAACCACTCTGGATGTTAGATCATCTGGGCCATGGTGTGATCGGAGACCTTTCAGGGGGTCTGGGCTGGTGAAACCTGATGTATCTTAATCTGGAACAAATCCACAGCCTCTGGCTTTCTGTGGAAACAAAAGCAGAACCTCTTTTCCAAAGCAACATATCCTTAAATCCAAATTTTGAAGTCAAGGTACCTCTAAAATATACATTTTGGCATAACTCAACAGCTTTTGCAATCAAATGTTTTTCTTCAGTTACGAATAACAAAGAGAACATAATCCAGATTCTGTGTGTGGTAGCCATCTTTATGTGGCTTATTTTTTATATTACCTTGAGCCTATTGCTTTAAACTGTACCATTTTAAGACTGAAATGGCGCTGTGGCTGCTGGCTCCGCCCACTTCAGCTTCCCAACATGGCAGTGGTACATTTTCCGCCAGCTCTGGGAGTCATCAAGTCTCAGAAATAGTGGGTCTAAGCTTTTATCAAAGCAGCGTGTAGCCCAGAAACCTCTTTTTTTTTTAATACTAGTAAAGACTAAATAAACCACACAGCTTAATGTGCCGCTGGCAGACGCCTCATTTCCGCCATACTGCCGGTCAAACGCACACGCCAGGAACCAGCCAGTGTTCAAACCTGCGTTTTGCGGCGTCTAGCTGCCCGTATGAGACAAGAAGCAGGAACCTGGTTTTGGCTCTGTTTAGAATTGGTTATTAAATATTCTCAGGTTTAAGGTGGAAACTCAAGCCGTTGGGCGCCATTTGTTGCTGGAGGGCTTCTCTCCAGGTTCCCCAAGCCCTGTAGTCCCATAATCCACGTATAAAATAATCACTCAGACGCTTATATCACTTATAAACTGTATGGCCATGGCAGGCTTCTTGCTAACTGTTCTTTTATCTTAAATTAACCCATTTTTATAAATCTATACCTTGCCACGTGGCTGGTGGCTTACCAGAGTTTTCACATGCTGCTTGTCCTGGTGGTGGTTGCAGTGTCTCCCCCCTCAGCCTTCTGCTTCCCAGAATTCTCCTCTCTCCTTGTCCCACCTACTTCCTGCCTGGCAACCTACTTCCTGCCTGGTCACTGGCCATCAGTGTTTTATTTACATAGAGCAATATCCACAGACACACACACACACACACACACACACACACACATACAAACATATTGCATTGTTGTGATAGTTTGAATGAGAATGAATCCCATAGTCTCATGCATTTGAATACTTGAACCCCACTTGACATTGCTTTTTGGGGAGGTTTAGGAAATAGGGCATTATTGAAGGAAGTATGTCACTGAAGGTGGGCTTTGAGAGTTTAAAGACTATACCATCTCCAGTTGTTCACTCTGCTTAGTGGTTGTGGTTCAAGATTTGAGTTCTCAGCATCCAGTTTCTATCACTTGCTGCCATGCTTCCTGGTCATGATAAACTCTTAATCCTCTGGAACCATAAGCCCAAGTAAACTATTTATTCTGCAAGTTGCCTTTACAATGACTAAGTTATGGAATTAGGCTATGTATTCATAAACAGAGAAGTAGATGAAGAAAATTAAATTTTATCTATCCATAAAGAAAGAAAATATGTCATTTTCTTGTTATGTGGAAAATGGATGCAACTGGAGATTAGAATATTAAGCAAATTAAGTAAGACTCAGAAAATACAAATATGATGTCTTTTCTTTCACTTGTATATCCTAGATTTTATGTAGATATATAAAAATGACATATGTTATAGAAAGTAGAATTGAACCTCATTAGGGAAACAAAGAGAACTAACAAGGGAGGAGAATGAAGTGGAGACAAAAGGGAGGGTTGGGTAGGGGAACATGATCCACATATGCTATGTGAAAATGTCCTTATAAACCCTGTACCATGTACCATGCTGTCACACAGTAACAGTTGCAAAGTGGAAAACACTATTCTCAGTGAAAGAAGCCAGCCAGAAGTGACCATGTGTACATGATTTTGTCCATATAAATCGAGAAGTGTGTAGAGACAGAAAGCACATTACTGGCTGCTTGGGGCTGGGGGGGGGAGGGATATGAAGAATGATACAAAAGGGTATGTTGCTCATCTGAACTGATACAAATGTTCTAAATTTGGTGATGCTTTAGTTTGAAAATATCTATGAATGTACAAATGCTATTGAGTCATTCATTTTCAGTGGGCAGATTATAGAGTATTGAATCATACACTTAAAAAGTTATATATATATATATATCCTATATACAATATATATGTTATATATATCAAATAAAGCCATAAATATGTTTAGTATCATTTTTATCAAGAAAATGAAAATTAAAACCATAGTGAGGTATCAATCTGGATAGTGAAGGCATTGGAAATTCATCAACTGATTGATGAAAACAGAAGCTGTGGTCAGCACAGGTAACCATTTTAGTCAGCCTTGAAAGATACTCTGTCGTGTGTGGTAGCATAAAGCTAGAGATACTCTTTTTTTTTTAAAAAAGTAAAATGGATTTGACACAGAAAGATAAATACCCCATGATCTCATTTCTATGTGGAATCTGAAAAAGGTGAACTCTTAGGACTAGAGTAGAAACAGGGAGAACTGGGTTTGAGGAATGGCAGCTGGGGAGATATTATGGTCCAATGGTAAAAATATACAGTTATAAGACAAATGAGTTTTGTAGTTCTATACAGAACAAGTTGGCTATACTTAGTAACAATATGCTATATAGTTAAATTTTATTAGGAGAGTGTATATTAAATATTGGTATCTCATACCCAAAAAGGTAACTGTGTAATATGATAGACATATTAATTAGCTTGATTGAGTGCATTTCACAGTTATTATGTTAAATATTACTTTGTTTATCTCACATATGTACAATTTGACTTGTCAGTCATCCCATATAAGATAGAGTTTGAAATAGAAACAAACTAAAGTCAGAACTGTAAGGCTGTGAGAAAAAATAGCACTCTTCCATAGTAAGAGAAATTACAAAGAGACTTAAAAAAATCTTTGTGTAATGAGACATAGGTAAAGCCATGGAACATGTGGCAATACATAGATTAATAGTTATGCATTAATTTAAGATATAAGAGCTATCTAGCAAAAGGCTTGAGCCATGGCCATGCAGTTATAATTAATATAAGCCTCTGTGTGTTTACTTAGGGGACGCAAGTGGGAGAGATTTGTTCCAATTGCCAGCAGGCCTAGACACAGGAAAACTTCTAGCTATAAATGGTGCCAAAACATGGGGCAAGAGTTTCCACCTAAAACATGAGAAAGCTTTAAAAAAAATTCTAAAACAGAGCTAAAAACAGCTTTCTAGTTGTCTCTCTCAGGCCAACCTCAGCCTTTGGTCTTGAGCTACTCTATTGCAGGTTTGCGGCATGCAGGCTTGACCTGCAGCATGGCAGATTCCTGCCATAGTACACAGAGGTGTCTCCAAGCCATACATTATGCTGTGTGGTGGATTTAGCCTTTGCTAGTACAGAGAGAGAGAGAGAGGAAGAGAGAGAGAGAGGAAGAGAGAGAGAGAGAGGGGGGTGTTTCTGGGCTACACGCTGCTTTGATAGAATCATAGACCCACTGCCTCCCAGAGTGTTAGTGAATTATCTCTACCCTGTTAAAAAGCTGATATGGGTGGAGTCAGCAGCCAAGGCTGTTGCTTCAGTACTAGCCACTGCAGTTTAAAACAATAGATTTACAATAAGGCAGATTCAGATGGAGTAAGACTTTAAAGCATTTACGGTGTGTGTAAAAATGTATGTAGGCTTGGAAGAGAGAAGAAAATGAATATAGACAGTTATATAAAGAAATAGTTTAAAAAATAAAGTCTTTAAAGAGATAGTAAAGGTAATACAAAAATAAGCCACATAAAGATGGATATTACACAGAGAATCTGGATTGTGTTGTCCTTAGGATTTTTAACTGCAGAAAGACATTTGATTGTAAAAGCTGCTGAGTTAAATATATATATATATTTAAAGATATCTTGATTTCAAAATCTATGTCTAAGGATATGTTGCTTTGGAAAAAAGGTTCTGCTTTTGTTTCCACAGAAGATGAGAATCTGTGGATTACTTCCAGGCTAATATGGTTTGACCAGCCAAGATCCCTTGAAAGGTCTCCAATGATACCAGATGGTATACCAATGGCCCAGATGATCCAACATCTAGAATGGTTTCAAGGCAACTGGCTCAGACAATGCAGCATCACAGACTATTTCAGTCAGGACTTGATCATAATTCTTAATTTTCTCAGGATCCCCATAAGAATATAACACCCTTTATCATCAGGAAGTAGCCTTGAACACTATGCCCATATTCCCAAAAAATGGATTATGGATGTTTGTCTTTGTTTGGGTTGTTGGTTACAAATTGTTATTGTTCATAATCAATATCTTTCTAAAAAAAGAAAGGAGGATATGATATGGAAATATAGAATATAGACATAATAGGATAAATGGATGGATTGTTGAACCTACTTTTAAAGAACAATTTGTTTAAAATATTTTATATTGGTATGTATTTTAGTTTATTGATACAAATTTAAAATTAATTTTATTATACTGTATATATATATTTCTACTCTTGTTTAAGGTATTATGTTTATGCAACTCATTTAAATTGTAATGGATAATTAAGAAATACAGATTAATAATTAGTCTTCTATGATAGCCAAACTTATAGTCATGCTGAGTTTTCTAGATATACATAGATATAAATCAATGAGGTATACATAGATATAATTCATTTAGGTAGGTAATCTTCAAACACTTCAAAGACCTACAGAATATAGCATTTTAAATGTTTCAAAATTTGGACTTTCTGGACTGTGAGACATGTGTGCTCTTGGCAGGACTGATTTACTTCAGAGAGGAGGATGGACATTGAAGATACTCTATATGGGCTTTATCTTCTTCTTGGCAAAAATAGCCATTTGGGCAAGAAACTGTTCTTTCCTGGACTGCTTAACAAAATGTTGTATCGACTGGACATTCAGGACCCATAGAAAGGTGACCACTGAACTTTACAAGGCGAGATGGTCCTTTAGGCTCCTTCTTTGTAGAGGAGACTGTCAGACATTCTACAGGACATACAGAAAAAAAAAGACAGAGAGGCCAGGCCTATGGGCTAAAAATGGATGCCCCAGAATTACAGAAGAACTTTGGGCAACTGTCCAGGCAGGCAGCTGTGTCCGTCAATTACAGAATTTTGGAAGTTGCTTACAATGCATTTCCTGTTTACTTAGGTAATATTATATCCTTCTGGGGTCTTTGATGTAGTTGAAGACTAGATAATTATAATTATAATTTTCCTCGATTATGATAAAAGATAAATTAGATATGAAACTTTAGACTCACAAATATAGGATAGATAGAATATTTTCTTTAACTTTACAAAGTATATATAAACTAGATATTGTAACTGTAATTTTGCTTGATAATTGTTTTGTTATATTTAATTTCAATAGGTTAAAGTGAAAACCTTCCTTTTGTTTAGACAGAAAAGGGGGAGTGATCGTGGCAATGTCTTTCTGTGTGCTGTAAATATGTGTTGCTCTGATTGGTTGATAAATAAAGCTATTTGGCCTATGACAAGGCAGCTTAGAAGCAGGTGGGAAATTCAAAGAGAGAGAGAGGCAGGAAGAGGGCAGGGAGAGATGCCAGACAACCGCCCAAGGAGCAACATGTAATGAGATGCAGGTAAAGCCACAGAACATGTGGCAATACATAGATTAATAGTTATGGGCTAATTTAAGATATAAGAGCTATCTAGCAAAAAGCTTGAGCCATGGCCATGCAGTTATAATTAATATAAGTCTCTGTGTATTTGCTTGGGGGACACGAGTGGGAGAGATTTGTCCTGACTGCCAGCAGGATGGGACACAGGAAATCATCTGACTACATCTTTGATTATAAAGAATATATTCACAGGTTCGCCAAAGTGTGGTCCTACAGTAAAGTGTATGGATAGGAGATGTGTGTTATTTGAAAATATTGAATTATGTGTGATACATATGAGCCTTGTCACATCATTTATACCTCAATAAAATTAATTTAAAATTGTTTTAAGTGCATTTTCTCTGTGCACATCCTCATTTAGGAGGCAGGAAGGCCAATATTCTGTTGAAGAGCAAGCCTCCAGGCTCTTTCCTAGCTTGCTTAAAGATGTTGTCACTAATACAAGGGTAAATTCACTTGAAAAAGAAATCTTGTCCAAATGAAATGATTTGTCTTGTTCTCTGAGACACTGTTAGACAGAGTCAAAGGAGATACCAGCCAGTTTTCCCCATAAGAAATTGACTCATCCTGCAGCATGGCTGGCTGCATAAAGCAGCCTGTTTCTGGAGACTGTCATGTCACACTCCAGGAAGATCAGAGCCAAAGATGACTATGATGAGCACTGCTGGCTGTGAGACTTCAATGCATGAGACATCTGATTTACTTACCCTGTTTCTTTTCTTGTAAAAGGAAAATGAAAAATTCTACTTTGCTCATCATTTCCAATCAAATTAAGTAACATCTCAACATTTTTTATGAAGAATGATAGCTTTATTTTTCTTACATAATGTAACATAAATTTTCAACACCAGGCATTAACTATCAGAAAGTAGACATGCACAGAGATGTACCCGGTGGGAACATCTGTATATACCAGCATGGCTCCAGTCACCCTCTGCTCTGCTATGTTAGACATGCTTTCTTTGAAACTAATGATGTGAGCTACACTTTTTCTCTCCTGGAACTTTTTATTAGCAGCGCTCTTTTACACAGTTCTCATAGCCACCAGCTAAAGATCTTAAAATAAAACCTGGCTTCAGCATTCTCATCTTTCTCTTGAAGCTCCACGCAAAGAATTCACAGTGTAATTGTTTCAGCACTTGGCACCATGTCACCAGCGGTTATGAATATGCAGCTAAATCTCTGCTGAGCTGCAATTAAAAACAAACCTCTCAAAGTCTTACACAGTACATTCAGTACTGCTTTATATTACAAATAGAGCAATAAAATGTAAGATAAAACACTGCCATTATGTAACACAGAGTTACAACATGTCAACATTTGCACAGAAGCCCTGTATCAAAATGCACAACATTGCAGTAGAATCTAGCACTTCAGTCACATGTCTTTACCTGATGCTGACCTGTTCTTCTTCTTTTATTATTATTATTATTATTATTATTATTATTATTATTATTTTATTTTGTTTGCTTTTCTGTTTTTGTTTTTTAGGCAGGGTCTGGTTACATATCCCAGGCTAGTCTTGAACTCAGGATCCTCGTGCCTTAGCCCACCAAGGGCTGTGATTACAGGCATGTGCAGATACTAGACTCATCCAAGGGTAACCCAAGATGACTTCAAACTCACGATCCACCTTGCCTCATCCTCTTTAGCACATTGGTTTATTGCCATGTTTCATCATGACCAGCTCTAGTCTATGAACATCTAAAATATCTTGGAAGCATATTTTCATAACTAAGGAAATTAAGAACACCCAATGTCATTTAATAATCAAAACTGATGAAAAGTACACCAGAACAAAAGGGTTTTTAATCAAAGAAGAGCCAATATAAAGCTTTGAATTTAAGAGTTGGATCTTCCAGCAGTAAACCTTTTGATGGCAGCATGTGTAAAAAGGTAGTGGATATTTATGGTGCGGAATCCCAAAAAGATGTGGAAATGTATGCACGTCCACACATCATTGTCCTCCCCATAGATAAAGCAACAAAAAAGACACTTCTCAAAGTACCATGTCTATTTTTGCCACAAATAATGTCTGCAGATGTAGTGGTTTAAAAGTTTATCTCAAAAGAACCCAGTGCAAATTCAAAGTGTCTGTACCAGGCAAGCTCCACAAGTGAGGCCAAACAGCTTTCCCAGAACCCTAGACAACAACAAAAAAGTCTTCTTGGTTAATTTTTCTCTTGATCCAAATCCATGTTTTTGTTGTCTACAAGAAACTCACCTTACCTCCATGGATAGTCACCACTTTAGAATGAAAAAATTTTAAAAGAGTATTCAAGCAAATAGGACCAGGAAACAAGCAGGCATTGATATTCTAGTATCTGACAAAATCATGTGAGCACTTATTAGTATGTAGTAACACTTTTTGGTTATAGGACCTTATATTTTAAATCTGTGAAAGTTCTTGGCTCTGTGGGCAATGCTAGAAATCAGAAGTTCAAAAGTGAGTGCTTCACAGTCAATTACTACTCTCAAAGAGGTCACTATGACAAATACACAGCCATGAACCTATTCATTTCTTAGATGCATGAGTAGTAACTTGCAAGGAGGTGTGGGAAACATTATGTGGGGCTCTATGGCTTTGGTAAAGGTAGAGTGGAGACTAGGCCTGAAACCCAAGTGAGTGACCTGGTACCCTAGGCTGATCTCTGCTCTGTTATCTTTATTTCTCACTGAAAAACAGGCAGCACCACTGAAGGAAGAAAACGGATAGTGGAAGGAGAGTTGGACCATAAAAGACGGAGCACTGGGTGAACATAGCAGTCCTCATGATCCCCTTTAGTCACAAGCCTGAAGAAGTGTGCATTCAGGCATTGACTCTTCTCACCTATGCTGTTTTGCAGTGTCTAGCCTTGTCTAAGTACTTGATGGCCCCTTTCCAATCTATATGTTAGGAAACAAAACAAAACAAACAAGCAGCCTTTTGGAGATGAGAGAGATGTCTCAGCAGTTGAGAGCACGTGTTGATCTTTCAGAGTATGCAGCTTTGGTCTTCAGCACCTACTTGACAGCTCACAACCATCTATAACTCTAGTTCCAGAGGATACAGTGTCCTCTTCTGGCTTCTGTGGGCACCAGGCACACATGTGGTATGCATACTTATATAAAGGCAAGACACCCATAAACATAAAAATTAAATGAACAAAGTCTTGTAGAATTACTTGTAAATACAAGGAAATTAACAAACTGACTCCAAATTTTTAAGCAAATTACCAAATCACTCTTTTATTATGAAATAACTAGAGCTGATAAATAATACCAGGGATAATACTTTTAAGCAAAGTCTGGGTTAAAGCAAAGTCTGGGTACGCCCTTGTAATCCCAGCATTAAGGAGGTGGCGGCAGGATCAAAAGCAGCCTGAATTATATAGCAAGGCTCTGCCTCAAAACCCAAGGCCTGGGGATGGAGCTCAGCGGCAGAGCACTCTCCTATGGTGTTCAAGGTCCTCCATTCATTCTCTAAAAAGGAAAGAAGGAGAAGGGGCAGTGTGGCTTCTATTAATCTTATAATGAAATGGAGAATTAGGAGCCAACCTAGTAAATATCAATAAAAAATAATCACAGTGCCTGGTTTGTAATCTTGATCCTTCCCCATGATGAGCTTTTCTTCAAAAATAAGTAAGCCTGATTCATTCACTTAATCTTTATATAAAGTTGCTATATCTGAGAAAAAATCAGCAAATTTTGTCTTCTGTAGCTCTGAACTCTGTCAGCAAATCTGGTAGAGACATCTCCACAACGGGACCAAGTCCCTTCCTCCAAAGCCATCCACAAGCAACTACAAGACAGCAATTCAAGAGAAGTGAGTACTCCAGGGAAACACAGCCACGGCTTTCTAAAGTGAAGGCAGCAGCTGAGGGGAGATCTCAGGTTCAAATTGCAGTCCATGACTGCACTACCCCAGCCATGCTCCACAGCTCCTCCAAGAATGCCATCACCTTTGCTGAGTCAGATGCAAATCTGGGGTGTCTGGACAACAGAACAGCTCTGTTTATGTTTGTTCATTTTCCCTAATGCTTTGAAGTTGAGTATAGTCCCTCACCTCAATTGTTTTGCTTTTACAGAGGGATATTAAGTAATAACAAAGTCCTAGATTTTGTATTCTTACAGTGCTCTACTGTGAAATATTTTTTTTCTTTTCAGTTTTTTAAATTATTTTGTTGACTTTTTCTTCTTTTGGCAGTCATGTTGGGTTCTATCCTAAGTCTCTGGTGGTAGAGGCTAAGAAATAACAAGGCATGCTCAGGTGGGGCAGGAGTAGATGCATGAAATGTTCTTTTCTTTACAAGCTTCCCTGTCCTGACTGGTGAATGACCACTGAACAAAAGAGGTTGCAAGAGCATTTCAGAGAAGCTTGCTCTCCACAAAACTTCACATCCTCCTCATCCTCATCTTCACTGTGTTTCTTCTGGGACAAATGCACCAAAAATCCGTGCAGCCACAGACAACTTGCAAGGATAGCATTTCCATCGGATCTGCTTACACGTTCTGTCATTCAGGAGACTCTAATCCTGAGAATTCTTAGCTCTACCCCTTCCCAACTCTATGCTCCACTCCTTATTATGAGCAGGATTTCCAAGACTCCAAGTTCCAACGGTGTTATCAATTTATCCTAAAGAGAAGTTCTGCGGGTCTTGATGGGACAGGAATCTGCATACACTTTATACATATCATCAGTTTCAAAGCTTGATTCTCTAACACAATTCTAGGTTTACAGGGGAGTTTTGATAAATCATAACTGTCCTCTTTTAAAAGCCAAACAACTGCTTACCAATAAGGTACAGCAAGGGTTTTTTTATTTGTTTGTTTGTTTTATTATTTTGAGAAACAGCAGTGTCAGGAAAACAAAAGCAGTTTTCTTTATGCAAAATCAGCACAAGTTATTTTTCATTTTTGAAGATGTACCTCGTATTGCAAACACCATTGTACCTGTTCACATTTTACAGGTTGAAAAGGGAAATTTCTCATCTCCCTAAAACACATACAATTTTTTAAATGAAAATGTATTTTAATTTTATAATCCCTTTTGAGAATTCATCTAGATTTAAAAAATGTTGACTTTGGGAAACTACTAGATAAAAAGGCTCCATGTATGACTTAAAAGATAAACAGCCTGATGCTGTTCCTATACTAGGTACATTTTAGATTAAATTAAGACCCACATGTAACTGAAACCCATAAAGGAAAAGAGGTAGTGTGCACAGGTAGCAACCTCCAGACTCAGTGTCTTCAAAACAAGAAATATTCATTTCTGAAGAATATTACCTGTCACAGTTGTTTGAAGGGGATGCCACAATTTGGTTAGTAAGGCTGGCTATCTGATACTAGCCAGCGTCTCTATGGAATGTCACAAAATATTGCACTGAGCTCTGAGGGTCCAACGCAGAAGTTAAGTCTACCTCACCAGTCTCTAGGAGGTTGAGGAAGAACATCTGTACTCATGGGCTAAGAAAGCAGAAGTGTGGGAAAGGAAGGGCTTGATGGCCCTATATGTGGAAAGCAGAATGGGAGGAGCAGCTAAAAGGCACAGAAATCTACAGCTGAGCTCCAGGTGGAGCTTTGGGAGCTCAATTGGTGAGAGAGAGGAGGCATTGTATGAGCGAGACGTATTGAGACCATGATTGGAAAAAGCACAGGGACAAATAGCCAAACTAGTGGAAATGCATGAACTGTGAACCAATGGCTGAGGAGCCCCCATGGAACTGGATTGGGCCCTCTGGATAAGCGGGAGAGTTGATTAGCTTGAACTGTTTGGGAGGCCCCCAGGCAGTGGAGCTGGGACCTGTCCTTGGTGCATGGACTGGCTTTTTGGTGCCTGGGGCCTATGCTGGGATACTTTGCTCAATCTTGGTATAGGGAGGGGGGGGGACTGGACCTGCCTCTGCTGAGTCTACCAGGCTGGGCTGACTCCCTAGGGAAGACCTTGCCTTGGAGGAGGTGGGAATAGGGGGTGGTTTGGGAGGGGGAGGGCTAAGGAGTGGGAGGAGGGAGGACAGGGGAATCCATGGCAGATATGTAAAATTAAGTTAATTATAAAATAATATCTCTATATCTATCTATCTATCTATCTATCTATCTATCTATCTATCTGTCTATCTATATGGCACAGATGACAGTTTGACAGTTAACATGGCCTGAGGGGTCAAAAAAAAAAAAAAGATGTGAAGTTTGCATGGGAGAAGAGTGACAGAAAAAAGTGACACCAGCCTCTGGCCTCCACATAGACATATTCTGGCATGCACAGGCACAGCCCCATATATGGAAATACACACACACACACACACACACACACACACACACACACACACACGATGTAGAAATCTGAGTTCTAATAGGCAGTAGAAGCTTGCTTCCTCTAGTGCATTAGATGATATCAAATTTATTAGAGGGCTTTGTAGGCTGCTTACAGTGTCTCCCTTGGGCCTGAGAATACGTTTTTCCTCATTAAAATCTGTTCCTTAAGTTGGCTTGTTCTGTGCATTTTGTTGATTTCAGAATTTTTCACATACAGTCATCTCTCAGAGAAGTTTGTGAAACATGAAATAAAATTATAGGATCAAAATTAAAATTGTGCATGTAAAGCAGAAGTTTAAGGAACTTAACTATCATAGAGGGAATCCCCAGATTTATAATCAGAAAACACTGAGAAGCACTAATGCATTCACCTGTGCTGAAGAAGTGATAGAAACAGCCTACCTGGCTTTGCTGCTTACAAGATGCTCTAGGTACCACAGAACCACAGTAAGGAACAAGATATGCCATGATGAAGTTTTTCCTGGACCCTGGTGTCTGTGCTTGTCAGAATTGATTGATGCAATATAGAAGGTTAACTGCTTGGCTCATATTAATTCCATTTTAAAAGGGAAAGCAGGGAAAGTGCCTCTCTTGACTCCTTGAAAGCAGCATTTGAACGATGCTGTGTAATTTTGCAATGTTTGTTCCAATAATTGGTAAGCACAAGTGCTGTGCCTTAATTACCTGGAAAAGCTACTTATGCACAGCCAAGGAAGCACATATCTCTTTTCTTGCCATAAAAGGAACTGGACACAAGCTACTATGTAAAAGCCGGTTCAGGGAAGAGGCTCCATTACTGTTGGAGCCTAAAGGGAGGAAAGAATGCATTCACACAATAATAACACACAGCTATGTTATAGTCTCTGTATTATTTGTGAAAAACGTCATCAACATGAACACAAAATACGTGGTTGCTGGTCTCACAAGGCTTAAGCTAACTGCACACAATAATTAGAGTGTATGTTGAAAATGTAGGGTGTGATCCCCCAAACATGCTTAGTTACACAGAGAAAGTAGGGCTTAAGGAGACTGAACAAAGACACATATCCAGTGACTTAGAGCTTTGAGGACAGTGTACTGTGGCTGTGAGAACCCCTGTCATGAGACTTGCTCTGGAAGTATCGAAATGTCCCAAGGATATTCTAGCTGCTGCAGATAAATGATAGGTAATATCAGGAGATCCACAGTCCAAGTCAGCATGTGGATGGGCAGCACAGAGGGCTGGTACAGGGCAGCAGGCAAATATACACTCACCATCAACATCAAGCACTAGGAAGGACAAAGAGAAAGGATGTGTACATATCATGAAGATGAAGAGGAGGCTAGATGGATCCCATATGGGTCACTCTTACTTGAGCAAGAGTTGAAAATTCTCTTTCAGCATAAGGGAGTCAGTTCTGGCTTTACCCTGAGTGACATTGATAGTCATTCACAGTGGTTTCCTCGCAGTAGTAGCAGAAACAGCCACTGTTCTTGTGTGCTCACAATATGCTTAGCCCTATTCTAAATGATTTGTGTGTTATTTTTATGCTCTATTGAAGATAAACTTTTAGGCTAATTTTATAAAGGATAGAACTAACACACAGAACAGGTGACTAATGTGCTCAAGATCACACAGTTAGCAGGAAACAGTCACATAAGAATTGCTGCCTAACTTGTGATGTAGACATCGACTATAAAGGAAGAGATGTGATATGTGAGCCCCAAAGGATGGTTAGACATCTTTATGTCCTAGCAGTTCATCAAAGGGCTTTGAGGCCACCAGCCATCATATTAAGCAGAATGTGTACACTACTCTGTGTGGAGATAGAGATAAGGGGAGTAGTTAAATCTACTAAAAGCTGCCTTTAACTACTTTAAAGTGAGCCAAGTACAGGGCCTGAAAATGGACTTCTAAAATACAAAGTAATTACTGAATTATCATCTATTTCTGGATTGGTTTTCTTAGTGACTAAACAACAACAACAAAGGAAAATCAAATGGTATTTAGAACCTTGCAAGAAAAATATTTTCTCAAGAGAACTTCAGTCTAAATTTGCAGTGAGATGCAGTGTAGTTGAAAACTTTTGATTAAATTTGATAAATGCACAAGCTGGACTTAAT
Organism: Peromyscus leucopus; assembly: GCF_004664715.2. Classification (NCBI taxonomy): domain Eukaryota; kingdom Metazoa; phylum Chordata; class Mammalia; order Rodentia; family Cricetidae; genus Peromyscus; species Peromyscus leucopus. Next base: position 129,743,944 of record NC_051063.1, on the reverse strand, counting down.
AGTCCTTTGCAGTTTGACTCCTCCTAATTAAAACCATAATTCTTGCTTTTCTGTTAACTCAACATATACTAGAGACTAGCAAGACTATTACTTGAAGGTCTGTTTATTAGATGGCATGAGAACAGTAGTATTCATAAGTGATGATAAAATGGATTTGGAAATTTTAACTTAATTCCGCTTTCTGTCACTGATGAGCATTATTCTGATTGGATTAAGCAGGATATATTTTTAAATAACTAAGTGTACACTTTTAAAAATTAATGTTTGGCATAATATGAGTGGGTGAAATAAATGTTCTTTACCAAATAAATATGCCTTCTAAGTGAGGGAGGATAACAAAATAAGGAAAGATGAGAGGAGAAGTTCCATTATCCTGAGATCCAGTTGAAGCTCTTAGCCAGAGAAAAGCAAGAATTCCAGCACAATTCACAGTTGCACAAGGCTCTTCTCCCTTCTCAGCCATAAAACAGCAATTGTGTAGGAATCTCACAAGTAATGCCACTCACAGGGAAAGGGCTTGTATTAAAGGTCTTGTTCTTCTGATTTTCTCTTACCATATTGAAATTCCATTTACATTTCACATCCCCACATATCTCTTTCATCAAAAGACAGAGAGAAAAAAAAGGAAGGTTTTAACTACCTTTTGAGACATAACCTGAGAGTCACCAAAAGGGTAAACATGAATCATGCTAAGGCCATTGATGGCTTACTCCATGCCTAGTGCTAAGGCAACTGATGGCTTACTCTCTTTGGAGAAGGTTGTACTCACACTTAGCTAAATCTTACTTCCCCTTCCTCTCCCTTCAGAAGCACATACCCGCGCTTGTGCCCCACTTTTCTTCAAGTGCCCCTATTTCTCTTAACCTTGTGCTTAAGCCTATAAGGAAAATGTCTTCACTGAAATGCCCAGTTCTGCTTCATCAGAAACCAGGTAGTCCTGAAATTCTTTTCAGTGTTGATACCTCAGTGCCAGTTTAGCCTGAACACAAGTTCCTAATAGTCCAGGGGTGGCAGTCCTTAGGCTGATGAAGGTGGTGGCAGTCCTTGGGCTGTATCTCCCCTCTCATTTCTAAAACTAGGAACTCTAAAGAATCATTGCCCATATACAATACCACTTCAGTTGGAAGACTCGTGGTTTATCAGGAAAAAAGATCTGTTGCTGATTGGAGACACACAGAGCTTTAAAAAAAAAAAAAATACAAATGCAGCCCGGTAATGGAAAGAGAAGTTAAAACTTGCATTAAGAGTAACCCATGAAAGAAGGCAGTTAGCTGAAAAAGGACCACAAGACTTTCCCTACTTGGGCTTCATGTAACAGCCAGAGCACAGTGAGGAAAAGATCACAATACGTACATGGTGGGAGTCACCAGGTATCATGTAAATGACCTCTAAAAGGTCATGTAGGTCATGGTCCAGCACTTTTTATGACTTTTCAGCTCACTACCTTACTCACATTCTTAATAAACTGTCTCCATTTATCTTTGTGTCTCTAGTCAAATTCTTTAGCTTGGCATAGAAGAACCTGGAAACTTCCAGTGCCTTGGGACTCAAATCTGTTCCTTAAACAAAATGAGTGACTTTTTGGAACCAATCAAATGCATGAAGTCACAGAACAGGATCTGGGTATTTGCTTAACTGGAATAGAAATATATGACCACTGCAAAATCTGCAAGAACACTAATCAACAAATTGCTTGGCCAGGCAGTGGTGGTGCACGCCTTTAATCCCAGCACTCTGGAGGGAGAGCCAGGCAGATCTCTGTGAGTTCAAGGCCAGCCTGGACTACAGAGTGAGTTCCAGGAAAGGCACAAAGCTACACAGAGAAACCCTGTCTCAAACAAAACAAAACAAAACAAAACAAAAAAAACAAATTGCTAAGCACCAAATAGCAGATACTTATAGTATGTGAAGCCCCAATGGTCCACAGACCTGGGGAAATAGTTTCTTCAAGAGATTCCAAGAGCAGAAACCAAGGAGGATCTTACAAAAACTCAGAAGTAGTATAGATGAGGGTTGAGAAACTGTACTCCCCTCCCAGGCATTGATGACACTTCACTGCAGGAGAGAATGAGTCAGGGTCCATCAAGACGAATTTCCCTTAAAATCCAAAATACATGATCTACATAAAAACCTCAGGCTATGGTCATACATAGGTGTTTCAAGAGACCACAGAAGAAAGAGAAGAAAGAGAGAGGCTCTACCCCAGGGAAGGGAGGAGGTATGTCTAATACAGGGCCCCAATGGAAAGAGAATCATGAACACTTGGAAAGAGCATACTTCCAAGGTTAAGTATATGTTAGGGACTAGAGAAGACCCATGCTCTTAGGGAAAGCTCCTCCCTCTTTCTGGGATTTTTTCCCCTCTTCCTGTCACTAATGACCATGCTAGTAAGCAATGATACCAAAAAAAAAAAAAAAAAAAAACCCGCCCCCCCCTCCACCAAAACCCAGTAAAACAAAACAAAAGTAAGAACAAAAAAATCTGGAAAAATCTACAGGAGACAGACTGTATCTCTGAGATGTGAAGGGACAAATCAATACCAAGCAAGGAGACCAGCATAAGATCATGGGAGAAGAACCTGAAGTTTCACTCCTATGTTGATGGTATCCATAATAGTAAAAGCAAACTTAGAATCATCTCCATTCCTCAAGAAAGCTATGCAAAGACCTAGAAGAAGACAGGAATGCTGATTTCCTAGCATAGACTTTACATACAATTCTCCTACAAAAATTAAAAATGATGAAGCATTGGAAAGATAAGAAACACAGGCAAAGGAGGTAAAAGAGTCATCAGTAGTAGACACATAGGACACATGGATAACCATTATAAAACCGGGACTTCAGAAATCACTGATTGCTAGGTTGTTGATTTGGTGGAGAGCGAAGACAGAAGGGAAATTCCAACAGAGAAATGAAAACTCTGAGAAGAATTCCAGTAGAAAGCCTGAGGTTGAAAATAAAAATAGTGGCATTCTAGAGAATGATTTGATAGACTCATCACTATTAAGGAAACTTAATAGACTGAAGAATAATACACTAAAATGAAAAAAAAAAACATAGTGATGAGCAAAACTGGAATAGTCAACTAAAGTTTGCAGGAAAATAAAAAAAATAGTCAACTACTGTTTGTGACATCATTGCTGGGAAGACATGAACAGATGTCTACTTACTCCAAACAGGGAACCTACTGTTGACCTAAGATTATCACATGTTCAAGTTACTTCCTTTTGCTGTGATAAAACAGTGACCAAACCAACTTGGGAGAGAAAATGTTTTATTTAGCTTATACTTTCATGTTATAGACGATTATTTCAGGATGCCAGGACAGGCACTTAAGCAGGAACCTGGAGGCAGTTTCTAGAGCATGAACCATGTGTTAATGGCTTGCTCAGTGCTTTCTTATACAACTCAAGACCATCTGCCCAAGAGTGGTACTGCTTACAGTGGGCTTGACTCTCTCATATCAATCATTAATCTGGAAAATACCCCAACAGGCATGTCCACAGGTCAATCTGATGGAGGCAGTTTTTCAACCGAGGTTTCTTCTTCCCAAATGACTCTTAGTTTGGGACAAGTTAACAGAAAATAACCAGCACACCACCAAACTCCTGTTTGGTGACTTCTCAGGGGGTTACTTACAGAAGTGTGTGTGAGAGGGGTTACATACAGGAGCAGAAATGACTTAAAGACAGCTGCTTCCCCCAAAGCCCATTCAGGCAAGAATGATTGCTCACAAAAGCTGAAAATCTAGAGTTTGCAGAACAACCTACAGGGAGCTCGGTGGGTTGGAGAGTATGTTTGCCAGCTAGCTCTGGTGGTCTGAGCCTCTTCTGGGCAGCAAACCTGGTCTGCACATTTTCCAAGCAACTCAGTTGATCTTAGAGTCTTCCCAGCAGTCCTTGTTGCGTATATACACTTGGAGAAATAAGGGGCTTAGAAAAATCTACTCAGTTTCAGGGACTTCCTCAAGCCTTTGAGCATTTTACTTCTCAAGTTTTAAGGGGCTTCCTACAAGACAGTATGTTTCACATCCCTTAAGAAACATCCTGTGCCTTAATGAGCTTTCCTCCAAGATGGAAAGTTTTAATCTCAGGGGAAATTGCTACACTGCAGCCAAGGCACTATGTTGAAATTCCAGAGAATTAGAGGGAATTTCACTTGCTCTTCTGAGTACTGGATGGGATAGTTAGAATCACCCAGAAAGGCAGATTTGGCCAACATTATGAAAGAACTGGCTATACTGAGAAGAGAAGTATAAGGCTCCACATGGCAGCAGCACATGGATTCTTCCCAAGACACAGGAAGCCCCCCTCCCACAGTTAACAACTGAAGTCAGAGCAAAGAACTCAGTGAGTGTTCAATTGGTCTAACAGGGAGGGCTCTAGGGTGTAGCTCAGTCGCAGAGCCTCAGCATGTTCAAGCCATAATCACAGCTGAAGGTTGTAACATGCTGCTTCACATATGTGAGTATATGTGAGTATAATTAAAATGTAACTAAATTAGAAATAAATAATTATATAATACCTATAAAATTTCCATATTTCCAAGAAGAAATCATAAGAGAAATCAGAAAAATATATCAAACTAGATGTGATAAAAGTAAAAGTTTGCTCCTTTGTAAGCCTTAGAAATGGAAGAACCAATTTAACCAGAAAAAAATACTGGAAGGAAAAAGACATTGAAGCAAAAAAAGACTAAAATTAAATTAAAAAGAAAAGGAAAATAAAAGGACAAATAGTCAATGAAATAAAATAAAGTTAAATAACTTCTTAGTGAATTCCTTTATCAATAAACAAGTCCAGCCAGGTCGATTAAAGTAGGAAAAATAAAAGTTAAAATATAGGTGTATTGAAACTATTCTACAGTGAATACATACTAAACAATCAGAATGTTTATCAGAGAAGTTTGCAAAATCAGCTCTTGCTTTCTGTGACAAAACTCCATGAGCAAAAGACATTTAGAGGAGGAATGGGTTTATTTGGCTTTCACTTCCAGGTCACAGTCAACCATTGAGGGAAGTCAGGGCAGAAACTGAAGCAGGAATCAGGAGGGGTGGAGTTTGGAGGAACACTGCTTGCTGACTCCCTCAATGTTCCAATCTCTAGTTCATGCTCAGCTAACAGTCCAGTATGACCTAGGCAATTCCTCAGTGGAGGCGTTCCCCTCAGGCAACTCTAAACTATTCCAAGTTGACAATGAAAGGACAAATAAACAAAACTAAACCAGAAGTTAAAGAATATCATGGACAAAAAAAGAGCTTTCATAAATCCTGGAGTTAAGCTTATTGTTATGAATAATTTTCTCCCTATTAAATGTGGCCCTTTAAATGTGATGAGAAAATTTCTTGAAAGGCAGAGTTTACTTAAACCAGCAGCAGAAAAAAAAGCCACTCATTTTATAGCTACTAAAATATTCAAATTTATAATGAAATGTTTCCTTCCATGAATGAATTTGTCAAAAATAAATATATGAAAAAACCCAACCACTATGGCTACTTACAAATTTACTATTGTTATTGCTTCCCCATGCTGTGGTTGACTCTGAAGTCTTGTGGATATTAAGTATGGGTTTTGTTGGTGAGCCATGCTGAATTTTATTTTAATTATGAAGAAACTCAAACCCTCTGAATTCCTAAATGAATATTCAACTAAATCATAGGATGGCTCCTCCTCTCCTCTCTCTTCCTTACTTCTTCTGGAATCTAATCTAGTGACCGAGGAAGATAGTTGCATCTCCAACAGATGAGCCAAGAGATACAACTTAACAGTTCAGACCAGAGTCAGGTGAGCAGGTATGAGGTGCAAAAGAAGCACACTACTGTGGGTCCCAGGCCAAGCACTGCTGTGTGTGGCCTGGTTGCAGCTGTCTGAATGTCAGGGCTGTAGAGGAAAGATTTGTAGATCCTGCTCCCTACTTGCTAGTGCACTGTTCTTGTTGCCATGACTTGCCTTTTGGCCCAAGACAAGACATATGCTGGCTGAAGGAGTCTGCCAAACACTCATGGGAGATATATATATATATATATATATATATATATATATATATATATATATATGCCAAGTGCAGGGGTCATCAGGGTCAGAAATGCATGGACGTTGCCACCAGAATTTAACATGTTCCATGAAATCTCTAGGGCTCTCATATCTAACAAAATATGAATATAATAATTCCTACTTTTTAAACTTGCTTACCAAGCAACACACAAATTATTTAAAATATCTGGTACAAACAAGATCATTTCTACCAAAGATTATTTATATGTGTGGATTATCTACTCCTAAGAAAACTTGAATTTGGGCATCTGTTTCAATTTTTACCTACTGTAGCCCATGAAAGCTATCACAATGGGCCTTTTTCTTAAAGGTCCCACCAGCAGAGAAACAGTGCTGGCTGCTTCCTGTTGTAAGAGTTATCCATGGAAACATTGCTCTGTGTCATCCCTGTTATGATGATACCATCAATGTCCTGGGGAAAGAATATCCACTGCAGATATCGTCTCTGAAATAACTTCTAGTGTAGGTTATGGGCAAATAAGGCAGAGCCATTTAGGCTAGCTCATGAGATCGGGCTGTCAGTAATTCTGCAGCACTCTAATCCTCAATAGTCTCACCCATAGAGATATGGAAAATGAACCCAGAAAGTGTTCCATCTAAAACGTGCTTCAAATTTCTATTTATTTTTTCTTAAACAGGGTCTTACTTATGTGATCCAACCTAGACACGATTGCTTTATAGAAGAGGATGGCCCTGAATGCTGGATTGCAGGTATGTACTCTTTTGCCCAATTCTGAAAATTATGTTTAGATAAACAAATGGAAACAATTAAAGATAAAAGCCAGTGGGAAAAATAACACAAATCAAAAGCTAGAGTGGAGATAAGGAGATGGAAAGGAAGAATTACTATAGATTTCACTGCTATTATGTCTCTACATTCTGAAATTACTATCATATAAAAATGGTTATAATTTGGTTAATACTTTGAATGAAATAAACATTATGTTGTAGTAAAATGAAGGTTCCTTAGTCTTCTCAATCAATACAAACTCATTCTATTCTGTAACAACATTATCCTCACATACAGCACTAATGATTCTTTACAGGATGGATAGACAGACAGGCAGATGACAGATGATAGACTGATAGCGAGATCATTACTACAGAAATATGGGAGTTTAGCTACATACAGCACTGTACTAGAAACTCAATTTTTATTCAAATCTTAACAGTTGGCTTACACTAGTTTCAATTTAGAAGCTCTGCTATAACTTTCACACCACATATATTTTACAACCACAGTGAAGATACAGATTTAGAAAAACGTTTTAAGTGATAATAGTGTTAATGAAAGGTTGGATCTCCCTCTGAACTGCGAGACAGTTGATGTTAGAAGCTGCAAGATACAGATGCCCAGTGCACATTTTAAATTAATTATCATCTCTCTCTCTTGCCTCACTAGGCAATAAAAGCAATAAGGCTGAGGCAGGAATTTTGTTCTAGGTAAATGTCTTAGGAGATTATTACTTCCTATAGTGTGTGCACAGAACGTTGAGTTCCATAGGAAATGAAGGTCTTCATTTAGCACTAAGTACTGTGTGGATCTTAGAGCCTTCTGTGTTTCATTAAACTTTTTATACAGAACATCAATATGTGTTTCTACTCTTTAAGAGGAACGGGTAAATCTCTTAGGTTCATCAGATATGTTTCATTACAGAACTCTTTACAAGAACATTGTGCAGGACTAAGATTCCACAGAATAAAAGGGAATACCTTTCTCCAGCTGGGCACTGGTATTTTAGGTCAGGGGACCAGGAGCTTCACAAGAAGAAAGAGTCTTGTCGACCAATACAACTCCAAGCCAGTGATGGAAATCAGATCTCTAGGGCTGCAGCAGAACAAAGTGAGAGATAGACTACAAGCCTGTGCTTTAACATAGTAGGGGAGGCATAGTAGTCCCTGAAAGCCAGTGATGGCAATGCCTAGCTCTAGAGAGCTCAAGATCATAACAGAAAGTAGATTGGGTGCATTTTATCTTCTTTGCTAAAGTCTCAGGGAGAGTCCTTCCCAAACATGATGTTGGAACCTGTCTATTGTGCCTTGGGTGACCAGCTCTGGCTTCCTGCTACCTTGTGTTCTTTATGGTCAGAGCAGAGGCCATTAAAGGAGAAGCACAGCTTTCAGATTGCTAGCACATGCCTAGGTAGACTGTGTGCATGTAGAGTTAGCCTGGTTGTTCAAAGCCATGTGTTTCAAGTTTTTCCATCCATATACTCAGCCAGGTTCCTACCCCTATGCAAGAGATCTGAGTGAGCTTTGTGAGCCTGCATTTATAAGATGCTCAAATTATGGGTATGAGCTGGGACAATGAGCCAGAGCAAGATTTAAAGCATAGCTTAAACCACAACTTCCACATTTTAGTTCACTTTGGGAGGTTCCAATCTGACCCTGGTACATGAAGCTTCTAAGTCATGCATGTGATAACTTTTAAAAAATATATGTATATATATATATTTCTTTTTTAATTTTAAAAATTATAATCATTTACTTTACTTATTTTATATAGTGTAGCTGGAGAATTTCTCTCCAGCTCCCGCCAAGTCTCGCCAGTCCTGGAGCCCACTTATAAAATAAATACACAGACTCCTACATTATTTAAACTGCTTGGCCATTAGCTCAGACCTATCATTGTCTAGCTCTTACTCTTATATTTTGCCTATTTTTATTAATGTATACTTTGCCACATGGCTCGTGGCTGGCGACGGCTCCAGGCAGTCTCCTCCTTCCCTTCCTGCTCCCTTAATTCTCCTCTCTGTTAGTCCCACCTATACTTTCTGTCTGGCTACTGGCCAATCAGTGTTTTATTTATTAACATATTTGCCATACAGAACATCCCACAGCACTTCCCCTTTTCTTTTTTTTTAAAGGAAGGTTTTAACTTTTACACAGTAAAATTACAGATAACAAAACAATTATCAAGCAAGAATTACAGTTATAATATCTAGTTTATTTATAATAACTAGTCTATTTGGCAAAATTAAAGAAGATATCTTATCTATCTTATATTTGTGAGTCTAAGGTTTCATATCTAGCTTATCTTTTATCATAACTAAGGAAATTTATAACTATTTAGCTTCAACTACATTAAAGACCTCAGAAGGATATACTATTACCTGAGAAGTGGGAGAATATGCTAGCAACTTTTGGGAGTCTTACAGGGTAGACAGAGACAGCTGGCAGCCTGGACAGTTATCCAAAGTTCTCCTCTAAAATTGGGGCATCTGTCTTCAGCCCACAGGGCTAGAGTCTCTCAGTCATTTTTCTCTGTGTCCTGTAGAATGTCTGGCAGTTTTCTCTGTGAAGCAGGAACCTAAAGGACCATTTTGCCAAGCAAAGTTCAGTGGTCACCTTTTCATGGCTCCTGCATGTCCAGCCAATCAAGCAGTCCAGGCAAGAACAGTTTCTTGTCCAAATGGCTATTTTTGCCAAGGTGAAGATAAACTCCATATGTAGTGTCCTTGAGCCCATCCTCCTCTCTGAAGTAAATTGGTGCTACCAGGAGCAGACATGTCTTACTGTCCAGAAAGTCTAAATTTTTAAAATATTTTAAATGCCATATTCTGTAGGTCTTTGAAGTATTTGAAGATTACCTATCTATCTGAAGTATATCTATGAATACCTAGAAAACTTAACTAACATGGCTACAAGTTTGACTATCATAGAAGACTAATTATTAATCTGTATTTCTTAATTATCCATTATAATCTAAATGAGTTACATAAACATAATATCTCAAACAAGAATAGAAATATATATACAGTATGACAAAATTAAGTTTAAACTTATATCAATAAACTAAAATCTATACGAATGTAAAACATTTTAAACAAGTTGTTCTTTAAAAGTAGGTTCATTAATCTACCCTTTTATCCTATCATATCTATATCCTATATATCTATATCATATCCCCTTTTTTCTTTAGAAAGAGATCATATTTATAAGCAACCTGTTTTAAATAAAAATATTGATTTTTCTCTGTCTCATACCAGAGGGCTCTTCTGATATGGGACACAAGAATCTCTTAACCTTTTGTTTTAGCAATATGCCTGAGTTTAGAGGAGGAGTGAGCCAATTACATCTCTAAAGCCAGCTTAGTATATTTTGGAATTTAGGTCATAGATTATCTTACTACTTATTTATTTATTAATGTATTTGCCATACAGAATATCCCACAGCAATATATCTTACTTATTTTTCATATAATGTATTCTGATCATATTCCGTCCCTCCCCCACAACAACTCACTGATTCTCCCCACCTTCCTACTCACCAAATTCATGTTTTCTCTCTCTTAAAAAAAAGAAAGAAAGAAAATCAAAACAAGCACCAATAACACAAAAATAGAACAAAACAAAAAGCACACACAAAAATCAAGGAGTTTTGTGTTGTCCACCTACTCCTGGGCCTGGAGCCTGCCCTGGAATGTGGTTGATATATCCAATGTCATTCAATTGGACAAAATGGATTTTTCCCTTTCCTAGGAGGTATCAATTGCAAATACCTTCTTGGCCAAGGGTGGGACTTTGTCCCCACTTCCTCTTCTCTGTGCTAGAATTTTGTTTGGTTTGAACTTGTACAAGTCTTGTGCATACCATCTCAGTCTCTGTGAGTTCATATGTGCATCAGCCCTGTTGTGTCTAGAAGATACATTGGGGTCATTCACTAGCTCTTACAATCTGCTTGCCTCCTCTTCTATGTAGATCCATGAGCCTTGAGGAAAGGGCTTTGCTAGAGATATTCAACTTAGGAATGAGTGCTCCAAAGTCTCTCACTCTCTGCACTTTGTCCAGTTAAGTTGTCTCTGTGTCAGTTTCCACCTATTGCAAGACGATCTTCTCTTATGAGAGATGAGCACTGTACTGATCTATGGCTATAGAAACATGTTAATAAAAGTCATTTTTATTGCTGTGTCCCTTTAGTAGAACAACAATAGCAGGTTTTCCCCTATAAACCAGGGCCTATTGAGTCATAGTTTCTTGGCCACTTTAGCAGTGTTAGATATGAATTCCATTTCATGGAGTAGCCCTTAAATCCAAACAAAAAGTGGCTGGTTAATTCCACAACATTTGTGCTACTGTTGTACTAGAACATCAGTAACTAGGAATGAAGCTTCTAGTTGGGTACCAGCTTAATTTTTTCCATGTTTGATGATATAAGTTGGTGATATCTTCAGCAATGGGGCCTTACCACCAGGTTGTGGAAAGCCTTGACAATAGACTATGAATTTTGTAGAGTCTATGGGACCCCATTGGCCAAAAACTCAACAAGATGTAAATCATTCTGGGCATGGGAGATTCTACTTAGTGACATAAATTTTTCTAATTGGGGCATTGTATAATCCACTATATGGTGATGCTATTTATTATAAATGATTTTATACACACACACACACACACACACACACACACACACACACATACACACACACACACACACACACACACACACACACACGAAAGCTTCTACAGCAGTAGGTTTCCATATGGTTTTTCATGACTTTAGTGTTAGTCGTCCATGCCTATATTCTGTCCTTTGCTCTGCCCTCCAATGCCCCTCTATATCTAATACTCACATTCTAGTTTCTCCTTTGTCTCTGTATAATACTATGTTTCTCTTTCCATGGAATAGTCACTCCCCCTCCCTAGTCCTTTACTAGCTACCTAACTTCTGTGGTTATCCAGATTTTAACACACATAGCTGAAGCTTAAAACTAGCATCCACTGTTGGGGGCATCCTTCACCCCCACATTTTTCAGAGTACTCTTGAGTAGGAGCAGCAGGAAATAATAGTTAGAAGGATAGAGGGGGCAGAAACAGAGAGAAAATACAAGATAGCCTCGAGAGGGCTTGGATCCTAATCCATCAGGCCTCCACTGTCTCTGCCCTAGGGTATTAGAAGGAATGGCAAGAAGTGGAGTGAAAGACCTCCCCCCAGCACAGCCAAGTGCAGACCATGCATTAACCAACATTTCATATTTTCATTTGACTTAACACCTGAGTAATATTCCATTGTGTAACTATATTTAAATGTATTACATTCTCACTATACATTCTTCAGTTGGTAGGCATCTAGAACTAGTTTCAATTTCTGGATATTATGAATGGAGCAGCAATGAACATGGATGACCAAGTATTTCTGTAGTAAGGTTGTAGAGTCCTTTGGGTATATGCACAAGGGTGATAGAGTTTGTAGATCTATTTCCAGATTTTTGAGGAATTTCCACATTGATTTCCATAGTAGTTATACCAATTTTCACTTCAGCCATAAAAAAAAATTAAGTGAATATCTTCACCAGCATGGGCTGTCATTTCTTTTGTTGATCCTTGCCATTCTGGCTGAGGTAAGATACAAATCTCAAAGTAGTTTTAATTTGCATTTCCCTAGTAGCTAAAGATGTTGAACATTTTTAAAGGTTTCTCCACTATTTGTGTTTCACTGATTATTTCAAGAAGTCTGTTTAGTCCTATACCCCATTTTAAAATTTGTTTATTTGTTTTATTGATGTTCTATTTTATTGGTTTTTTGTATATTTTAGATAGTAACCCATTAATGGATATATAATTGGTAAAGACTTTTTCCATTCTGTTGGCTATTATTTTGCTTAAATGATGATATCCATTTTTGTATGTAGCTCGAGTTTTTCCGCCTTGCTCACAGTCAGGACAAATCTCTGTCACCCGCCAGTCCCACAGCCGCTCAGACCCAACCAAGTAAACACAGAGACTTATTTAGCTTTCAAACTGTCTGGCCGTGGCAGGCTTCTTGTTAACTATTCTTATATCTTAAAGTAACGCATTTCTATAAATCTATATCTTAAAGTAATCCATTTCTACAAATCTATACCTCGCCACATGGCTGGTGGCTTATCAGCATCTTCACATGCTGCTGGTCATGGCGGCGGCTGCCGTGTCTCTGGTCACGGCGGCTGCAGCGTCTCTGGTCATTGCGGTGGCTGCAGCAGCTCCTTCTGCCTTTCTGTCCTTTTATTTCTCCTCTCTGCTAGTCCCGCCTATCTTTCCTGCCTAGCCACGGCCGATCAGGTTTTATTTATTAACCAATCAGAACAACTTGACATACAGACCATCCCCCAGCACAGCCAAGTGCAGACCATCTCAAACACCTGCACTCAGGCCCATGGTCCTAATCATCCTCTATACGGACCTGCTGGGTAACGCCACAAGGAACCCAAAAAGGGCTCCCACAGGACTTACAGAACATCCCACAGCAGTTGTACAGTAAGGTCTCCCTTATTTGTTTGTCTTAATGTCTGTGCTCTTGGTGTCCTCTTTAAAAGTGTTTCTTAGGGAAGATGTCTGGTCTGACCTTTGAGGAGAGCTATTATTTTCCTTGATTGCTGGTGCTCACTCTGGGTCCTAGCCAAATGTGGTATCTATGGGATCCTTAATTGAGTGTGGTTATGCGGATTGGCTGAGAATCAATGCAGATGGGTTCTAAGGAATGGCTGAAGGGGTACTTAAGGAAAACTAAGGGATCCTAGTTCCTGGCTCTGCAATAAGAAGCCAAGTCCCAAGTGGACAGATATTGGTTTTGAGGAGGGGCTCAGGCTGGAAGAAGGGTACAAATATAAGAGCAGTCTGGGAAGACCAAAATGGATGAGGTTAAGGAGGTAGCCTACCTGAGTCCCAGCCAAGTGTGTTGGCTGTGGAGTCCCTGGTGGAGAGATGTGCTGCAGGTTGGTGGGAAGTCACAAAGGAATGGAGATATGCTATGAAGAAAGGCTAAATAGAGTGATGGGAAAGAACTAGGGGACCATGGATCTACCCCAAGAGGCAGCGTCCCAATGGAATAGAGGGGGGATGAAAGGACACTCCCTTGCTTCTCACCATGTCCAATGCTGTAACGGTTTCACTGCACTTCTTGTTTTTTCCATAAGACTCCCTGTTGTAGATTCTTGGCACAGAAGCCAGTGTGATCCTGTTAATAAGACAAATTACTCTGAAATGCTGTGGCACCTTTCCACTTCTTCAGAATCACCATCCACAGGATGGCACCCAGGGACCCCCAGAATCCTGCCTTTCAGCCCTCACCTTGCTTCCTAGTGCCCATCTTTCTGGCTACTTTCACAATAAGGTACTCCATTGCCTCAGGCTGTTTGCCCCTGCTGCCCTTGCATCTAGAACTAACTTCCTCCCTGTACATAGAAACTGCAGATGAGTTCAATTTAGCAGGTTGTTGATGAAAAAAATAATCCCTTCCCTTCTCTGCAGGAGGAAAAGCTGCAAATGAAGTTTCTTCTCTGGGATGCCTCTCATAGGAATTCTTGGCTTCTTAGCTTCGTCTGCTTCTGTCTTCTGAGTATGAAGAATCTATTAGTAAATTTTGGCTACAATTCTTTTTGAAGCATGGGAGCAGCATTTATTCTAACTAAGGAGAGTATCATATGTGATTCAGTACAAAAAGTGGTCAACAATTTTGAAAAGTCCCAAAGGTATGGGTCATACAGTTTATTGTTCCTAACTTTAGTAGGATTTTTATCTACCAAGAAACAGGAAAATACACTACTCAAAATTTGTTATATTTCTTTGCTTTTCTTTATTTTGTCCCCTTTATTTCTAATGTCTCTTTCTTTTAAAAACACTCATAGCTAGGCGCTAAACTGATCTCTTGAAAAGTGATTTGATGGGCCAGGGATGTAAACTATCTCCTACCTATAACCAGCAAGTGTTCTGGTGCAATTTAAAGCTCCATGAAATGTGGAAAATACTTGATTCAGGTTTTTGTTTTTTAAATTTAAGGTTGTGCTTTGTTTGTTTGATTGCTTGTGTTTTGTATGAATTCCAGTTGTGTGTATGTGTGTGCTGTTTCGGTTTCTTTTCTAGCTTGGTCAAGAACTTTAACCATTCCCCTAATCACTGCAGGTGGTCATTACAAGATTTCTTCTCTTACTTTTTGTTTTAAATACATTAGCACTTGACTTTTGACAGATCAGCATTAGTTTATCTCCCCATTTTCCCTTAAAGAGCAGATGTATAAATAGTGCCTCATTAAACGAAGTCAGCACCTGCCCTGCCTTGACAGCATTCACAGTTCACAGTGGGGAGAATCTGTTCTCAGATGCATTCCCCATGAGTGTTGTTTGTGTATCTCCTTTGTGCATGCAGGACTCGAGATTTTGCTTGAGTATTTAAAAACAACAATGATTTTCAAAGAACCTTTTGCAAATAGTCCCTGCTTATCTGTGACAAATGCTTTCCAAGACGCCCAGCAGATGCCTAAAACTGTCGATGCTGCCCAACCTTACATATAGAGTTTGTCTTAGTTTCATTTCTGATGCTGTGATAAAACACCAGAAAAAAAAAAAAAAAACTTAGGGGAAGAAAGGGTTTGTTTGGCTTAAAATTCCAGGTAACATTTCATCATTGTGGGAATATTCAGGCAGGAACTTGGAGCAGCTCATCATACCCACAGTCAAGAGCAGAGAGAGAAGAATGCATCCACATTGAACTCAGGCCACTTTCCACATAGAAACAATTCAATATAGAGCCCAAGCCTAGGGATTGGTACCACCCACAATGGGTGGGTCTTCCCATCTCAGTTGAGGCAAATTAAGACAATGTCCCACACATGTGTGTAACATGGATCTTAAAGGGTCTTATTAATAAAAAGAAACCTAGAGCCAGGTATTGGGGTGAACACTGAAAGATCAGAGAGACAGAACCAGCCACAGTTAACCTCACCTCGCCAATTCCTCAGCTGATCCTGTTTCTTCAGACTGAAAACCTCTGAGTCCTCATCCAGAATGAATCTCAACTGAACTGCTGTTCAAAAGCTTAATAGGCTCTAGTTCCTGGTCCTCATGCCTTATATATCTTTCTGCTTCCTGCTATCACTTCCTGGGATTAAAGGTGTGTGTCACCTTGCCTGGCTGTTTCCAGTGTGGCTTTGAACTCAGAGATCCAGATGAATTTTGGCCTCTGGATTGCTAGGATTAAAGCCGTGTGTGCCACCATTTTCTGGCCTCTATATCTAGTGGCTGTTCTGTTCTCTGACCCCAGATAAGTTTATTGGGGTACACAATATATCAACCACAAATGTGCCCAGAGGCCAACATAATCTAGACAACTTCTCATGGAAACTCCCTTCCCAAATCATTCTATGTTGCAACAGTTTAACAAAACTAATAACCACTTCTTAATGATCACTCTGTTCTTTTCCTACTTTATGATCAATTCTGTATCTTTTAATTTTGTCTCCACATGCTTTTTCCATTTTCTTCTGCATGGATAATAGATTAACAATAATAAAACAATTGGACAATTATTAAAACATACTCTACAAAGTTATGGGAATATACACAATTCTGCGGTATAATTGTTAGTACAATTGACTCTGAAAGGTTATGTGAGTCTACACTCTCTCAAAGCTAGTATTTAAAGAAAGTGTTTTATGGCCAGTCATAGTCATATCTGAAATTCCAGAATGTCTAATCTTGCTCAGAGCTATTGCTAAGTGAAATAAATGTTAACTGAATACAGCAATCTGATATTAAAGTTGGTATGATAAATCTGATAGCTATACAATTACTAACTGGAGGGTAGAATATAGAGTGTGGATGTAATGAACAGAAGGATAATTCACAAAGAAGAACCAGTGATTTCATTGCACAAATGAGAAGAGTGCACAGGTTGAAATTTGTGAATTGTTTATTTCTGGGATTTTATGTGTAATATCTTTGATTTGTGTTAGAGCCTTGGTAACTGAGACTATGAGCAGCAACACTACTATTGATGAAAGAGGATTGCTACTATACTTGTAGTAGCAGAAAAAGTTTCAATTCTCAGTCTTAGAGCTTTTCATGTCATCCATTTCTTCATGATTGTCTAACAAAATGATCTGAGATTAAAACAGAATTTGAACCAACTTCAGTCTTACAAGTGTACTAATTTATGATAACTGATAGATTCTTACTAATTCTCACATTTATCATAGCAAATTTTCTAGTTTAAATATCAAAGATATAATCTTTTCAGCAAGGAGAATATAGGCTGAAGTTGGAAAGTCGAATTCTTACTCTCTTCCCAGCCACTTAACATCCCAAGGTTATTGCTCAGAGCCAAGATCTCAACATCCTTCTTCCATTCCTATTCTGATCAACAAGGTATATACTAACAAATTTATAGCATCCTTTTGCAGAAAATGGCAGAGAATTAAAAGAGTATGTGAAGGAAGTGTGGTATTACCCACCTATTGTGAGAAGAGGATAAGAAGGGCAGCTGAGAAAGTGCTTGATAGCTAGAGGATGGATCAGCCAGATCCAACCAGGATGGGAAGTGGGATGCCAGTGATGGACATGAGGCTAGGACAGGTCATAGTGACATAGAATGAAGTTACAACCATAGGTAAAATGAGATGACACAGAAAAAGTGTCCATCTGAAATACGATTTGCACAGAAGCATATTTTATGAAAGAATTTGGCAAGCCTGTTCCTTTCTTACTCCATTGGATGCAGTTTCTAGGGACCAAATATGATGACTCACAGCACTAAGGACTGTTACCAGAACATATTCTATCTTTAGAAATCCAAATCCTTAGATCTTGAAGTCTGTTATATAAAATGAGATAATATTGAAATAAAATATATGCACATCCTTCCATATATATGCTTTAAATCACTTCTAGATTTCCTATAATGATTTTACTGTAAATGCTACATAGTTGTTATCTGGTACTGCTTAGTGTGGTGATGTTGTGTTCCCCAAAATATTGTGCACCCTAATAAAGTTATCTGAGGCCAGAGAACAGAACAGCCACTAGATATAGAGGTCAGAAAATGGTGGTACACACACCTTTAATCCTAGCATTCTAGATGCAGAGATCTGTCTGGATCTCTGTGAGTTCAAGGCCACACTGGAAACAGCCAGGCGTGGTAACAAGAGCCTTTAATCCCAGGAAGTGATGGCAGAAAAGCAGAAAGGTATATAAGGCGTGAAAACCAGGAACTAGAGCTGGTTAAGCTTTTAGGCTTTTAGCAGCAGTCAGCTGAGATCCATTTGGATGAGGACACAGAAGCTTCCAGTTTGAGGAAACAGGATCGGCTGAGAATTGGCAAGGTGAGGTTAGCTGTGGCTTGTTCTGCTTCTCTGATCTTTCAGCATTCATGTCAATACCTGGTCCTGAGGGTTTTATTTTCTTTTTTTTTAATGAGACCTTTTAAGATTTGTGCTACACTTTGGTTTAAAAAAAAAATCAACGAGAAAAAAGATTGTGCACGTTCAGAATGAATAAAATCTTTCAAAAAACCCTACCAATATTTTTAGTTCATGATTGGATGAATCCACTGATAAGGAAATGGAATACAGAGTCAATTGCATATGTATGAGTCTAAATGAGCAGAGAAAATGAGACTTACTTTAAATATGTGGAGTCACTATGTGACCCTGGAAAAGTTGTTGAAAATGAGTGTGGAGGTGATAAAAACTCCCCTGAAAGAACAACAAAAATCAACAACAAACAATGATGCAAAGTCTTATTAAAAATAAATCCAATGATAGTTTCTTGTTCATTGACATGTCACTGAATATAGGTGGAGGGTAACCTGTAAGAGACAAAGCTAGGTCTCTAAGAAAATTCTTGATTGGTGTGTCTTCTCCACCATGATGGACTGTGTGCCCTCTTGAAGTGTAAGTCAAAACCCTTTCTTATCTAAGTTGCTTTTCCTCAGCGTATTCTATCGCAACAACAGAAAACTAACTAATACAGAATTGGTACCAGAGAAGTGTTTGCTATAGTAAGCTGACTGTGGTTTTGCTTTTGTTTTTTATTAGAAGAAAGTGAAAGATTTGGAACCTTAAGCTACAAAATCCATTGAGTACTCTGGGTAGAGATTAATGGGATCTTGGAAGTTAGAAGTTCTGAGAGAGCATGGATCGTGGAGAACCAGTATTTGAGGTTTCAAGAGGTTGGGGGAAAAGGACTCTATTAGCAACTTGGCAAAAGGCCATGTGATAATTTGGGAAAGATACTGGCTGCACCCTGCCTCTGTCCTGAGAACTTGCATGAGATTGACATAATCCATCAGGGCGAACACCAAATCATGTAACTCCATGTGTGGAACACAGGATTTCACTTTCAAGGGCTTCAGTGGCTCTACAACTCGAGCTTTGCGGATGCTGCAAATAATTTCTCTGCAGAAGAAATCTCAAAGGAACACAACATTTTGTCTGTGATGTGGTTATTGTTGATTACTCTTATGCAGATCAACACTTTAAAATGACAATAAGTGTGACAGAAGGAAATAAAATTTTAAAAAAGTGTCCTTAGAGAAGGAAGGAACACTAGGAAGTAGAAGGCTACACCCAAGCCATGTGCTGAAGAGAAGGCTATAATTGGTGAAGAGATAGGCACTACTAAAGAGAAGATGTTTGCTCCACACTGTGACAAAAGGAAATGTGTCCTGAGGGAAAAGTCACAGACAGTGAGGCCTCCATCTTGTAAAAGAAGAGCACCTAAGGTTTTTTTTTTTTTTTTTTTTTGACCTGAAAGAACAAGCAAACACTTAGAGTTGCATTGGGGGAGTACAACCAGCCCAAAAGACAGACCTGTTTCAGGTGTCAAGTTAAGAGCTGTGGAGCCACTTGAGCTCTTGGAAGGGAAACCTTGGGTTCCAGACACGGAGCTATGGCTTTTGGTGCTGGCAGCGCTGGTAGCGCTGGTTTTGTTCTTGCATTAGTCAAGTCCTTCTATGTCCACTTGCCATTTCTTCCTTTCAGAATGGGAATCCACACGCTGTGCCATTATATGTTGGAAGTAGACAGTTTGTGGCTCTTATGTTAAAGGGTATGACAGTTAAGAGATTTGAGTCACAGAAGCAGCATTGGACTTTACACTTTTGCACAGTGTTGAGATTGTTAAAGACTATAGAGACTTTTGAAGCTAGACTAAATGTATTTTACATTATGATAAGACTGGCAGCTTATGAGATCTAGGGTCTGGATGCTATGGTTTGAATGAGAAATGCCACCCTCCCACCCCATAGGCTCAGGTATTTGAATATGGTCCTTAGGTGGTGGTGCTGTTAGGGAAGCTTGTGAGAGCCTTGAGGAGGTAGATCCTCACTTGAGTAAATATGTCACTGGAGTTGGGCTTTGGGGTTTCCTTCCATTTCCTGTTTTCCCTCCCTGCTTCCTGACTACCAGGCCAGCATCACACTCCTGCTGCCATGCTTTACCGGATATGCTGGACTATATCATCTCCAGCACTGTAAGCCAAAATAATGCCTTCCTTTCCTTAGTAAAAGAAACTAAATGAAGCTAGGCTATAATGTGGTTAAGAGACTTGAGAAACTGGCCTTGAATCCTGGACATAGTTCCACTTCATTGTGACATGGAATGCCTACAAGACATAGACACACTAAAATTCAGTGGGCACTCTAAATTTCATGAGAACAGTCATGGCTAGTATGAGTTAAGGTAGAAATGATAAGTACACTTGAGGGGTAAGCAACAATGAATTCAAAGTCAGAACATGCTGGGGAGTCTAACATTTTGGTAAAGAAGAGGAAGAGAAAGACGCATGGTTGGTCGAAAGCAGACCCTAAAAGGTGAAACAGGGAACTCTGAGAATAGTTAACAGTGCCAAATATTAGAAAAGATCAAGAAAGATTCCAAACTAACACATGCAGAATTAGTCTTGTTATTCCAGTTCTATTTAGTCAGCATTTCTCATGTCCTGACCATGTGGTTTTTGTTGTTGTTGTTGTTGTTGTTGGCAGGATGGATGCATTTCTCCTTATACCCCATATCTCCTTACAGCCATCTACTCTACAGCAGTGCTTAATGACACTGCCTTAACCTTATCTTCCTGCATGTTCTCCTTCCTTCCTTCCTTCCTTCCTTCCTTCCTTCCTTCCTTCCTTCTTTCCTCCCTTCCTTCCTTTTATTTTTCCATTTCTTTCATTTTTTTTGAGACAAGGTCTTATTATATAGCCCAGACTGGCCTCAAACTTACTGTGAGCCTCCTGCTTCTGCCTTCTGAGGACTGAGATAACACACATGTACCACCATACCCATGTGACTAAGACATGATATTTGAGTCAAGGTCAAGCACCCTTGCCAGGTTCTTCTCTCACACTTAGCCTTTATACTATGCATCAGTTTCTGGCTAAAGGAAGAAAAGTGAGCTCTGACAAATGGGAAATATATTTAATTTGCATGTGAACATAGTTTTCAGTTTAAGTGACTTTAAGTTTGAAAAGTATTTATTTTGCTTGTATTTGTGTATGTGGGGCACTGGTCGAGGCCAGATAACAGCTTTGGAAAGACAGTTCTCTCCTCCCACCAAGTGGGCTCTGGATACATAACTCAGATTGTGAGGCTTGGCAGCAGGCTTCTTTATGCACAGAACCATCAGTTGCACATCCTCATAGGAAAGGAGGTGTTTCCTGAAGTGCTGACCTTCAGAAGCATGTAAATATGTATTGTTATCCAGAGCTGTCTTCTCAGTGGTTTTTTACCACACCGTGACCCGCTCCAGTCTGTCTGTGTTATTTAAAATTCCAGCACTACACCAGAGAGACAAGTAAGGATCACAGCACTTCACAGTGTTGCCTTTGCTGGAATGAATGACAATCTGGGGGAAAATGTGAGATGAGAAAATCTTTGGATGGAAGCAAAACCTGTAGGCTCTGATGTCAGCTCCCATTAACCAACAGAGAACTGCAAATGCATGTAAGATCATTCTGTAAACAACATATTAGTACATTGGAGACTGAATTATGCACTATACTTATTCATGGTACAAAATGCTCTCACATATTTTCCTATTAACATTTCTAGTTATATTTACACATCAGTCACAGTCCTGATGCATCATTAGATGGTAGGAGATGTTGAGATCTACCTAACCCATAGGACATGGAAGTGTTCTTTGGCTGTAAAAATTACCTGCTGAAGTATGTGAA
Source organism: Peromyscus leucopus (assembly GCF_004664715.2). Taxonomy (NCBI): domain Eukaryota; kingdom Metazoa; phylum Chordata; class Mammalia; order Rodentia; family Cricetidae; genus Peromyscus; species Peromyscus leucopus. The sequence goes on along the minus strand of NC_051063.1, from coordinate 129,721,972 downwards.
TAATTTTTAAAATGACCATCACCTAAATTTAAAAAAAAATGTATCTTACTGCAGTCCAGGAAGAAAAGGTTTTGGTGGGTACACTCACAAAGTAAATCAAACTCTGTTCAGACACTGTCATCACTGAATTTCGATAAAGTTTATTTTGTGTATAAGGTTCGTCCAAATCTGACAGGGCTATGTGAGGAACGGGACATTGCAGGGAGGATTTATATATTCCTTTGGGAGTTGCGGTAGCACCCTTATAGACTCAGGTTATTCCAAAGATTGAGACTACATCCAAGATGGGTGAAGTGTTCTGGGTCCTTGAAGGGTCTCCTTACTATTCCTTTCAGGCACAAAAGGGGATGCGATAGAATATAGCCATGTTGGTTTGCCAGAATTATACAACTGGCTTCCCTCTATGTGGGAGGTACTTGATGCTGCTCCCACTCTATCACTTCTTGGCAGCTCCTCCACCCTGCTTTCTTCCTTATGAGCATAGGAAGTTCTTTGCCGCCATAGACATTTGTGTTAGCAGCAGGAGCATGTATGAAATGTGGGGAATTAGGAGGATGTGTAGGAAAACATCACACATGTGCTGCACCTTCAGGAAGCTATTATATTAAGCCTTGGAGCTTTTTTACACTCTCTAACCTTTTGTACTGATGTTTTCTATGGTCAGCGATGTCATAAACTGAGCAAGACATCATTGTTATATTTCCCTTTCAGAAAAAAATAAAACCAAATCCCTGGAGATTTTTTTTTCTCAAAACCAAGTATAATGTGTGCCTTGTTAGCCCCCTTCTCCTTCTCTTCCTGTGTCTCTCTGCTCCTCCCACTCTACCTCCCTCCCTTTCTTCCATTTTTTTGTCTTGTTTTTGAATAATGGCATGAATTAGACACAGGTTTAAAAAAAAGTAGCATAGAAGTAGTATTTGTTAGCATAAAATAAACGTTCCGATTTGTTTAATATTCAATTATTCATCATGGTCTCCTAGAAAGCAGAAGTGGGCTAATCTCTTGGTATCTGTATGCTAAGTACCCTGCTGTAGGTCCGGTTGTCATGGATACAGCTTGCTGAGTGCAGGCAGACCTTGACTCAAATGTTTACAGGGAATTGACAGACTGAAATGAAATGTTAGACAACAGCCCATTGTACTTGCTAAAAACGGGGCAGGGCAGGCACTGTGGAGTTCTTGCCCCCTTATTCTTGCCTCCTTGCCCCCTTCGGGGTGTGCTCTGATAAGGCATCATCATTCCATTTACTTTCAAATGGCCCTTGGATGAAGAGGGAGGAGGGTTCAGAAAAAGGGCAAATTAAATAGACCCACGAATCTGGTAGGAACCCAAGCTAATTGAAATTGAGGAATCTCCCTAAGCAAGTACTGTTTGTGATAACCTTGGCTCTAACAGCTTAACTGTGACTGTTGATGGAGAATGTCACTCTCTCAAGCTCAGAAGCCAGGTTATATCATTGAAGACCCCTATATTACTTATAGCACACTGCACTCACTGGGTTAGGCATACTCGTTTGTTCAATTAAATGTGTATTTCTCTGCCTGTTCCCTCCCATTTCCTTAATAAAAAAAAAAATAAGTAGTCATTGTGCCAAGTGCCTCCTGGGAAGAGTGATTCCTTAAATAGCAGGGAGCGGGCATCACTCATGCTTTGGTAGTAACATGGGTCTGAGCAGGACCTGGAAGTCCATTTTATAGCAGGGCCTGCCTTTCCTCTAGCACTAAAGAGTGGACCCAGAGAGGAGTCAAGGGCTATAGGAGCCAGAGAACATGGATTTGGCCAGTGAGATAGGATGATGGGATATTTTGGTAACTCCTGTGGGCACACTGCATTAGTGGCCTCTCTGCTGGGGTGTCAGACATGATCCATTCACAGGGTTTGGGGATCATCTCAGAAACAAGAAACACTAGCCCATTTATATGGTCTGAATTGTCTTTGCAAATGTTGGCAAATGTCAGTAATTGGGTTTTACTTCCTCAGTTGACTAGGCTGTTGCTAAGAATAGAATTGTTCCAGGGCCCAGTGTTCAAGGAGACTACAGCTCTGCCTCTATGTGATGAGAAAAGGCTGAACCCACTGAACCTGAGGTAACCTTTACCTTGGCTGTTACTGGTAAGTGCTAAAATATCTCAAGAGTTGACCTATTCACTTTAGCTCTCAGGATCCTCCACAGCAAGGATGAACTTGCATTTGTCTTTAGAAAAGCTGCTTTGTGTTAGAGTTAAGTAAACCCATATCTGGAAGTTTCTACTAAGTCTGGTTAATATAGGCTAGACCAAGACCTCTCACCACTTTTTTTACTTTTATGCTAATAAATTTGGCCTAAATAGCAAAGCATAAGGTTGTTAGAACTGTATCCTACCATCTTTATCCCAGAAAAGCATAATGGAAAATTATCCCTAATATGGCATAAAGAAAGTATGTTACAGAAAGAATTCTGAGATGTATAGACTTTTCTTGCATGTTACATCATGCTTGTATTTAATTCTGTCCCATCAAAATATGTACAATGGAGTCTTGCTCCCCAGAGACTTCAAAATGTAACTCTATTTAACATGGGCACATTAAAGAATAAATTAAAGTTGAGCCCCATGTTAGTCAGTGTGCTATTGCTATGAAGAGACATCTTACCACAGCAACTCTTATAAAGGAAAACATTTAAGTGGGGCTGGGTTCCACTTTAGAGGTTTAGTCCATTATCATCATGGTGGGAAGCATGGTAGCACTCAGGCAGACATGGTGCTGAAGAGGCAGCTGAGAGTTTTACACCAAGATTGGCAAACAGCAGGAAGAGAGAGAGACATTGGGCCTAGCTTGAGTATTTGAAACCCAAAGCCCACCCCAATGACACACTTCCTCCAATAAGGCCACACCTACTCCAACAAGGCCACACCTCCTAATAGTGCCACTCCTTAGTGACCAAGCATTCAAATCTATGAGCCAATGGAAGCCATTCTTATTCAAAAGGTCCCATTAAATCTGACTGATGTCCTTTTGAAAAGAAAATATTTGGATAGAAGGTAGAGGGAAATCCATATAAAATGAGAACATGGCCATCTGCATGCCCAGAAGACAGGCTCTGGAGGAACCAGTCCTACTATAGCCTCACTCTTGGAATTTTTTGCCCCTTAATCCCTGTGCCTCACCCTTTGTCTACAGAGAATTACATTCACAGATGGAATATGGACTATATCCTCAACTTCTAGCATCACTTTACCTGTTATTTTAAGCCACCTCTCCTGTTCACATAAAATAAGGTAGTTTATGTCCTTGTTCCTAAGAGGTCCTGTTCACCTCTTCATGACTCTGCTCCCTTACACTTTGTACATTCCCTCCATCCATGCTGAAATCCTTCCTTATGTTGTGTAGTTGGAAGTTTTCCTGTGTCCCAGCCAGGTGGTGGTTGGGCTAAATCTCTCCCACTTGCATCTCCCAAGTAAACATACAGAGGCTTATATTAATTATAACTGCTTGGCCATTAGCTCAGGCTTATTACTGACTAGCTCTTATGCTTAAATTAACCCATAATTCTTCTTTATATTTAGCCATGTGGCTTGGTACTTTTTCTCAGTTCTGTCTTCACATCTTGCCTCCTCTGTGTCTGGCTGGAAATTCCTGACTCAGCATTCCTCTTCCCAGAATTTCTTTAGTCTGCCTGCTCTGCCTATACTTCCTGCCTGGCTACTGGCCAATCAGTGTTTTATTTATCAACCAATCAGAGCAACACACATTCACAGCATACAGAACATCCCAGAGCAATGTTGTCAGGGGTTTGAAGCACATTCAATACACAGGGTCTAATCAAATGATTAAAGGGAAAAGAGAGAGGCACTGGATGCTGAGACTTTGCCTCTGTGATGGTTAATTTTAATTGTCAACTTGATACAATATCTGATGACCTGGGAAGAGAGTCTCAATGACAGACTTATCAAACTGGCTTATGAACATGTTTGTGGGAGATTTGTCTTGATTATGTTAGCTGATTGGGAATCCCTAACCCATTGTGGGTGATACCATTCTCTGAGTTTGCATCCTGAACTGTATAAGAAAAAAGAAAGTAAGCCGGGCGGTGGTGGCGCATACCTTTAATCCCAGCACTCGGGAGGCAGAGGCAGCGGATTCTGTGATCGAGCCAGCCTGGCTACCAATGAGTCAGAAAGAAAACTACACAGAAAATGTCTCGAAAAAAAAAAAAAAAAAAAAAAAAAAAAAAAAAAAAAAAAAAAAAAAGAAAGTGAGCTGAGGACTAAACATCCATGTGTTCATGTCTTTCACTGTGGGTTTGATGTAACCAGCTGTTTTCAGTTTCTACCACCTTGACTTCCTTGCTACAATGGGCTATAACCTGGAAGTATGAACTAACAGAATCCCTTGCTCCCCTAAGTAGCCTTTGTCAGGACATTTTGTCACGGCAATAGGAAATGAAATCAGGACAGCTTCTGGGGCAGAGTTGTCTCACATAGGAATTCAAGCCTAATTTGCCTTTCAGATACATTTGGGGTTGCATGATCTCTGGTGCCATACAAAGTTTTCCATAAAATATCAGTTGAAGAGAAGGAAGCAATGAGGCCACGAACTCGTGTTCACAAAGAGCTCGTCTGCACTTATTCTGTCCAGGCTCTTCTCTGAACAACCAAATTAAAATTTCTTGCTTCCAAGGTTGGCATTTACTGAAGTTTCTTGTTTTTAAATCCATTCTGCCTTGTATGAGCACTGACATTGAATTCCTGTAATTGACAAATGAAAGGATGGGTATCTATCTGCCTGCTACACTGCAGCACAGAGAAAGCAAACTAGCAAGGACTAGCTGGGGAAGGAGAGTGCCACTGGAAACATTTATCATACTAAAGCTAATCAAAGGCCAGCACTGAAGTTGGGAGCATCATCTATTAATGGAACAAACATTGATTGTTTGGATTACAGTGTTGTCTCATTATCTTTAAAAGATAGCAGAGTTCAGCTGTGTTCTGCATAGTTTGGCAGCTTAAATAATAGGACGTTGGAAATTTTCCTCACTGGTAATTTCTTTTATTGCCTTAGAAATTGTTTTCCCTATATTAACTCACTGGAGAAAGAAAGAATAATATCCATGCCAAAAATCTTAAAGAATTAAGAACAACTAAAATTTAAATATGCTTTGTGGTGTACATCACTTACTGCTAAATTGCAAAGAAATTGTGAAGGAAGCTTTGAATTTATCTCTCTACCAAGCACAGGAATTCTTACCAAGGATATGGTAAAAGTGATTAAAAAAAATTGACCATCATGGGCTTATCTTAAATGACTGAGTCCTATGGATAGTCTGTTCCTCTGAAACATGCATTAGTTTATTATTGCTATAAACTGTCATGACTATTTAGGACTGTCACAAAATGTTTTCCTACATTTATTCAGTTCAAGAAATTATCCTATTTCAATAGTTTTGAATTACGTAGTTCATCTGGAATGTCAAAGATTCTTACATTAACACAAGTTTTATAAGTATGTAAGTTATTAAAAAATTAGCATATCTGAGTCTTCATGTTTAGCCCTCCATCTCACATGGACTCTCTGACAGGTCTGGTCAATACAAGTACCTAGTGTGGGGAAGCAGCTTACCCAGCTCTCCAAAGGCACCATTCATTTGTTGTTTATTTTAGTGATATCCACAAATATTTAAAATTCATTACATGCTATTTGTAATACTGAAAATACATGGTATAGTCAGAACATATATTGAGAATGTAGTTGAAGTAGTGATTTTTTCATGGCAAAGCCTTGGCAAAGAAGATAGATCAAAGTCTTCCAGGAAGTGATAATTCTAAAGCCGACTATTAAGTAAGAGTGTGAGCTTGGCAGGATTGACTGGGAAGAAAAATTAGGAAACAAGCATGCTGGTGGTCTTCTGCTCATCTTCTCTACTTTATCCTTCTTTCTTTTCCAGTAAACAATAATTGTAATATTTAATTGCCTTTGTTTTGTTTTTGAGATAGGGATTTGCTATGTAGCTGAGGCTGTCCTCAAACTCATGATCATTTTGTATGCTGGGACTACAGGTGCCATCATACCGAGTTAACGACACTTTTATCTACTGAAAGTGTTGAAAGATCATTAATGATATATTCCCTTAGGAAAATACTTAGACTCATGTGTGCATGTAAATATACATGTCTATTTAATGTTTTTGTTAACTTATTTCTTGATTGGTATATGACATTTGTGAATAGTTACAAATAGATAATGATCAACTTAAACTATTTAGCCTATCCATTACCTCCAATTTTTCTCATTTTTTTACAGTTATTACATTAAAAAACACCAATTTCTAAATAAGTTCATACAATATGCACACTAAAAAAGTCAGAGATCTCTCAGAAAATGGTGAACCTCAAGTTTCTACAAGAAGCAGAAGTCAAGCTCAGAAGATGGCAAGAAATTATGAAAATATGGCAGATATGAAGTAGAGAATAAAAGGACACTGAATAGAATCAAAGAAAGATTTGGTTCCCAAAACAATAGGATGGTGTACACACATCTAGTCAAATGTCTCTCTCTTTAACACATAGAGAGAGTGAGACCCAATTTAATTAAATTAGAGAAGCAAAGGGATGTCACTACAAATGACAATGAAATCCAGAAGATCATTAGGGGATTCTTTGAAAACTTAGGTTTCAAAAGGCTGTAAAACTCAGAAGAAAAATAATTTTTAAACTCACAGAGCCTATGAAAATCACATTCTGAAGATGTAAACAATTTAAACAAATTTATTACAAGCAATGAGATTCAAACAATAATTTCAAGTGTCCCCATAATGAAAAATTCTAGCACCAGACACATTCACTCTGAACTCTAACAAACTTTTAAGGAAAATTTAATCCTAGTACTCCTTAACATGTTATACAAAACTGAAAGTGAAGAAACATTGCCAACCTCCTTCTATGGGGCCAGTCTTACTATGATGCCAAAACCAGAGAAAGCCACAAGATAAAAGAAGAAAACTGCACACCAAATTCCCTAAAGAACATAAATGGAAAAAAAATCAATAAAATACTTGCAAACCACATTCAAAAACACACTAAGAACAGTACCACACAATGAAGTTAGTTTCATCCTAGGTATCCAAGGCTGTTCAACATATGCAAATCAAGATGTGTGTTACACACACACACACACCACACACACACACACACACACACACACACACATAAACTCAAGAATAAAAATCACATGTATATTCAGACAGGCATTTGACAAAATTCAGAATTTCTTCATTATAAAAGTCCCAAGAAATTAAGGTCAGATGAGACATATCTCTAAATAATAAAGGCTTGGTATGACAAATATGTAGCCAATATGATACTAAATGAGGAAAAGTGGGACCATATCCTTTAAAATCTGGAACAAGGCAAGGGTACCCACTCTCTCCACTCTTAATATAGTGCCCAAACTCTTAGCTAGAGCATTAAGAAGAAACACCAAAGAGATGAAAAGAGAAAAAAGAAGACAATTTATCCATATTTATAGCTGACACGTTGTAGGCTTAAAGGGCCACACATAATATGATAAAACTTTTAGACCTAATAATTATCCTCAGTAAAGGTGCAAGATAGAACTTAACATAAAACATTTAGTACCTTTCATATATACCAACAGCAAACTTTTGGAGGATGAAATTAGAAAAAAAAAATCAGTCAGAGTAGCTATAAAAATAAAGTGCCTAAGAATAAATTTGTTTTCTTTTGGTGTATGACTCTGTGTGTATGTACATGTCTGCACACATGTATATGAGCATGGGTGTTGAGGCCAAATTATTCTTCAATCACTGCACTCATATTTTAAATAGGGTCTCTTGTTGACCCTGGAGTAGACTGATGCAGATATACAGGCTAGCCAGAAGCACTAGAAATTCTCCTGCCTTCACCACCCCAGTAATGGGATTGTAGGCTCATGACAATTTACAGAGCTTCTTTATATAGACACTGGGGATGCAAACCCAGCTTCTCAGGCTCGTTTAACAAACAGTTTGCTTATTTAGCCATCTTCTTAATTCCCCATGAATAAACCTAAACAAGGAAATGAAATGACTCTACAAAGCATTTGAAGAAGGCATTGGATGATGTAAAGAATGTTCATGCTACATTGTCAAAAAATATCTATAGATTCAATGCACTCTACATTAGAATTCCAATGATAGTCTTATCAAAACTAAAAACAAAAAGTCCTCCAAAAAATATCACCTGGAAGCATTAAAATCCCACAAATAGGCAAGTAGAAAAACCTCAGCTGAAAGTATAACAATATATGACCTCAAATCATAATTCAGGACCATAGTAACAAAGACAACATAGCACCAATCCCAAAATGAACATGTAGACCAAGGGAATAGAAATAAAACCACACATGTATATTCACCTAATATTTGACAAAAGTTTCAGAAACATACACTAGGGAAGAATTCAGCCTATTTAACAAATGATACTGGCAAAACTGGATATCCATCTGCAGAAAAATGAAATTGGAGGCATACCTTCCTATCCACATAAAACTCATTTCAAAATTTGATTTGAAATTTGAAATGCTGAAACTGCTGAAGGACAGTGTAGAGAATATACTTCAAGTTATACATGTGAGCTTAACTTTGGGAACAGGACTCCATCAGCATGGGAAATAAGTCCAAGGATGAACAAGCTAGATTTCATGAAATATAAAAGTTTCTGCATAGCAAAGGTAAGTACTGGCAGAGTGATCAGACAACCTACAGAACAGGAGAAAATCTTTGCCAGTTATATCTGGAATGTATAAATAATTGCAAACATTAGACACCCCAAAACTATCACTCAATAAATGGGACATCTATGCCACATCTCTTAATTCCAAGACTCAGGAATCATTGCAGAAGAGGAGCAGAAAGATTAAAAGAGCAGAGATGGGGATGACTCTAATAACAGTGTTTCCTAGACACAACAGGATGGTTGGCTGTATAATCACAGCAGTTGTGACAGCATGCATAAGACCAGCACAAGCTGAAGCCAGGCAAAATCCCTACATGGAGAGAAGAGGGGGGCACAAAGTCTCAGGCCTAGCTGAGGTGCTATTGGCAGTTGATCACTGTTGTAAGAGAGAAATGCAGTTTTCTTTAAAGATAATCTCATGGTAAAGTGATTATTCCTCAGTGAATGCATCCAAGAGTTTTTGAGCAATACAATTGAACTTGATAGTCTCTTTTTAAAAAGACATGAAGTTGTATAGGAAAGGAATGATGAGTAGATATAGAAGAAGGTGGAAGAGGGGGCGGATGTAATAAAATACATTGTAGTATACCTTCAAAGAACAAACAAAAATCTAAAAATTAAAAAAGCGGGCCAAGGAAATGGAGTTTTCAAAAAAAAGAAACACAAAGAATCAATCAATATTGTTTAAAGTGTTCAATATCCTTAACAATTGAGAAAATGCAAGTTATTTTCAAATTCTGCCTCACATCAGGAATAATGCACCAATGAAACCGCAGAAATCTGGTCTTCTAAACAAATATAATGCATAATGACACCAGTTGACATGCCAGTGCAGATAGGGGTAGTCTCACAGGGCTCCTTGCATGTAACTTAGATACTCTACAAGCAACAGTGAGTGGACTCAACAGTATATGTGTGTGTGTGTGTGTGTGTGTGTGTGTGTGTGTGTGTATTTCATGTCTAATGTGTGTGTGTGTGTGTGTGTGCAATAAAGAAGAAAGGAGGAAAGACATGAGTTGGAGGGAAGAGTGGGGGTAGAAATGATGTGAATAAAATAGACTTGTAGGAAATTTTCCATAAAATATTTAATTAAATAATCATATATAGTTCCAATACACAGGCTTCCAGGTAGGATCCAGAACAATTCCTGCAAGCAAGTCCTGTGTCTGAAGTGTTTGATGTCTTTAGCAATAGTCTTACCTTCAATTTCTTGGAGTGGAGTAGCCTGTACTGCTTTTTGAAATGTATATACACTATATTTATTTATATATAATGTAATTTTAAAGTAAACATAGAATTGTATGACTTCTTGTGGTGTCATCAAACATCTTTAGTGTTACTACTTATCCCTCCTTTCCCTCTTCCTGTGTATTGTGCTCCCTTACCATTTCCCTTTTAAAATATCTCCTGCCTTTGTTTTTTTCCATTTCCTCTTTCATAGCATCTGTGTCCTACATTTCCCCTCTCCAGGACCCCTTCTTCCAGTCTCCAATACAACACAACTCCTATGTTCCTCAGGAAATAATTTCGAAGAGGGAATCAAAAGATTCTAAGAGGCCAAGAGTGAGGATGTCTCCTTAAAAGACAGTATCATCTCTATATGACAGGGAAGCCACATCCATGAAATCTCAACAATGTGGTTGCCTAAACAAGACTTGAAAAACGATGACACCCACTGACATGCCAATATGGATGGGAAGAAATCTTAAAGGCCCCACCCCTAGACAAAGAGCTGGTGATTGATGGCAGCTGCAAGAGGAAGACTCAATTTTTTCAGGGTTGAGTTTCCTTGTGGTTATCCTTTACCAAGTATTCATCCCTAAACACACATATATATAAGGCAACACTAAAGAGACTCAGCAGGTTGCATTTATACATTTATATGTACATATGTGTGTATAAATGGTAATTAAAAATTGAAGAAAATGAATTTCTGATGAGTTAGAGGGGACAAAGGAAAAGTTAGAGCGAGGAACAAGAGGGAAAAGTAACAAATACAGTACTCATATATGAAACTCTTAGAAAAGTTCATTACAAATTCAATATTAATAATTTTACAAAGACATAAAATAACAATACTGGTAAAAAGTAGGGAAAGAGGAACACTTATTCTCTGCTGGTCAGAGTGTAGACTTGCAGAACCAGTATGCACATCAGTGTGGAGGTATCTCATAAAATTAAAAATAAAATTTTCATATGGCCCAGCTATATGACACCTTGGCTCAGACCAAAAGAACTTCCATATCCTACTGCAGATATACTTGCATATACATGGACACTGCTGCTCTATTCACAACAGCATTGACTTAGATGTCCATCAGTGGATGAATGGGTAAAGATAATGAGGTACTTACATACACTAGAATTTCATTTAGCTGTAAAGAAAACAAAATTATGAAATTTTTAGAAAGATGCAAGGATTTTAAAAGTATAATATAAATCATGATAACCCAGATTCAGAAAGACAACTCATGCTCTCTCATAAATAGATTCTAGGTTTTAAGGCTGATATAAATGTACATCTGTGGATATTAATGAGTATATGGTTCATGAGACTAGATGGTGACCATAAGTGGGATAAAAGGGGTATTGAGGTGAACAGGAAGAAAGAATGATAGAAGACATGTGATACAAAAGTCAAAGGAAGGCTTCTGGGGAGGAAAAGTGGGACCAGAAGGGGGACCATGGAGACAAAGGATAAGAGGAATTAGGGGAGGATCAACAAAAGAAATGTGATTGAAAATGTGTTAGGAAACTCAATATATTGTATGCTATTTATACATATTATACATATATATTTATATATATATATAAAGGAGCAGCTATGTTATGAATATTTTGAGAAATACAATATGTACTGAAGTCAGCTCTAATCCTCCAGCTATGCCACACAACACTGGGACTTATTCTTCCCATTTAAATGTAAATGTGACATTGGACTATGCCCAGAATATAGAAAAAACTCAATTTGGTGGCAAGAAAAAAAATACCATGATCTATAATTTTTAAAATGGGCTAAATTTCAAGTAGACATTTCTCAAAAAGAAGACATAGAAGTGGTCAACAGATATGTTTTCCAAAGGTTAATGTCATTAACCGTCAGACATATCCAAAGCAAAACCATTAGGTGTCTCTTTACCCCAGTAAGAGAGAATGTAGAAAAGGATGGCCTCTTATTCACTATTGGTGGAAATGTGTATTAGCACAGCTTTTGGGTGAAATGGTAGGGGGTGCTCAAACATCATAAGATGGTACTGCCATATGATCCTACTGTACTAGTATTGCTGCAAGAACTGCATCACATGATTATTTTGTGTCATACCAGTTGAATTGCTGTGATTTCTTTGAATGAATGAATTGTAAGTGCCCCATTGCAAGGAGCCTTTTGAAATTTTCACCCTAGAATTTAATCATTTTCTCAACAACGAATATTTCACCTTACTGTCATTTGTACTCAGACTTACCTCATCAGAAACTATAAGTAAAGAAAAATCTATGTCTAATCATTTTGAGACACAAATGGAGACTGTAAAATCTATTGATTTGAAGCTATAAAACGTTAGTTATCAGAATTACACAATCACAGCTATGCAGTCATTGCTATAACCTAACTTTGTTGTATTTTCCTCATCCCACAATGTATACATGCCTCTCTCTTCACAAGTACAGTGGCCTGGGCCAGCAGGTTGTTCTTCAGTGACATGGGCCTGAGAAAGAGGATATGAGATCAGAATATATAAAGGATAGAAAGTAGAGAAGATCAGAAAGCTTGGAATCAGAGATCTTTGTGCAAGCTGTCTTATGCCAAGCAAGCTTATTAAGAGGTGCATCATCTTACATACTATTTCCAAAGGAGAGGTGGTACAGAGTCATCAGAAGTAATTATACAACAGGACTAAGTCAGCAGGAAGCTAATCAAACAATGTTTCACAAGAGGAACATAGGATATCTCAAGAACTTTATAGACTGACCACCCAGTTGTCTTGGGACTGGTAGCCATAGCCCCACATGGTGGGAAGAGTTGGGTTTTCAGGATCTGAAGCCACAGCTCTCCCAAGGCCCTGGCCCAGGCTATTACCCGCTCTACCAAGCATGTCTCTGCTTTTAGAGAAGGAGCTGTGTTCCTTCTCCATACATCAGGGCCTTGGGGAAAGCCCTCAACAGTCTAGATAGTTGCTGATTCACTTTGTCTGTTTCTGACACCTATTCCACATATTTGAGCAGACTTTCTTTCACCTACTAATTGCCTCTAACAAGTTAAGGGCTTGTATTCTGTCTTGAAGCTAATGGTGTCCTCATTTCTTTCTGAGTATAGGATTTAGTAAGTGGAAAATGCATTCTCCAGAGTTGGCTGACAGCTTGCTTAACAATGTACCCTGCCAGCCTGGTCCATTGCCTGGATGGCAGAGACCATCTCTAACTTGTCAAAGGGTTCTTAGGGGGAGAAGTGAGGAATGAGGAAGTATTAAATAGAAATATAGATGGAGACAAGAGGAAAGACAGAGACATAGGATAGCTTTGGGAGGGCCTTGGGTCAATATCCAGTCACCTCTAGTTTAATCACTATGGGCTTTTTATACATCAGCAAGGGGAAGAGCAAAAGACCTCCTCCTTCTAAGGACGAGGTATAAAGTGCCAACAAGTATAGACCCTTCAAAACATCTGATAACCATGCCTTTGGCCAAATCATCCCATTATGCAGCCCTTCTGGGTAAAGCAAACTCAGACTTCTAACCTTGAGTAAGGCTTTTATAAGAAAGCCTCTGTGGCTGGGCAGTGGTGGCGCACGCCTTTAAGGCCAGCCTGGACTACCAAGTGAGTCCCAGGAAAGGCGCAAAGCTACACAAAGAAACCCTGTCTCGAAAAACCAAAAAAAAAAAAAAAAAAAAAAAAAAACAAAAAAAAAGAAAGAAAGCCTCTGTGGACCTCCATACTGTGGCAGTGTTGTATGTTCCTCATGGAGTGGGCCTTAAGTCAAATCAGTTATTGGTTGTCGGGGAGACTGAGCCCCTACTGGCTATCTCTTATCACCAAATGAAGCTTCCAGTAATGGGACTGGGTTACTTCTGATTGAGTTGTTGGCCAAAGAGGTCCCACAGGAATCACAAACAATCCAGGCTGTTGCCAAGACTTTAGGTTGCGCTCCACAAACTGAAAGCAAGGCCCCATTGCTGAAGGCAACACCTACATAACTCATTGAACATGGAGATATTGAGTTGTTTGTTACCTGCATAGAGTCTTCACTCTCATGTTCCAACATCTTTGGTACATGAAGGTACTCTCTATTCTATCAAAAGAGAAATGTAAACACCAAATCAGCCATAAACTCTTTATCTCCAATGGTATATTACGTTCAAGATATGCTAGGGCAGTGGTGGCATAGTACAAATTCTTAACTATAGCCACTTTGCTGAAAAAAGGACCTGTAGAACTTGTTTGGATTACATTTGATATGTTGATAAGAACAATATCTTATTTTAAGCTTAAGTCATAGAGTCACAAGTGGTATGTGCTTGTAACCTGAGCATTGGTCAGGTGGAGGCAGGAAGATCAGGAGCTCAAAAGCTACTTTTGGATACGGAGTGAGCTCAAGACCAACTTGGGATACATGAAACCCTGTCCCAAAACAAATCAAAACAAAACAAAAATAAACATATCTACTATATATGAGTAAGATTATATATATATATAATATATATATATATATATATACATACATATGTATACAAACACACACACACACACACACACACACACACACACACACGGTTGGGTATATATGAGAGAAATCTCCTAAACTCAGAGACTGACTTAGACATCAAGTTGAAGGCAAAGAATCATACATACTTCCCCCAGTTCCCATAGAGGCCAGACTGTGAGCACCCTTTATATTCTTATTTGGGAGATTCACATGGCCACTCATATACCTTACAATAATTTAAAGTCTATAAATAACCTTTCCCATTATGTCTTAACACACTGGAGAATGTTTTACTTTTTCTGATTGTTCATTTACTGGATACTTAAACCACTTTCACGTGTACTTAGTCAAATGGAAATTGAAATTAGCTAGAGAAATTGAAATTAGCTCATGTTGTTAACAGAAGGGATAGCTTAAATCCACAAACAACTTGTCAGCACAGGTTTTAAACCTTTAAATATTCATTTGGTATGAATCATGTCTCAAAGGGTTTTCTTCATATTATTGCTTAATGTACAGGAATAGATTCAATTAGCTACTAGAGGCAGCTTTATAAACTTGGCCCATAGTGCTTTCCTCTCATAGTTTATCAATTTCTTCAGGCTGGGTACCAAGAATATCCCCCTTTTCTTGTCCCAAAGCAAAGCAAATGCAATACTGAGGATGCATTCTGAAAGAATTTGGAAACCTCACCCTGACATAATGGCTGCTTCTCATATTGGAGAGAACACCAGGGAACTACAGATGGTTCGGGAACATGCATGTGGGCCAAGCTTTAACATTTTCTGTTGTCACATTGGGTTTCATTTCCTGGTAACAATGTGCCAAGTATCTTGAGACTCATGCCCCTGCCAGGATCATGATTCTCACTGAGGAAAGCTAGCCTTTTTTCCTCATTAGATGGAGGTTAAGCCACCGACAGCTGCCTGATAATATCCCAAACATGACACGCCTAATTTTTAAGTTGGATAACTTATTGCTCTTGGAGCAATTACAAATAATTAGGAGACACTTCCTAATTTTCGGCATCTCATCCTATCTTTCTAGAATGGGGCCATGCTATGAAGGCATGGTAGCATCATTGCCAGGTGGTGCAATGTTTTAGTGTGCTGTAGTTAGAAAAGCAAGGGTAGAGACAAGAAAGTCTGAGATCCACTACAGTTTTTCCTTTAAAAGAGATTGCCAACCATTACCTAAGCTCTAGCAAATAGCTTAAATTGAGAGTGGCTTGTGTTCATGTGTGTAGAGCGGCAGGCACGGAAGCGACTAGTCACCTACTAGCCTCGTTAAGTAGAAATCTGGAAATAGATGAGAGGAAACACAAAACCACTGCCTATATCCATATTGTGAGAGACAAAGAAATCCTATAACTTGGTAATGTTCAAGCTACTACTCTCTCAATGTGTGTACTTTTTAAAATCGTGAATTGCAGAGGAGGAACTGTGAAGTCTCAGCTCATCTCAGGAGATGAGGAAGAGCAGCTGCATCGGGCTGAGACTTGGGAACTTCCTGTCGTGTCTATTTCTTTCTGGTGTGCTGTATGGTCACACCCCTTTGAAAGCTATCATAATTCCATATTAAAGATACCCCTAAAAGCAAAGGGGAAATCTGGCATTTATTAAGACTGCCTTGCCAGTGATGGTGGTCTGGGTGTTTTGTCCTAGCATTCCCCCATCTGCTTATTCCTGGTATCTATAGTCATCAGCCATGTAACCTGCTTAGAACAGACATAATGCACCCTCACATTTGCTTGGAATTCTCTTGCATGCTCAGCTATGATGTGTGCTAGGACTTTACTTGGCATTACTTGGCAAACAATGAAGCAGCTGAATCGCATTCAAAAGACAAGGCAAGAAGTGTTAAGTGTTCATTCCAGCAAGAATTTTTTGAGCCCACGCTTTGAGAGCCCACTCTGGCTCATTCCCAGGAAGAAGGAAAGACTTGAGCTGGAGGACCTGGAATTAATCTCAAAATGGCTGGATTTAAAATCAGCTAGGAGACTGAGCTATATCTCTGGGTATGTCTATGAGGGAAGCTCAGAAAGGGCGAACTGAGAGGAAATACCCGTTCTAATGTGGGCTTCACTACCCATGGGCTGGGGACTTGGATGGAATCTAAGAGGAAAGCCAGAGAAGGCAGGCTGAGTACCAGCACTCAACTATCTGTTCCTACTTCTATGGAGCTGTGAGAAGATAAGGAGGCACAGTCACTTGCTCCCACCACCATGAACCACCTGCCGCCCACGCCTTCCCTGCTACAATTGACTCTACACTCAAACAGGGAATCAAAATAGGTTCTATCTCTCCTGGTATTTTTGTCAAGGGTTTAAACGGTATGGCTTTATCAGAACACTATTTTCCATTCTCGTTTTTTTTTTTTTCCTAATAGTCCCATTACCATGTGGTATTTTTATAGAAAGTTGGAAATTAATTATTCCTGTGGTGTGAACCACAGATGTCAAAGACTGAGTTTCTGTGCTTTTAATTCCAACTTGATTAAAAGTGCTATTTTACTTGAGAACTCTTTGAGTTAGAAGAGACTTTAGAAAAATACAGCTGAAAACAATTGGAGCTTAGAAACATGCCCCTGCTGTAACTGAAAGGCAGGGATAGAATTCTAGATCTTGTCGCTCCCACATCAATAAGACAGATAGGGTTGCTGTGCCATGGGGCTGTGCCTGATCCATACAAAGTTAGCACTGTACTTTCAAAACAAGACTTCAACAGGTATGTCTGCTACAGAGGAAACAGTCTGCATAATCAATTTACTGTGTGATTAAGAAATGAAAGAAACAAGCAATTTATATTGAATTTTATTACAATAAACACTTGTATTCATATTCATATTTCACCTTGTTGTCAATAAGAGTAAGGGACAGGTAGTTTGCATTGAAGTATTACTACTGTAAATCATTGTATGCACACTTCCCTTTGGAGACATAAGGAGCAGGCTGTTTGTATGGAGTATTGCTGTTGCATTGCAACTGAGTATCCAAACCAAATATTTCTGATTTTGTATCAGTTTCTCCTAGATACTCTAACAAATTACTACAAATGATGGCACAAACCAGCATCAATCCCTGGTTTTAAAGTTCCTGAGGCCATGAATCCCAAAGCAAAGTTTCTGGGGTGTTGGTAAGGCTGTGTTAGCTATGAAGACACCGTAGAAGTTCCCAACTTTCTACAGCTGCTGGTGCCTACCTGCCCACATCAGTGTATGGTCTGGTATTCTGACACATGATGTTTTCATCACATACCATGCCTGAATCTGCCCCACACTTGGTCTCTGTCATTACAAGGTCTTTTGAGATTATATTCTAGCTGTTCCTACCATTCAGGTCTAGACTCTGCCTCCACTACTGGTCGCTGCCATTCATTAAGATTTCTGAGATTTTTAAACTGGCCTGTTCTTACTTTTCAGGGTCATATTCCCATCTTAAGATCCTTAATCACAGCTATAAAGCCCCCCAGAGCTGTACAAAGTGCTGTATTTACAGATTCTGGGAACTGTAAAATAAACATATTTGGGGGACATTATTTTTTAATATTATGTATTCAGATGCTTTTTTCTTTGATGCTGAGGACTTGGCTCTGGGTCTTTCATGAGCACTCACTCTATTGCAAAGGTACAAAACCCAGCCCCCTGAGGCTGTTATTCTGCCCACCATAAAGCTTAGGCGAGAATTATGAAAGGGAAATCTAGAGGAGGAAAAAGTGCCTCCTTGGCCCCCAGGTTATCCTTGGTCTGAAACCCAGACCTTCAAAGGACGATCCTTCTTAGAAGTTGCAAGCAATGAAATCTTTCTTGTACTGGCTCATCTCATCCTTGAGTCATCTGGGCAATTATGTAGAACTTCCAAGAAGCCCTCAGGGGATATAGGAGTATGTGTAAGGAGTTTCTCTGGCAGAAACAGCCACAAATGCCTTAAGAGGAAAACAAAGCCAAGTAGTGGGAGCTGTGAAGAATGGATTGTGAACATAGTGGAGTCCTGGTGGCAAGACAGAATGGGCCCAATGAAGCTGCCAGCTGCAGCATGTGAGGAGACATGAGTCTAGAAAAGATGGACTGTCTTGGATGAAATGGTAGAGATATTCTTGCTGTTGCTCTCTGAACCATCTTTGCTTCTCTATACCTTCTTCAGTGCATCCAGCTAATTTCATTCACTTATTCCTTTTCTACTTTTTTTTTGGGGGGGGATTATTTTTTTACTTCTGAATAGTTTCTATCATAGCACAATTTGCCACTAGAAGGCCACCTAAGTTAATGTAGACATGAACAGCATCCTCAAAAGGAAAAAATCCTGCACTTGGAGAGCAAGTTCATTCTGGAGAGAGTGATTCAGTACAAAGAAAGACGTGGTCCCTTCTCTATGCAGCTAGTTCTGTTTTTCCTTCTGCCATATTGTGATGGAGCCAGGAGACTTTTCCCAAAATGCAAGTACCATAGTGCTTGAGTCTACTAGCTATTAGAACAGTTACCTAATAAATCACTTTACCTTGTGCTACCCAGTCTTGGGTGTTCTATTATAGTAACATAAAAGAGACCAGCACCCTGATATACCCCCGCTTATACCATTTCATTTTCATATATTGTACTCAAAACTATTTCCCACCTTTTCCAACCCAGGTTTGTGTTTGAATTGTAAAATGTCCCTAGCCTCAGCCAGGCTTCCCTTGCCAGTATCCCTATAGCACCAGAGAATATGATCGTACTCACTCAACTCTTAAAAGTCAGCTGAGACTGAACAAATCAGCAGGAGTTTCTGGAAACAGAAAGGGACCACTGTAGTGGGAGACCACCATGAAGCCTCCTGCGTCATTGACAGACCTGGCCTTACAGTAGCATGGCACTTGTTTCTGGAACATTTTTAGAGGTAGCAGATGAGAAGTGTAGTGTGTATACAGAGGATCTGATACCTGTTCTGGATGACCGGAATCTGGAAATAGTGTATAAGCCTGTTTCTCCATTAGTTATGCGCAACAAACTGGCAGATATAAGTTTATTTTTAATTAAAATTGTCCATATCAGGTTTCTGCATATTCAAAGCCATTCATCAACCACACAAAAATGCTTTGCAGCTCATGAAGTCTGTCATTTACAAAGAAGGAAAGTCTTGTAGTCATCCCATACCTGCTCTGTTCAGGACAGTGTAGAGTTGGGAAGGTGGCTCATGGGGTAAAGGCACTTGCTATGGAAATCTGGCAATCCCAATTCAATCCTTTGAACCATCATAGATATAGAAGAGGACCAACTCAACAAAATTATCCTCTGACAGCTGTACTCGAAAAGTGGCATACATGCATGCGCACGCGCACACACACGCACAAACACACATACACACACACACACACACACACCATGTATATGCTAACACACAAGAAATTAAAAATTTTTAAATTATAGTAATACCTTTAGATATTATTGTAATTTCTGAAGTATCATCCCCTTGCCATTCCTTACTACTTTGGAGTTTTTTTTTCTTAAAGAGCGAGATAATTTTTTTCTCCTTTCTGTCTTGTGTTTTTATGAACAGACTACAACTGTAAACTGTATATACAACTTGCGTATCTTCTGATGAAGCTATGAGAATGCCATTTCTGCCCCAGTGAGGTTGATGTAACACTGTGGGTCCTTCCGTTTATTTCAGATTTCAGTTACCTGAGTGAAGGAAATATTCATTACTATGTTTGTTGTTTTCCAAACATCAGAAATTTTGAAAGAGAAAAACAACCAGTTGCAATTATTTCTAGCAACATGGAAGTTAAGAATGCAAGTACCAAGCTGCTAAAAATGGTTTTATGCAGTCTCTTAGTAAACCATATATTTCTCATACCACAAAGTAGAACATGCTCTTTTCCTGCTAAGACAATTGGCACACACAGACTTCAATCCCTGAATTTATAATATTCTGCAAAATTAAATAAAAACAACCTTACTGATAACAGTGAACATTTATTTTATTATTGCTGTGCCCTGCAATGCTTCTTAATGTTGTTGCTGTCATTACAGAGTTGTGTGTGTGTGTGTGTGTGTGTGTGTGTGTGTGTGTAGCAAAGATAAGGAGTCCAACTGTGTACAGTCACTACTGATGAACGTATGTAGTGAGTGCATAAACTGAAAAAAGGGTTTTCTTTTTCCCATGCTCCTGTCAACTCGGAAGCCAAACAGTAAACCATCAGAGATAAGACAGCATACACATTCAGCATGTATGAATTTCATTTCCTTAATTCCTTTAAGTCTACAAGCTGGTTCCTTTCCTTATAGGTTTGTCAACCAACATGGCAGTTCCTAGGTGGGGGTCTGTTCATTCTAGAACAGAGTGAACATCTCACATGGGAGCATCAATCTTGGTTAAGGATTAGACTTGGTTAAGGAAGCATAAATTTCCATGCTCAACCATGGAAGGAAACTCAGCTTCAGAACAGGCTATGTGAACATAGGGGAGCCTTTGAGCTCTGCCTTTGTTCACGTATAAAATTCATTGAATATTCACAGATGTATATACAGGTGAATCAACCCTCCATTGGTATTTAGTTATATTCCACATTTTGAATTTTCTATGAATCACTATCTGTTCCACATTGACAAACTCACTCCCTACAAAAAAGCTTGAAGCTTTTATGCAAAAGCTTACATGAGCATTTGCGTATGTTT
The DNA here is from genome assembly GCF_004664715.2 of Peromyscus leucopus. Taxonomy (NCBI): domain Eukaryota; kingdom Metazoa; phylum Chordata; class Mammalia; order Rodentia; family Cricetidae; genus Peromyscus; species Peromyscus leucopus. The sequence continues at coordinate 129,700,906 of NC_051063.1, read as the reverse complement.
TCATGTGATCACAGCCTTTCACTTGAACTATGTGATTACTAGGCAATGTGTATTTGTTCTGTGTGATAAGAGTACATTCAATTTTTGTAACACATTGCTTTCCAGAGTGTTGGCAGCACCTTGCACTTTACCACAGTGGAAGAGGTTGCAGACTCTGTGCCATTACCAGTGACTGGCATTGTCTTCATTTTCACATTCGAATGGCTTTATAGTGGCATCTCCTCACAGTTAGTTGCTGTGACATAATCATTTTCTATGTATTTATTTACAAAATTCTTACATTTATTTAGTCAAAATGTGTGTTCAGATATTTTGCTCAGTTTAAAATTTGTGTTTTATTCTTGTTGAGTGTTGGCGTTCTCTGCGTGTTCTATACACAAGTCCGCTATAGTACATCTGACTAGATGTATGACTTTCCTCCAATCCATGGTTTCTTTTCACATTCTTTGATTTCTCATTTTAGTTAGTTCTCTCCAAATTTCATGAGATATATTTTGATCATATTCGTCCATATATAAACATACACTCCTCCCAGATCCAACACTTGCCTGCCCATCCAACTTTGTGTCATTTGTTCTGTAAGCCCATCAGATCCATTTGGGCTCCCCATATGTTCATCAGTGTGCAGCCATTACTGAAGTGTGGACAGCCTACCAGGAGCCACACTCTTAAAGAAAACTCACTGTTCCTCTCCCAGCAGCAATATCAGCCGCCAATAGCTCTCTAACTAGGGGAGGGCCTTCATGCCCACTTCTCTCTATACTACCATTTTGTCTGACTTGAGCTTGCATAAGTCTCGTGCATGCTGTTACAACTGTTGTAAGTTCATGTGTGAAATCGCCTGCTGAATCTGGGAAAGTCTCCGTGTAGTCATCCACCACCTCTGGCTCCTACAATCTTTCTGTGCCCTCTTTTGCAATGATCCTTGAACCAAGGGAGGAGGGGTATGCTGTAGATGTCACATTTAGATCTAATCGCTATACTGGCTCTTATCCTCTGCACTTGTTCACTTGTGGTTTCTGGTTGTTTGTTTGTTTGTTTTTTTATCACCATTTACTGAAAAAAGAAGCTTTATGGGTGAGGTTGAGAAATGTACTGATCTATGGTATAAAGACAAGTCATGAGGAGCCAGTTTAATAAAATGCCCACTTAGCAGAGTAATAGTACTATGTTCTCCCCTAGGGCCTATAACCTATTTAGCCAAAGATTCTTGGCTATAATAAGGGTACTAGAGTTTCAGCTGATGGAGCAGGGCTCAAGTCCCCTCAGAAAGTGATTGGTTATTCTCATGACATCTGCACCACTGTTGAGTGAGCAGGTCTTGCCAGATCCATCATTACTGTATCTCCCAGGGCTTGTAGTTGGGCAAGACTGGTGAATAACAGTCTTTCTCAGAGATAAAATTTTAATTTTGATGAAGACCAGTTTCTTGTTGTTTTTGTTGGTGATGGTTTCCTTGTTTTATGGATCATGTTTTTAATCATTTTATCAGATTGACTCCTGTTTCTTTGTAGATACTTTGTTTTTGTAAAACCTTATGTTTAGTCCTATGATACACTTGTATAAGTTGCGAGGTAGGTTTCAGTTAATTCATTTAGCATGTGAATGTCCGTTGTACCAAATGTTGCTAAAATATTTATTAATAAGACTCTTCTTCCTCTGTTGAATTATATTAGCAATGTCACCAAAAATCTGTTGATATTTGTGTGGTTCCATTTCTGAACTGTTTTCTGTGTTGACTAATAGTTTAGTCTCAATAATTTTGTTCAGATTTCTTTGGGCTTTGATTTCTCTAATTTCCTAATACATTTCATAAATAGCATCAAAACATTTACTGAAATTTTTAGATGGATGAATCTATAGATCAAAATATTGATGAATTAAGTTTTAAGTTAAGAGATAGACATGTGTGCAGATCAGATGATCCCCTAAGGTGATAATAGTCTTCCTCACATATATCCAATGTCAGGGTTGTATTGTGAGAGACGTTTCCTGAGACAATTTAACAGTCATATACCTGTTCACCCCAGCAAAGGAACTCCCAGCAAACCAAAGTAAGCATCACACTGAAGTCCAAAATGGTGAATCTATAAACGTTTCATTGGGCTTACTAACAGGCATATGAGTTACTCACAGGAGCAGGGATGACCCAAAAGCAGCAACATCACCTAAATATCCCACTCCAACATTTATGATAACTCACGAAAGCTGCAACCTTGGAGCTCTCTGCATGACTTTCAGGTGGCTAGGCAGGTCCAAGATCTCTTGTCAGCAGCATAGTAAGAGTCCTCTACACCAGCAGATGTTACTCCTTCTAAAAACTGGAGAGAAGCCTTTGAAATCTTACAAGTTTTAGGTTGCCTTCATTTTCCTCCTGAGTCTCATGAGCACCCCACACACCCCCTTGACTTCTGCAGGGACTATATCAATTGAAAGGAGATGGTTGCTTAATACTAGCCCATCTATATCTGACTGGTTATTTGATACTTGTGATGCTATTGGAAATGGAAGGGCTGTTCTAAACCTGAGCAGGGCTCTGGCAGACCTGGCCTTTCCCCCATTCCCTGTGCCTTGCTAAATTGTTAGACTACATTCATAAAGCTAGTCACCAAAGTCCTTTATCTGAGCACTTCTTCCTCCTAAGCCTGACTACCAAGGCTTGACTACCAGTGCTTGACTATCAAAGCACTGAAGTCCAGCAATTAAAAACGCCGTTTTGGCTCACTTATTAACATGCTCAATTAAAATTAAACACCTCATCCTAACACAGGGTTTCCCCTTTTACTTTATAAACTTCCATTTGCCTATGGGCCACATCTGTCTCCTCTCTATCAGAGGCAGTCCTTTGTCCCTCTGGGGCAAATATCTCTTCCCCTTCTCCCTTGTTCCTTTTTTTTTTCTTCCTCATCCACTATCTCCTGTCTGTGTCTCTTATTTCCTGTGCTTTGTCCCCCTGGGACAAATAAATCTTTGTGCTGAGAACTTGGTCTTGGGGTGTCCTGTGCTGAAACACTTCAGAAACACTTGGTTTTACCATACAAAATCCCCAACTCTTTATCTGATTAAGCAAAAATAAAAATGAGTTTTATGGAGCAACTTCCTGCCTTATCAACTTGCCACATTATACATTTTTGTTCTGATAGATATTTGTAAATTGTTTGTATTTTCTATATTCAATTATGTGTGTATACATGCATATATGTATGTACACACATATGTATATATGTGAAATATGTATATATGTATAATTTATGTGTGCATGCATATATATATTTATGCATATAGTTTCGCTAAGACTTTTTCAAATGTCCTCAGTGTTATTTATCTCTCATTCCTCATTTCTCCCTGTGTTATCTTTCTTCCATGCTCCCTAAGTGAATTCCCAAATTCTTCCATTGACTCCCTTCATAGCACCTGTTTCCTACTATCCTCCTCTCAAGAGCTCCTACACACTATACCCTCTGTGGTCCCTTCCTACTTTCTTGCTTTCTTCGGGTTGTATACTCAACTCCAAACAATTCAGAGTTATGGTCCATAAATAGGAGAGAACATGCGGTGTTTGTATTTCTGTGTCTAGATTACCTCACTAGGTATATTTTCCAATCGGGTGGTGGTGGTGCATGCCTTTAATCCCAGCATTCAGGAGGCAGAGCCAAGTGGATCTCTGTGAGTTTGAGGCCAGCCTGGTCTACAGAGGGAGATCCAGGACAGGCACCAAGACTACACAGAGAAACCCTGTCTTGAAAAAAAAAAGTATATTTTCCATTTCTGTCCATTTAGCTGCAGTTGTCCCGATTTTATTTCTCTTTATGTCTGAATGGAATTCCACTGTGTCAATGTGCCACATTAGCATTATCCATTCATCAACCTCAGGACATTTAGGTTGTTTCCATTTCCTAGCTCTTGTGAACAGAGTAGCGATGAACATGTCTGAAAATGTGTCTGTGTAGTAGGAAAATCCAGTCCTTCGGACATATGCCAAGGAGTGGTATATCTGGATCATATGGTAGACCTAATTTTAATGTTGGGATTCTCATAGAGGCTGTACTAATTTTCAATCTCACTAATAGTGAATGAGAGTTCCCCTCCCCTCTGCATCCTTCCAATCATGTTGTCTGTTTTCTTGATCTTAGCCATAATGACTGCATGTTATATGTCCTTTGCTCTAAGACAAAACTGCCCCTTTTGAAAGGAAGCTTATTAAGACACAGGATATTAAAAGGGAGCAAAACAACAGGATGATCTCAGAGAGGAGCTTGTTAAGACAGGAGATTCAAGTAGGTGAAACAACAGGAAGTTCTAAGTAAGCTCCTTCAGCTCAGGAAGCAAACAACACAAAGGCTTCAGGAAGCCACTGAAACTGAGCAGATTCATCAGGCATCTCTCCCAAACACATATAAGCAATAAGGAATGTAAAGACATTCTTTGGCAAGCTGTGCTGCCCAGAAGAAACAGGGACTAGTTGAGTCATCTGGAGGAGGATCCAAGCAATCAGTGTATTGACTGGAGGTTGTGCAGTGCAGTCCTGCTTCCCAGTTTACATGAACTATTACCCATGGTGAGGTAGGCTTTGATGATTCAGCTGTCTTTGGCTCATTTATTCTCATTAAGTTACCTCTTTTACCCATATTCTTGCAAGTAACCCTAACAAAACTCAAGTTGGACTTTGGTGGTGTTCATATCTTTGTTAATGTCTACCCAGGAATAATGTCCACAATTTTGGGTAAGAGATTAAGAGATCATTAATTAATGCAGATGGTAGGAGGAGCTTTGGGGAGAGGGGGATGGTAGTGGTATAGATGCAATATTCTTGTATGAAGTTATCAAAAAAATTTAAGTTGCATCTATAAATCCCTGGCTTGTGTAAAACCAAACCACCGCCCCCCCCCCCCAATCAAAACAAGTGAAGGGACAATAGCCCACCAGAACATGTGGCTCTGGTAGACTTTGAGCTTCTCCCATTTCTTCTGCTACCTTTACATTACATTCCTAAAGCTAGCCACCAAGGAATGTCCCCTTATTTGGCCCCTTCTTCCTCCTGAGGTTGAATACCAAAGTCCAGCCATCAAAAGCCCCCTATGGCTCACCTAATTAACATCCCAATTAAAATGAAACACCTCATCCTAACCCTGGGGTTTCACCTTCACCTTTACAAACTGCCATTTGCCTATGGGCCACTCAGTTCCCTTTCCATCCACAGGCAGTCCTTTGTACCCTCTTTCTCTTGTCCCCTTCCCCTTCTGCCTTGTCCACCATCTCCTCTACCACTGCATCCTAGCCTATTCTAACAGACTTCCCCTTTCTCTTCTTAAAATTACACCTGTAAGGTCAATTGCTGGTGTTTTTCTGCCAGAGTCAGAAAGCAGCCACTTTAACTTTTCTTCCCGGTTAAAAAACTGTTTTCCTTTGTGAAAACAGGTATTTGGCTGTAGTTTTTGCCAAATCCAGGGTCTAGGAGGGAGCCCCTGTCTTGTAAGAGTCCCCTTAAACAAGTATAAAGACTGCCTAAGATAGACAGCAAACAAAATGCTTATAATTTAACAATGTTAAAAAAGATGATTTCATTTGTTAGATTATATACTAATGATATTTGGATTCAATTTAGTTTTTTTATTGGTGTGTATTCACTGTACATACTGATAAGGTTTCCTAAAGATATTTTCAAATGAGTGTGTAATTGCTTTGATCAGATTCATTTTCTACGATCCTCTTCTCCTTCATTCTCCAGGGCTTGCTTCTACTCTTATTTCATATATATATATATGTGAGCCCTATGTATCTTTATAAAGGAGAGGATCCACCAAAAGAGAAAATACACAATTTCAGTATTTTTGAGTCTAGCTTACTTCCCTTAATATGATGATCTCAGCTGGACGCATTTTCCTGCAAATAATGTAATCTCATTCTTTATGGCTGATTAAGACACTTTTATGTACACACATTATTATCTTCCCACTTGTTAATGGTCAACCAGTCTGAAGAACCAAACAACTCAGTTATTGTGAATAGTAATGCCATAAACATTAATGTGCAAGCCTCTCTGTGGCATGTTGCTTTAGAGTGTTTTAGATGTACACGCGGGGTGGTTTAGCTTGGCTGTGGAGTAATTCTCTTGACTGTCTGGAGAACGTTTTGTATTGGTTTCTCCAGTGGCAGCACCAATTTATCCCCACCAGCAGTCGTAGCTGTTCTCTCTTCCCCACTCCTTCCCCAGGGTTTGTTGTTCTTTGTTTGCTTAACATAGTCATTCTGACTGGGGTGAGAGAAACTCTCAAGGCAGTTTCAATTAGTATTTCCATGATAAACAAGATTGGTGAGATATTTTCAAATAATAAGTGATATTATACTTCATCATTAAAGAACCCTGTTCATTTCATTAGGACATTTTTGATTGGATTATTTGATCTCTCAGTATTTAGTCTTTAAAGCTCTTTATTATTCTAGATATTTCTTATGAAGTATATTATCTGGCAAAGATTGTCTCCCATGCTGCAGGATGTCAATTCATTCAATGAATTCTTCCTTTACTGTGAAGAAGTGTTCTAACCTCTGCAACCCCATTTGCCAGGTCTTGGCTTTGTCTCCACAGGTACTGGAATCTTTTTTTGGAAACTTGTCACCTCTACCTAAATCTTCAGTTATCTTTCTATGTCTTACTCTGGCGGTCTCAGACTTTGAGATGTTACATTAACCTATTTGATCCATTTTGAATTAATTTTTGAATTGGATGATAGGGATCTAGTTTAATTCTTCTGCATATTAATACCCACTTCTTCAAGCACTATTTGTTGAGGAGGGCATCTTTTCTCTAATATTTATTTAGTACCTATGCCAAAATCAGGTAGCTATAGCAGGATGGGCTTATGATATGTGAGTCTTCCATTGCATTGAAATATGTGTCAATTTTTTTTGCCAGTATCGTGCTGTTTTGTTACCAGGGCTGCAGTATTACTTTAACTCAGATTTTATGATACTTCTGGCATTGTTCTTTTTGTTCATTATTGCTTTGTTCAGTAGGTGTCCCTTGTGTTTGATATGAATTTTATGATAAATGAGAAATAGTCTTGAACTCATTGGCACAGGAGACAGCTTCCTGAACAGAACAACAGGCACTAAGATTGACAATTAATAATGTGACCTCATGAAACTGAAAAGCTTCTGTAAGGCTAAGGATATCATCAATAGGACAAAAAGACATCCCAGATAATAGGAAAAGATTTTCACCAACTCCACATAAGACAGAGAACTAATACCCAAAATATATAAAGAACTCACGAAATTATACATCAACATTCTAAATAATCCAATTAAAAATGGGGTACAGATTTAAACAGAATTCTCAACAGAGGATACTCAAATAGCCAATAACACTTAAAGAAATATTCAACATCCTTAACCATCTGGAAAATGCAAGTCAAAATTACTTTGAAATTTCATCTTATACCTATCACAATGGCTTTAATCAAAAACACAAGTGATAGCTCTTGCTAGAGAGGATGTAGAGTAAGGGGAACACTCCTCCATAGCTAGTGGGTGTGCAGACTTATACAACCATTTTAGAAAACAATATGGCAGTTTCTTAGAAAAAGTGAGAATTGGGATTAGGTGGGTTTGAAAACAGGAGGGATCAACTGGGCAGGGGATACTGGGAGAAAAACTAGAATGGGAGAGTATGTCAGGGGTGAGATGGAAACATAGTGTAATGGAAATTCCATGAACTCTACAAGAATAACCCTAGCAAAGACTCCTAGTAATGGGGGAAACAGCCTGAACCAGACATCTTCTGTCACCAAGCAAGGCCTCAAATGAAAAGACTGGGACTCCAACTTAGCCACAAAACCTTCCACCTACAGTTTGTCCTGCAGAGTATAAAAAAATAAAACAAGGAAGTGTCACATAGCTAGAATACATGAGTTTCTATTGAGGAGCTGAATAGACTGTGGCTTAGGTTAATGGGTAAGAAAAATAACTGAATCTCAGTAGCTCAGCTAGCTTAAATTCTTTTAATCTTAATGTTGAGAAATGTGTTCACAGGTTTTATAGTGCATCATAGCTGAAACAAAGCTTTGAAAATAAGTTAGACAATGATGTTTTTGTTAAATAGCTTTGAGGTGAAAAAATCCAACAAGATAATCTAAAGTTTTAGAAAAGCATTTCATTGAGTGAGGAACATGTTTAATATCAGGGAACAAGAACAAAGTAGCCTAATTATTCTTAGCTGACATGCCTTTCTCACTAGGATGAGTTGCTGACCAAAGGTGATGATTAATTCCTTGTAGACATTTCTGCTCTTAGTCTTCTGATATAAAAAACTATTGATGAATTGGTATACACCTTAAAGATTTAAAATAGAGTTGATTAATTGTTTTTCATGTATAAAAATTTAGGTTTGTGATTCTTTTAAGATTCCTTATAAGATTATCTTTCAAGATAAGTGATAAAGTAATAGATTATGGTTACTTTGTAACCATAGTATACAGCCTGCCTTTAAAAGAAATGGCTGAGAAAAATACCCTACTTGCTCCCACTCTGTTAATCTATGACAAATTGCTTGGATGAAACTGTATGTGGGTTCTTGGGATGACTCTGTTTTAATCATGAAAGGGAGATGAAAAACGTTTTTTTTAACCTGTGTCCATTATAACCATTCACTTGAAAAATAGATATAACCACATTGTAATTTTTGTATTGCCTGAAATATTTTGATGGAGTATAGATGCTGTTGAAGAAAAATAAAGAAACAGAATACAGAATCTGAATATAGAAGAAGAATAAAGAAGGAAACCATTCAGAGTGTGTGTGTCTTTTCCCTTACCCTCTCAGATAAAAAAAAATAGGCTGACTCCAACTCTGTGGATTACCTTCTAGCCTTGCACTGCTAGAAGCTGGTCCACCAGGCAATGAAAAACACACAAGAGGAGAAAAGGAATAAATAAGCCCAGAACAGTTATCAAAAGAAGTTTAAAAAGACACCACCACCATAACAAAATAATAGGAGCCAGCAAACACTTCGTATGAATAGCTCTCAATATTAGTGGTCTCAATGCACCAATAAAAAGACACAGACTAACAGAATGGATTAGAAAATAGGATCAATCTGCTTTATGATTCCAAAAATCATACCCTTCCATCAAGAACAGAAACTACCTTAGGGTAAAAGCATGGAAAAACACATTTCAAGCAAATAGAACTAAGAAAAAAGAAGGCATAGCTTTCTTAAGATACGACAAAATAGACTTCAACCCAAAACTAATAAAAAGAGACAGAGAAGGGCAATATATTTTGAAGAAAAAAAAAACCATCAAAAGTGTTTTGAACTTTGACACATCAACTATAAGAATACCAGTTTCATAAAAGAAACATTGTATCTAAAATCAATGTTAACACAGTGGTGATGTATGGCTTTAACACCCCACTCTTATCAATGTAGTCTCATCTAGACAAAAACTAAATAGGGAAAATCTAGAGTTAAATGATATCATAAAAGAAACAGGCCTAACACAAATCTATAGAGTATTCCCTCTAAACACCAAAGATTACACTGTCTCCTCAAGAGACAAAATTGACCACATATTAGGACACAAAGCAAGTCTTGAAATAATACCCTGCATCCTATTTTAACCACCATGGATTAAAGCTGGATATCATCAAGAATAGAAATGGTAGAGAGTACACAAAGCCATGGTAGTTAAACATCATGGTACTGAATGAAAACTGGGTCAAGGGAAAAATAAAAAATTAAATAGAAAAATCTATGGATGGATTTTTCCTTATACAGATGACCCATCAAAGATAAATCAATGTGAATATCCATAACTTCTAGTGATAGAGAATCATTAATTTTAAATCTCTCATAAAAGCCCAGATCTAGATTTGTTCATCACAGAACTAAAAGAAGAATTAACTCCTATACTCCTCAAATTATTTCACTGCATAGAAGCTGAAGAAACATTTACAAATTCTTTTTATTAAGCCACTATCACCCTGATACAAAAAACAGACAGACTCAACAAAAATGGAAAATTATACACCAACAACTCTTATGAACATGTATGCAAAAGTTCTCAATAAACTACTTGCAAAATGAATTAAAAAATACACTAAAAAATATTATCTACCATGATCAAGTTGACTTTATGCCAGAAATGCAGGTATGGTTCAACATACATAAATCAAAAAAGTAACCACCATATAAGTAGACTAATGGATAGAGACCACATGATCATCTTATGAGATGTGAAGACCTCTGACAAAATACAACATTATTCATGATAAAAAAAAAATAGTGGGGATACTAGAGATACAAGGGACATATCTCAATGTAATAAAGGCAATTTACCATGAACGACAGGAACATCATTCTAAATAAGACTCAAATCATTTCCATCAAAATGAGGTATAAGATAAGGATATTGAGTCTATCCATATTTGTTCAAAATAATGCTTGAAGTATTACCCAGATCAATAAAACAAAAGAAAGATATTAACAGAATGCAAATGGGGAGGGAAGAAGTCAAAGTATCTTTATTTATAGATCATATAGTTCCATAAAAAAGTACCCTAAAGACTCCACCAGGAAACTTCTACAGCTGATAAAATTGCATCAAAGTAGCAGTATACAAAATAACATAGAGGAATTAGTAGTCTTTCTATATACAAATCCCAAATATATCGAGAAAGAAATGAGAGAATCAATACTTTACATAGTAGCCCTCCAAAATATCTAAAATATCTTGGAGTAACACTAAGTGAAAGACTTATACAAAAAAAATTTAAGACATTAAAGAAAGGAATTGAAGAAGATAGAAGATGGAAAGGCCTCCCATGCTTATGGACTGGTAGGATTAATGTAGCGAAAACAGCCATCCTACCAAAATCAGCAGTCTACATACTCAATGCAATCACCATAAAATTTTCAACACCATTCTTCACATAAATTGAATAAAATAATCTTAAACTGCATTTGGAAAACACACACACACACATACACACACACTAGCTAAAACAATCCTGAGAAATAAAAGTACTACTGAAGGTAAACATATGATCTCTGACTTCAAGTTATACTACAGAGCTGTAGTAATAAAAAGTATGGTAATGACATAAAAACAGATACATTCATCAATGAAATAGAAATTAAGACACAAATATAAGTTCATAGTCCATATACCTTGTACAACTGATTTTTAACAAAGAAGTCAGAAATACACACTGGAGAAAAGAGAGCATCACCAACAAATGATGCTAGCTAACTTAACGGCTGTATGTAGAAAATTAATCTAGATCCATATATCTCACTCTGCACAAAACTAAACTCCAAATGGATCAAGAATATCAACATAAGACCAGATACTCTGAATCTGATAGAAGAGGAAGTAGGAAATACACTTGAACTCATTGTCACAGGAAAGAGCTTTCTGATATCAGGACCCTGATACTGTGGGAATTAAGATTAACATTAATAACCATAACATTAATAACTGAAAAACCTCTGTACATCAAATGACACCATTATTTGAGTTTAGAGACAGTTTAGAGAATGGTAAAATATCCCTACCAATTACTCAGTTGAAAGAGAGTTAGTAGTATCTAGGATATGCACATAACTAAAAAACAAACAAACAAAAGCCAATAAAACAACAATAACAACAAACAAAAACAAATAGCAATACTAATAAACAAATTAAATATAGGGCAGGGAACTAAACAGAGGTCTTAAAAGATGAAACAGAAATTACTAAAAAATACTTAAATTATTCAATGTCTTTAGCTATCAGGAAAATGCAAATTAAAAACACTTTGAGGTTTCATTTTTCCCTAGTCAGAATGGCCAAGTTTACTAAATCAAATGCTGGTGAGGATGCAGGGAAAGAGGAACACGTACTGCTGATGGCAGTCCAAATAAGTACAACCATTATATAAATAATATGTGGAGGTTCTCCAAAAAGCTCGAAATTGATCTACCACAAGATCTAACTATACCATTCTTGTGTACATACCCAAAGGACTTGACATCTTACTACAGAGGAACACTCTCACCCATGTTTATTGCTGCTCTACTCAAAATAGCCATAAATTGGAAATTGCTTAAACATCAATCACCTGAAATATTATTCAGTTGCTAAGGCAAATGAACTTATGAAATTTTCAGGTAAATGAATGAATCTAGAAACAATCATTCTGAGTGAGATAACCCAGACTTAGAAACACAAATATTACATGTTTTGCTCATATGTGGATATTAACTAGCTTTTATGCTTTAGATATGTGTGTTTCATTTAGAATCCTGACAAAAGTTAGGTAGTTGTTAAGGGCCCAAAAGAGAGGAAGAATCATCCAGGAAAGGGGAAATATAATACACTGTTATGAAAGGATCAAAAGGAAATTAAATTGGGGTGGGGAATGGGAGGGCAGGGTAGAGGATGGAATATGGGGAGAGAAAATTAACACTACAGATCTTTTGAAAAACCACATGGAAACCTACTACTGTAGAAACTTTCTGAAATAATACATACATAAAGGACTTAGTATATAATGGAGGGACACTATCTCAACTAGGCTTCATATGCTACCAAACGAAACCCCCAGTAACAGAAATTTGTTACATAATTCTACATTGGTGGTCAACAGTGGCTGTATTCTGCACAGATTATTGACAATGCTCTGGTTTACCCTCTACAACTTGATAGTGAGACCCTATTGCCAATGATACCACATACTTATATCATAAAACACGCAGAAACCTAACTGATACTCAACCGAAAGCTTTACCCCTATTGCCTAGTGATTATTGTGCTAGAAGTGCTGTACATACTACCTCAGGAGAAAGTAATCATCAATCTCACACAGTTATGAACCCTACAAACTACACCAATGGACACCTATAAGATATGCCACCAGTGCAACAGTGGGGCAAATGTTAGGGGGAAAATTAACCAGTTCCAGATTGGATTTAGAGCCTGATTAATGAGATGGAAACCATACCTGACACTGTAAATAAGCCAAGAATCCAAGATTATATCAGTCATGAACACTAGAGGAAAAGGCATTATTATTCTTTTAAATGAGCATAGCAATAAAATGACACATTACTATACCCATAGATGAGCACATCACTCAACCCTCATCTGGAAACTCTCTGCTTGCAGTAGATGGTAATTAACACAGAAACCCATAACTAGGTAGTGTACAGACGGTAAGGGACTTTGAAAGATTCACCCCTAAATGGTATGTCTAAATTACAGTCCTCCCCCTTAAGGCTTAGACATATATACATAATGTGAGACAGAGAGAGTCTAAGGGCCAGATGTGGAGGATGACTTAAAGGAAACAGCATTTTTTTAGACACAGCAGAGTAGACTCAAATATGAAATCTCAGAGATTTTGACAGCATGACTAAGACTTGCAGAAACTCAAGGAAGACAAAATCCCAGCACAGAGGAGAGGTGCAATCGAAGTCCCACCTTGTACCAAGAAGGTATTCACAATTGGTAGATGCTGGGGAGGCTAAACTAGTTTTATTTTCTGTAGTGACCCTGTGACTATTAACCATATCCAGGGAACATCCCGTGCTCAAGAATAACAGGTAAACACAAATTGAACCCCATGTTTTGTCTTTTTTGCTTTGTTTTGTTCTGTTTCATGACAGAAAGAACATAAAGTTGGGTGGATATGGAGGTGGGGAGAACCTCGTAGGAGGTAGGGGAAATGAAAGAATATTATCAAAATATATTGGATGAAATTATCAAAGACAATATAAAATTTTTTTTTTTTTTTTTTTTTTTTTTTTTTTTTTTTTTTTTTTTTTTTTTTTTGGTTTTTCGAGACAGGGTTTCTCTGTGTAGCTTTGCGCCTTTCCTGGAACTCACTTGGTAGCCCAGGCTGTAAAATTATTTTTTAAGAAACAGAAAAATATATTGCTGGTAGCTATGTCACCAAGCACTAATGTCTCTCATGAATTGGAAGAAGAAAACATTCACAAGTTTCTGTACACCTTGCTTTTTCTTGTTGCAGTAAAGATTTTCAAAGTGAGCCTTAATGATAGCATTCTCTTTCTCATCTCTAGTTTTATTAATTTTGGTCTTCTTTCCATTTCTTTAGATACTTTATGTATGGTTTGTCCATTTTGTTTCTTTTCAAAGAACTAATTCTTTGTTCTTTAATTCATTGTATTGTTCTTTTTCACTTCATTAATTTCTTTCCTCATTATTATTTCTTTCTATGCATTACTTTTAACTTTGGCTTGTTCTTTTTTTATGACTCTGTTATACTTTAAGTTGTTCATTTGATGTTCATAATTTCTAATGTAGGCATCTATACATTTCCCTCTCAGGACTGTTTTAATTGTGTTCCACCGAACTGGTAGGGTGTTTTTCATATCATTTAGTTCTGGTTGTCTTAGCTTGCATTTTTATTGCTGTGAAGAGACACCATGACCATGGGGCAACTCTTATAAAGAAAACATTTAACTGGGGTGGCTTGTGTAGAGTTTCAGAGGTTCAGTCCATTATGATCATGATGGGGAGCATGATGGAGTGCAGGCAGACATTTGCTGGAACTGAGAGTGTTACATTTTGCAGGCAACCAGAAGTCAACTGACAGTCACATTCACGGATGCTTGAGCAAAAGAGACCTCAAAGCCTTCCCCCACACTGACACACTCCTTCCAACAAACCCACACCTCCTAATAGTGCTACTCCCTTTGGGCATCATTTTCTTTCAAACAACCACACTGGTGATTTAAAAAATTTTTTTTTGATTTTTTTTCAATGACTCATTAATATGTTCTTTACTCTCCATTACTTTATATATTTAATATAGGGTATTTCTTGTTTCACTCTAATATAACAGTAAAATCAGTCACTTCCATTTCATTTATTAAGTCTTGTTTTGTACATGTCAATAAAATATGTTTTAGATAAAGTTCCCTGAATTGCTGAAAGGCATCAGTATTCTATAGTATTTGGATGAAACATTCTGTTGATGCCTGTTGAGTCCATTTGATCTATAATGTCATTTAACTGATTCAAAAGAATAGTTTGTTGTCTGAATGAACTCTCTAATTGGTGAGAAAGGAATGTGAAAGTTAATCTGCGAATTAATATTTAATAGTGATTTTTATGAAATTGAGTGTACTGATGATCTATGTGATTAGAATAGTTATTTCCTCCCAAGAGTTGCTCCCTTATTACATACCAAGTAACCTTCTTTATCTCCTTTTACCTAATTTTGGTTCAAAGCCCAGTTTGTCACATTAGAATGATTAATCTCACATTTTGTCTTTATAGTTCCATCTCCTTGGCAACCATTTTCATCCTTTCATTATAAGGCTGTATTTCTCTTTTATAATGAGTTGTGTTTTAGAGGGAAAACAATAGGTGGATTCCATTGTTTTAATACAAGATGCCAGTCTGTGTTAACTGATAGAAGAATTGAGGTCATTAATACCCAAAGTTATTATTGAAAAGTATGTATTATTTTCTGTCATTTTGTTTTTATAACATTCACAA
The DNA here is from genome assembly GCF_004664715.2 of Peromyscus leucopus. Classification (NCBI taxonomy): domain Eukaryota; kingdom Metazoa; phylum Chordata; class Mammalia; order Rodentia; family Cricetidae; genus Peromyscus; species Peromyscus leucopus. Next base: position 129,685,397 of record NC_051063.1, on the reverse strand, counting down.
TTTTCTTAATGTTCCTTTGCTTATCTATTATTCCAGTGAACGTTCTTGTAACTTTAGTGTATACAATTGCTTCATGTATTTTCTATAGTGCTGTCTTTCTGGCCACAAATCCTTCTATTTTATAGTTATCATAAAAAATTTTCTTCCACTTTCAATTGTGCTACAGTGATTGGAATTATCAGTCTTTTAGACCTTGAAATATGTCATCCTGTATTTTTAAATTTTTCTTAAGAAATCTATGAATATGCTTACTTGATACTTCTCTTTTGTGGCTTCAATACTTTGTCCTTGCTCTGTATGCTTAGTGTTTCCACTCTAACATAATATAGCATTTTCTTCTGGTATTGTCTGTTGAACACTCTAAATGTTTCCTGTATCTTTTCTAGATTTTGGAAATTTCATGCTATTCTTTTATTGGATCCACTTTCTCCGGCCTTGGCTTGTACTTCTTCTTTTATGCTTATAATCCACAAAATCAGTCTTCGTGATGATGTCCCATATACCTTACCTATTCTGTTTGTTTTCACTTGCTTATTATTTTCCCTTTATTGTTGTCTGGAAGTTCTAATTTCTTTGCCTTGCCTTTAATCCCTGGCATCCTTACTGGTTTCATTTTCTTGCACATATTTTTAGATTTTTCTATATGTGTGCTTCATTTTCAAAGTTACAATAATCAAACTCTTCTTATAAATCCTCTATTGACTTCCTTATTTCCTTCAGTTTAATGCTCTTTGAATGCATTTAAGTATTTATTTATGCCTTCTTTTATTTCTCTGTACTTTTTGTTTGTTTGTTTGTTTTTTGAGACAGGGTTTTTCCATGTAGTTTTGGTGCCTGTCCTGTATCTCGCTCTGTAAACCAGGATGGCCTCAAACTCACAGAGATCTGCTTGGCTCTTCCTCCCGAGTACTGGGATTAAAGTTGTGCACCACCACTGTCTGGCTTCTCTGTACTTCTATAATCATTCTTTAATACTTGACTTTTCACCCAAATACTCAGGGTACCAGGCCTGATCTCAACACCACTTGATATATAGACCAACTATAAAACTACAGTAATTATTGGCTAAGAGCAATTACCCTTTGAACTTCAATAAAGGAACAAAGATAGCATCGTACATAATAGGATATTAGGATATTAATCACTAAGGGTCAGAATCAAAAAAGAATAAGCTCAGTAAGTTTGGAAAATAATATAAGAGTAATAGAAAAATAATAGAGGAGGAGCAAATGCAAAGATTAGTTGGGAAATTGCTTATGTAAATAGCTTAAAGAATATTAAAACTATAGATGAGCCTGAGCAAGAAGTATAAAAAGAGTTGATGCCAACTTGGAATATTCATCCTACTCACTTTCATAGTGCTAGAAGATGCTATGCATGCTACCAGGGGAGAAAAATAATCAAAATTATAAGCTATAATAACCACTGGCCTTGGCAATATATGACCACTGGTATAATTGAAGCTTAAATGTTATAGAAGTAACCAACCACTTTCTAATTGGATTTAAGGCCTGCTTCATGAGACAAGACTCATACTTGGTACCAACACCTGTTAACAGATGATGGCCCCAGAGGAAAACCTACTATTATTCTGTTGAATGGGCCTAGGATCAAACTGACCAATGAATACATAACTTTATATCTATAGATTAGTATGTCTTTCAACCCTCATCAGTGAACCTTCTTTCCACAGTTGGTTGTGATTAGTACAGAGAAGCTCAATGGTCACCTTGCAGAGAATAAAAGACTATGGAGTTTTCAACCATAAATGGGGCATCTATATAATAACTCTCCCCTCAAGTCTCAAGGATTAGTATGGAAGACAAAACAGAAATACTGTGTGCTGTCTAATTTTACGTCAGATTGACACAGCCTCCATAAGATCAGGCTGTAGGCAAGACTATAGAGTATTTTTTAAATTAGCAATTTATGTAGGAGGGAACATCCCTGGGCTGTAGGTCCTGGGTTCTTTAAAAAAGCAGGCTGAACAAGCCAGTAAGCGGCTCTCCTCCATGGCCTCTGCCTCCAGGTTCCTGCTCTGTTTGAGTTCCTGTCCTGATGTCCTTTTGATGATGAACAGTGATATGGAAGTGTAAGCCAAATAAACTTCCTCCACAACTTGCTTTTGTCCATGGTGTTTTATCTCAACAATAGAAACCCTAACTAGGAGAGATTACATAAACGATAATGGGTGATTTTTGTAGAAACACTGTCTTCTGGACATGATGGGTTGTTATATGTATGAACTTACAGCAGTCGTGACTGCATGCACAAGATCAAACTAGACAAACGTCTCAGCATGGATGGGGCCAAGAGTCACAGCTCATCTCCTCCAGTTCAGGAACTATTGGCAACTGATTGCTGCTGGGAGAGGGAGAGTCAATTTTCTCCAGGAATACAGTCCTTGAGAGATGACCCACACTCCAGTAGATGGATCTACTAAATAGAACAACACTAAATAAACTCTGATTTTTTTAAAAAGAAAGAAAGGTGGAAAAAAGCACATGAAGTTTGGAGGGAAAATGGTGGGGAGGGGATAGAACTCTGAGGGAATGGAGTAGTGTGGTGAATATGATCAAAACATATTATAACCCACAGAACCAGGAAGGTTATATAGCAGGGGGGACCCTAGAATTACTGTGACTTATAATAAGTTTTGGTTTTACTCAATTACTGGGCAAGCCTCAATGAAACATTTCACTATTAGGATAAGAATTTATACTGTATCAAGGTGATAATAGAAAAATAAATAAATAAATAAAAAGAAAAAATATGTGTACATGGACTTCTTTTTAATTAATTAATTAATTAATTAATTATACATCCTGACAGTTCCCCTCCCTCCTCTCCTCTCGGTCCCTTCCTTCACCTCCTCTCTGACCCCATATACTCTTCTTCTGCTTCTCTTCAGAAAAGGACAGGTCTCCCATTAGTATCAAGAAAACATGGCATATCAAGTAGCAATAAGAAACAAGCACCTTCCCATGTATTAAGGCTGGACAAGGTGACCCAGAATGAGGAATAGGGACTCAAAAGCCTGCAGAGGAGTCAGAGGCAGTCCCTGTTCCTACTGTTAGGAGTCCTACAAGAAGACCAAGCTACACATCTATCAAATATATGCAGACAGCCTAGATAAGTTCTATGCAGGCTCCTGGGTTGTCAATTCAGTCTCTGTGGAGCACATATGAGCCCAGGTTAGTTGTTTCTGTGGGTTTTCTTGCAATGTCCTTGACCCCTCTGGCTCCTGCAATCCTTCCTCCCTCTTTTCCTCAGCATTCTCCAAGATTGGCCTAATGCTTGACTGTGGGAAACACAGTTTCCATCAGTTGCTGAATGAAGCCCCTCTGATGACTATTGGGCTAGGCAAAAATCTATGGTATAGCAGAATATTGTTATACAGCATTCCATTGGAATTCTCAAACAAGTGACTTAGCAGCACACTTGAAAGATCTAGAACAAAGAGAAGCAAACTCATCCAGGAGGAGTAGACAACAGTAAATAATCTCAGGACTGAAGTCAATAAAATAGAAACAAAGAGAACAATACAAAGAATCAAGAAAACAAAGAGTTGGTTCTTTGAGAAAATCAACAAGATAGATAAACCCTTATCCAAACTAACCTAAAGGTAGAGAGAGGTCATGCAAATTAATAAAATCAAAAACAAAAAAAAGATGCATGTTCTTAACTAACAGTAAAAGAAGTAAGGAGATTAGAAGAGAAAATTGAGAAATGAAGAAGATTGAGAGGAGAAGCATATAGGTTATTGATAAGAGAAATAATACAGAAAACATAACTGAAGAAGTTAGGAAAAGATAAACAATCATAACCTAATTGAGTACTATAAAACTTTATCTTTGTTAGTTCTTAATAACAAATTTAGTTGTAAAGCCACAAACAATGCAGTAACAATAGGAGACTTAAATATATCACTGTGACCAATAGACATGCTGTCCAGACCAAAACTAAATAGAGAAACATTGGAATTAAATAACATCACACATCAAATGGACCTAACAAACATTGACAGGACATTCCACCCAAACACTAAAGAATATATATTCTTTCCTGCAGCCCATGGAAATTGTCTTATTTGACCACATATTAGAACACAAAATAGTCTCAAGAAGTATGGGAAAATTAATTATATCCTATATTCCATCTTCCCACTGTGGAATAGAACTAGATATCAACAGGAATGGAAACTACAAAAGGTACACATACTCATAGAGTTTAAACAAGTACTATTAAGTTAGTATATGTCATGAAAAGAATCAAGATGAAAAAAATTTTAACCCCAGAACTGAATCAAAATGAAGGCATAATTTATCAAAACCTATGGGACACAGTGAAGGCCATTGTAAGTGGACGGTGTATAGTGCTTTCATAAACAATTTTGAGAGATCTTATGCTAACAATTTAATGATGAACCTGAAAGCCTTGGAAAAACTAAAACATAGCAAACCCCAAAATAGCTTCTGATAAGAAATTCTCAAATGAAGGTCAATGCTATGAAACTTTGTGTGTGTGTGTGTATTTTTGTTTGTTTGTTTGTTTGTTTTGTTTATTGAGACAGATGTGAATAAAACATTTTTTTAAAACCTGCTCACTATCTTTGGCCAACAGGGAAACACAGATAAAAGCTATTTTAAAATTCTATCTTACCCCAATCAGAATGCTCTTCAAATGATTCAAAGCACTGGCGTGGATGTGTGAAAGGGAAAAATCAGATATTGGGAATATAAACTACTGCAGCAACTACAGGAATCAATCTGGGGATTTCACAAAATCTAGAAGTAGACATAGAACTGTCATATGACCCAGCTCTGCAACTCTTGTATACCTGTCTAAAATACTTAATATCTTCTACAGAAACACTTGTTGCATCCATGCTTATTGTAGCTATAATCATGATAGCTAAGAAATGGAATCAACTTAGATGTCCACCAAAATGAATAGATTAAAAAATGTTACATATACACAGTAGAATATTATTCAGCTGTAAAGTAAACCAACATCATAAAATTTTCAAATAGTTGGACAGAACTGGAAAAAATTATAGTGAGTGAGGTAACTCAGGCCCAGAAAATCAAATATCACAGATCCTCTCCCATCTGTACCCAACTTCAAATCGTTTGTGTGTTGAACTTGAAATAGAAGCAGGAACTAGTAAACTAGAAGTGAGTCTACTTGAGAATGCCTTAGAATTTTAGGATATAAAATTATAGGTAACAACAAAAGTAGAAAGATGGGGGTGGAAAACTTCAAGCATAGAGAGATGTGCAAGTGTGAGAAAATAAATTGGTGTCAGTGAGGGATAACCAAAAGAAAGGATGGATATAAAAGCCATATAGAATCTTACTATCTCACAGCCCATGTAAAATACACAATTGGAGAGATAGCAGAACATTCGATATATGAGAGGAGATGTGGGAAATGTATTGAAGGTTGCTGTTTGAGCAAGGATGGGAAGTAGGGATGGAGAGGAGATGTGGATGGGCTAACATAAACTTGAGATATGGAAGATACTGTATAAAAACCATTAGTTAGCAAAGAAATTTCAAAATATAAGTTAAAAAAAATTCAAACAGATTATCTTGCATGGGTGAATAATGTTTCCAGAAGATGTGGTATTAAAGAAAAATTGAAGTACAAGACATAAAATAGCTCCTGACAGGATATTGGTCAGGAAGGGCCCAGAGATATTCAAAATAACATGGGCTACTGCCATTTTCCTTGTTTTCTATCTGTAAGTACATGGTAAAACCCTGCTGCAAGACCCCACTCATCAAAGTGGTTAACTTGTGAAAATGCAAACTTATTTTAAAGGAGAGAGTTCTTACTGAGGAAAATGCTGAAAGGGTTTCCCCACTTCTTGAAATCAACTATCTTGGCAAGAGTTTCCTCAAAGTCTACCCACAGAAACTGATGCAGCCATGGTTTAACAGGGCAAGGCAATATCTCAAACTGGCAGTAGAATCAAGTGCTATTTTTACAGGCATGAAAAATGTAAGATTGAAGGAGTATGAGAGAGCAGTTGAGGCCATACAATGCATGGGGTGGTCAAAGTCCTTGCAAAGGGACCCTGAAAGGCCATTGCATGACTTTGCAAATGAAGCCACTTGCAATGGAGACTCTAGGATATTGGAAATGCCAGAACTATGGGGCATTTGCCAAAGAAAGCCAAATGCATGGAGTGGAGCTACCTCAAGAGAGAAGCTCTTTATCCTACAATCAGCAGAATTGGAAGTGTGGCAAAGTCCAGGTGATTCTATCCTGGGTCTCAGATGTTTGACATGAAGTTCAATAATTTGGTGTGTGTCTTGCTAGGTTGCATTCTTGCTTTGCTTTGGTCTGATCAATCCTTCTATGCCTCAATTCTTCCTGTTCAAAATAGGAATGTCTACTCAGTACAATCATATGATCTGTACCTTTTTTTTTTAATTTTAGAGGAACTCATAATTAAAAGATTGCTTTGATTCTGAGATGAGACTTGGACTTTGTATTTTTTTTAAGACTCTGAGATACCATCTTATATCCATCAGAATGGCTAAGATAAAAAACACTGAAGACAGCTTATGTTGGAGAGAATGTGGAGCAAGGGGAACTCTCCTCCACTGTTGGTGGGAATGCAAGCTTGTACAGCCACTTTGGATATCAATATGGCGCTTTCTTAGAAAATTGGGATCAACCTCCCTCAAGACCCAGCTATAACACTCTTGAGCATATACCCAAGGAATGCTCAATCATACCACAAGGGCACTTGCTCAGTTATGTTCATAGCAGCATTTTTGTAATAGCCAGAACCTGGAAACAACCTAGATGCCCTTCAACTGAAGAATGGATAAATAAAATGTGGTACATATACACAATGGAGTAACTCAGCAGGGAAAAAACAATGACATCATGAGGTTTGCTGGCAAATGGATAGAATTAGAAAAAATCATCCTGAGTGAAGTAACCCAGACTCAGAAAGACAAACATGGTGGATACTAGATGTAAAGCAAAGGATAACCAGACTGCAACTCACAACTCCAGGGATGCTACCTAGTAAAGAGGACTCTAAGAAAGACACAGGGATAGCCAAACAACAGAGAAATAGATGAGATCTACATGAGCAAACTGGGGGTGAGGGGGTTAATGGAGGGCAAGGGTCAGGGAAAAGAGAGCTTATAGAACAGGGACGTCCCAACTGGATCAGGAGCAGTGAGGGAGAATGGAGAGGGAGATACCACGATGAATGAAGACCCCAGGGGAATAGGAAGAAGCAGAGTGCTAGAGAGGTCCCCAGAAATCCACAGATACCTCCACTGTAGACTACTGGCAATGGTCGAGAGAGCGCCTGAGCTGACCTGCTCAGATGATCGGATGACCAAACACCCTGGCTGTGATGATAGAACTCTCATCCAGTGTCTGATAGAAGCGAATGCAGAGATCCATGGCCGAGCCCCAGGTGGAGCTCAAGGAGCCCAATAGGCGAGAGAGAGAAGGGATTGTATGAGTAAAAGATGTTGAGACCATGACTGGAGGAAGTACAGGGACAAATAGCCAAACTAGTGAAAGTGCATGAACTGTGAACTAATGGCGGAGGAGCCCCCATGGAATTGGATCAGGCTCTCTGGATAAGTGAGAAAGTTGATTAGCTTGAACTGATTGAGAGGCCCCCAGGCAGTGGAGCCGGGACCTGTTCTTGGTGCATGCGCTGACTCTTTGGAGCCTGGGGCCTATACTGAGACACTTTGCTCAGCTTTGGTGTAGGGAGGAGGGTACTGGACCTTCCTTGGCTGAGTCTGCCAGGCTGGGCTGACTCCCCAGGGGAGACCTTGCCTTGGAGGAGGTAGAAGTGGGGGGTGGATTGCAGGGGAGGGCTGGAGGTGGGAGGAGAGAGGATGGGGGAATCCATGGTTGATATGTGAAATTAAGTTAATTATAAAATAAAAATACTATAAAATTTTTTTAAAAGATTTATTTATTTATTATGTATACAGTGCTCTGCATGCATGTATGCCTGCAGGCCAGAAGAGGGTACCAGATTTCATTGTAGATGGTTGTGAGCCACCATGTGGCGGGTGGGAATTGAACTCAGGACCTCTAGAAGAGCAGCCAGTGCTCTTAACCTTTGAGCCAACTCTCCAGCCCCCTAAACTTTGTATTCTTAAACAATGTTGTGAATTTTGCAAATTGTGGGTGCTTTTGAAGTTGAACTAAACTTATTTTGCATTATGAGAAGATTGAACCTATGGGGGCAAAGCATAGATTATGGCTTAGAAGTGTGCCTTTACCCACTGTTACACCCAATAGTAGATGTCCAACACAAGGTGAACTCAATGGTATTTTGGGGAATTCTTTGTCTCATAATGTTTTGTCAGGGCATTTTTTAAAAACCTTACAGGTTCTTTGCATATATATTATGGCTTCCAGTTTTGTGTCTTTATGGGATTCCTGTGTTTACTAATGTATCTCTGTGTTGATATGTGTTTCCTGTACTTTTTCTTTTGTTTGTTTGTTTGTTTTTGGTTATCTTCTTGTTCATTTTTTATTTATTGTTTTATTTTATTATTATTATTTACATTCTTGTTTGTTTTCTACAGAAAGTCAGAAAAGGTGTGGATTTGGGTGGGAAGGGATATGGGGAAAATCTCAGTGGAGTTGGGGAACGGAAACTGTAATCAGAATATATTGTATGAAAAAAACTATTTTCAACAAAAGAAAAATAGAGGAAAATATTTTTAAAAAGTAAAAGTATTGTGTTTGAGTGCAAAATTGACAAGGGGTGAAGTTGTGGTTATTATTCATTGTTAACTTGTCAGGATCTCAAATCACCTTGAAGATTAGCCTTTGGCTAAGACTAAGGCTGAAAGGGATTATTTAGATTAGGTTAGTGTCTGGCTATGCCTGTGAGGGATTACCTTGATTAGGTTAATTAATGTAAAAAGAACCACCCTAAAAATGAATGTCACCATTTCTTAGGCTTGGGTTCTGTATTACATATAAAGGAGAAAGAGAATTATGAACCAGATTTTCATTGTTTTCTGCTTCCTGTCTGAGGATGCAATGGGAGCAGCTGCCTCAAGCTCCTGCTGCTGGGACTTGCCATGATGGACTATAACTGTCAGCCAAAATAAAACCTTTCTCTCTTAAGTTGTTTCTATCAGTGTTAGATAAAGATTGATCCAGGAGACATGAAAATGAAAGAGGCTGAAATTGACCTCAACAGAAACAGATAGTACCCTACTGCTAAGAGGGGTGAGGAACCTCAGGGGATTGAAGGTTGTCTGTTCTGATGGGAGAGGCAGCCCTTTATAGGAGATGAGACTAGGGCTCAGGGCAAGGGAATTAGTGTTTTTTTCTGTGAACAGGTGGGTTGGATAGACATCGATGATTATTCTGGAATGGAATGTTTTGCTTAGGTGGGAGTTCTTTTTCAGAAGGGGAGATGCTTTTCTTGGGAGAGGGGAGACTTCTTAGTTTAGGAGGCTACACCATCCTTTGGAATTCCTTTTCATGAAGGACAATTTTTTTTCTTTTTTTGTGGGAGAGAAGATTCTTTAGTTTAGAATATACTGTCTAAAGGATCCTGAAAGCATAAAAAGGAAGATGGGTACCATATTCATCTGGCTCCTTCCTGCTGAGTTGGGGTAGAGTTGGGTTTTCAGAGTTGGAGTTCAGTGTTGTGTAGTCCAGGTTAGTCTAGTGTATTAGGAACATAGTTTTAACATCTTCTTGAGTGCCAACTGGACCATAGTGCAAAAGGATGCTTAAAAATTATTATTGAATGATGTTAACAGACAAGGGACAAACAGAAGAACTCAAAGTATTAAGGGTGGGGGTGCCTAATAATGGAGATAACCACGTCCATATCCCAAGAGATAACCATGTTGAGAACAGAGGATGATTCTATTTTGAGTTATGACTATGGTGATCCAGGACTATTAAGCATAAGAGCAGAATTCATCCTTGAAAAAACACACATTACTCCATGTTGGACTGTCAGTAATTCCAGGTCTCACTGACTTTGTGGGATGACAAGTATGAGGGAATTTAACTGCGAACAGAGGAAGATATCAGCCTTTTATATGTCTGGAAAGTATTGATCTATCTGAGAAGCAAAGATTTTTATTGATGTTTGACTTAGACTCAAGGCCCTAGCACTTAGGGAAGTGTTGTCTGTCCTGAGGGTGATGAGAAGGGTGAGGGTCAATATGAGAAGTCATTTAGTATGGATAGGAAAAGCATTTTAGGGATGATCTATTTCATTAAATAATCTATTTCTATTAAAATTGTAGTTCTGAACCTGAGTAGATTAATATTGAGCACAAGTGTGGTAGCAGCACAGGGGCTTTAAAGGGGTAGGATCTTGTAGAACATTCTTCTAAGACATACGAAGTGATTTTGCTGCAAAATTTAAGTTAAGGGAGGTGTTGCAAGTTCAAGGAAGGGGAAGAAAAGACTGAGTGGTGTGGTTGAAGAGACACATAGTGGATTCTATTAGTAGTGACAATAGCAGGGATTAGAAGAAAATAGTTAGAGGAAAACATTAATCCATGATGGAAAGAAGGAGTAAGCCTAGTATTATTAGACCTTGTTGTAGAAATCCAGGAGTCATGATGGATTAAGGAGGAGAGGTTGTGGTCTGTTAATAGTTGGTGTATATTTTTGCAAGAGTTAGAATTACATGTTTCGACATTTTCCATAAAGGGGTCAGGGAGAATTTGAGGTAAGGCTTGAGGTAGAGTAGGAGAAAGCTGGAACCTAGAAGAGGACTGTTGGGGGACAAACATCTTTAGAAAATCATAATATCTCCCAGGTCCATCTCGCTTCCATCCATCTTTACTCCAGACTGTTTTATTTGTAAACAGGCTGGGTTTCTCTGTAGACTGTAAAGTAGGGATGATAGTTTATGAAGGTTTGATACAAGTGAAGGTAAAAAATGTTAGGAGAGGCTTTTCCTTCCATGTCTAGTCATCAGAATAACAGTAACCATTTCTACTGTCATGGGTACTGCACCAAAGCAAGCTAGCAGAATCAACGGTGGGTTGCAGAGCACGACAGAATAGAAACAGGAGAAAATAGAGCAGCAATGTGAAGAATTAGAGCTGGTCCTAGGTGAAAGGGATGAAGGATCCATGAAGTCAGAGCTCTTCCACAGCATCCAGAAGTTTCTCAAAGGTGGCAGGGAACAGTAGAATCAGCCATAAGTCTTCTTGTAGATCTATCAGGAATGAATGGAGCTGTTGTAGGGTGAGAGACATTAGCTTCTGTTGGAACACTCGTGTTCAGACATAGGGGAAAGCCTGGTTATTTAAAGGGAGGTGGGTCCAGTGAGTGTTGTTCAAAGGGGTTTGAGGCCTTTGTGAGGTGAGATAGATGAATCCATGAGGACAGACCATCCAGTTTAGCAGCAGTTGGGGTGAAGAGAGCTATTTTATGGGAGCCAGTCCATTTTGGGCAAAGAGCCTGAGGGTTAGGGTTGGAGACATACACCAGATCCTCAATGTCTAAGAGTGATAGTGGGGCATCAGAGTGGGGACAGGAAGCAGCTCACAGCGGTAGATTTGGGTCAGATGATGGAATTGTTTTCTAAAGGGAGAAGTTTTTCTTAAAGGGCAGAGAGTTTTCTTCTATTTGATTCATATCTGATTGGGGAAAAAAGTATGTGACCTAGGGTGGGTCCATCTGGTCCCACAATCTCTCTTAGGGAAAACATGAATTGACATATGTCCAGGATGCTGTGAGTCGGGAGCAAGTACAAGTGGAATGAGGGGAGAAAGTGAGGAAGTGGTGGAATCATGGCAAGAGAGGAATAGGGAGTGAGAGACATGGTTCTGGGAGAAGTAGATGAAGAAGGGTTGGAGGGTGATGGTGGGGAGGTAGGAAGAGAGGAGTCTGGGTTGGGAGAAAACAAGGTGGAATTGAGGAGTGGAGGAGGCCAGGGTTAGGGAGTTTAGGAGCAATAGGAAGATTAGTAGGGTAAGTGGGTAGTTTGTTGTCAGGATCCAAATCGGAGAAGGTATAAGTGGGAGAGGGGCAGCAGGTTAGGGGTGGGGAGTTGGAGGGTTGTTTGGAAAAGGGCTTTTGGAGCAGTAAAATCGTTTATGTTATACAGGCTTGACAGAGAAAGGGCCATAACATTAAAGGCAAAGGAAGCTTGGTCATAGAGGACCTCAGACCATTTGCCATTTTATCTGATAAAGTTAATAAAGTCAGTAAGCCAAGGCCAGGTATGGCTGTTGTCTAGATATTGGAGTCAGATCTGAGAGGAGAGACACATAATAGTAACAGGTCTGAGGTTCAGCTACATCTAAAGTTTTGAGGTTTGATTTTAAGCATGCCAAGAAGGCAAAGAAGAGAGAGGCTACAGTCTTCTCCAAGTCATCACCTGGGCTTAGGCAGCAGTAGAAAGAATGAGTCTCATTTGCAGAAGAGAGCCTCTTTTGACTTTTGGAAGCCAGGTGTCAAAAGCTGAGGACTCCAGAAGTCAGAGAAGGCCTAGGACTGCGGTGCCTCCATGTGTTGACCAAGACTTACCTTCCTGACAAATTTGTCATGAGTGTGGTTTGGTCAGAGACACAAATGGTAAAGGGTCTCTGTTCTGGTGGTCAGTAGATAATGAGAAACAGAGAGGAAGGCAAATTAGCAGAAGGACCAAAACTGAATTCCTGTGGCACACAAACAAAACCCCAGAACACGGTGTTGACAAAGACTGCAAAGACCCAGAGGTTAGGTCAACTGCTGTGGATCACACTCCTGATTGGCTAGGTGTCAGAAAATGGAGGGAGATAGAGAAGAGGAGAGAGAAAAAGTTACTGGGGGAAATGGGGGGTCTGGGGTACAGAACCCCCCCCAACACCTTCTTTTTCTGAGATCTGGTGTTTTTGCCTAGTTGGATTAGTTCTAAGTCAGGTGGCAATAGCATAAATTTAGGATGACAGCCTAGAATGTCACATCAGAGGTATCCTGTTCTTTCAATCAGAAAGAAGTAGATTTCCCTTCACAGACCTCCCTTTCATATGGTATTCTAAGTCTTCAGGAGAAACAAAGCTGATTATTGAGGAAGAGTGTCCATTCTCAATAGTCCCCAAGCTTGCTAAGGCCTGTCCAGCTACCTAATTATTTGTTGAGAACTATTGCCAAGTACATTTTACATTACCCTGGGAAGTATACATTATAGTAAGTCATTTTAATAAACAATGGACTTTGGGAGATTAAGGCTTTTGCCTTAAAACAAAGATGGAAATATGCATGATTCCACATATCCCAGATAGTACTCAACAATGGGATTAATGGCCAGTGATAGGTGTATTATGGTCTACAGATACTACTTCTAACCCATACAAATGTTATTAAGGAAAGTAGAATCGTGTTTATTTTCCTGGTGAGAAAGCTAAGCTTTAGGAATTTGAGTATCTTATACAATGTGATATATATCTCATATATATATATATATATATATATATATATATATATATATCTCAGTTAATGTGTAGAAAATACATAATTTGACTCCTTATTTGTTTAATTTGTTTTGTGTAAGCAATTCTAATATAAATATGAGTAAGAGTTTGTTCCTATTATGTCATGATTCCTTGTTGATGCATAACAGATTCTGCTGCTCCTTTTAGCTTAATCATAGATACATGGATGGTGAAAAGCAGAAGTCTATGCAGAGTTAGACAACATGTTGACATTTTAGCTGTAAAGAATAAGAAATTGTACTATTCTGGGTTAGGGCATCTCAAGGATATTTCTAAGTAGACTTGGGCTGAGAAGTAAATTACCATTTTGTTTTAAACATGGAGAGGCAAGTGTCTATATAAGGGTGTTGGGAATCAATGAAGTGTCCATGGTTTCTTGAAAGTGAGGTCTCAGAATAGAGTCACATCATGATGCCCAGATAGTCTTCCCTGGCAAGTGACTATCAGTTCTAATCACCTGCATGTTGCCTGTGTTATTGATATTGTCAACAGATTCAAAGCCAGAATCAAATTTTCTACATATACCCTAGAGGCACTCATAAAGGTAACTTAATTTACTCCTCTAATTTTTCAGGTGAGAAAATTGAAAGCCCCAAAGGTAAAATGTCTAATATGTTCACATAGTTTTAAGTGGAAAATAGGAAACAGAATTCCTTTTGTCAGAGGCAGGACCATGTGTGACATTCTTTTCTGTTCTCAGACACTCTCCACTCACTAGGAGTGGTCAATGAGTCCTGTGTGGTCCACAATGACTCTGATCATCAGTATGTGAAGCAAAGTGAATGTGACATCACTCAAGCAACTATTACTGTTCTCACTCTGGGTGGTGTACTCTGCATGTTCTCCCATAGAGCTCAGAGGGAGTCATTTAGTCTTTGCCCATATGCCACTCTCTGTCTTCCCATAGAGAGTTGGTATCACATGAGAAACTGAGGAACTCACTTTCTGGGGACAAGACATGTGTGCAAGGAAGTACAATTAATACTTTCACAGACACATATTATCTTATTTAATCATCCTGATTACCTCCTATGGCAGTCTTTCTCCCCACAGGAGAAAGGAAACAGAGACCCACAAAAGTGGGTATTTTGTTTGCTTGCTTCTTTCAGGGCTGGGTTGAACCAGGGCCGCAATCATACTAGGCAAGCATTCTACCACTGGTTTCCACCCATGCCTCTGAAAGTGATATTATTTTCCTTTTTAGAAAGTGCAAATGGATCAGCAACTCGGATTGACCATGATGCATGGGACTCCAAAGACACTATGCTGAGCAGTTTCTGGCTGAAGCAATAGGTAATATCAAACAGTCCATAGAAAAACTAAAATTCATTTTCCACGGATGAGATTAGATCAAAGGCAGTTAAACATTTGTCTTTTCTTCATTTTCTCTTAAATGAAGGAGGTGATATTACAGAGCAAATTTACAAAATGAAAATTCCAAGCTGATAAATCCAAGGGGAGAAAAATGGATATTTCGGCTGCCTTTCTATATCTAGAGTCAACATTCAGAGAGCCTAGATTAATAGAGCAAACAGAGAGATGATTACCCTGGTAACGAAATCTCCATTAAGCCTCGCTGGAGGAGAAAATGAAAAGTTTGAACATCTGTCAGGTTCAACCAGAGTTCATGGAGGATAGAAATTTGTGTGTTCTTATTTTATTTTTTAAAATTAGAGTTCCCAGAATGAAAGCACAAACCTCCTTCTAATAGGGCAGTTGCCCATAAATGCGCTAGAGTCCAGGAGCAATATGGACTGATCCAGGTCATCCACACACATTCTTGGAATCAAATAAAGTTGAGTCTTTGGGTTTCTTTCCAGGGTCCAGCAACCCATGGACAGCAAAGCCAACGCTCTGAAAACCCAATTTAGCCCCTGACTTTAGACTCATTTTAAATAAGAACTTATTGGAATGAGTTACATTTGATAAGAAAAGCCATCTGCTATTTCCCCCACCCCCAACTGCCATTTTTGTCTCAGCAGATGAAGAGAGAGCCTACACCAAATATGGCAGTTCTGTTGGTTTCCATTTCTTTCTTTTATGTAGCAGAACATTATAACCTAATATCAAAAGGTCACATTGTATTGGCAACTCCTTCTCAGCACAACTCCCCTGCTCTCCCAGTCTGTGGTAGCCCATTCTACTCTATATTCCCGAGAAAACTGGCTCTAGAGGTCATGTATCAGTGAGATTATGGGGCTCTATCTTTCCACTCGTGGCTGATTTCACTAACCCTAAGAGTTTCCTGTTTAACCCATGGTCCCTTAAATGATGTCTCCTTGGCGCTTGAAGTGTGAGATGTGTGGAATCTGAATGAAATGGCACACAATGTGAACATTGCATTGACATACTCTAGGGGTCCTGAAATTACAGCCTAGGGGTCTTTATTGGGTTCATTTTCTCTGCCAATTAAAAGAATGAAAAGAAAGATCCAGGGCCCAAAAGGTAGCAGCAGAGAAATCATACCACGTTAGCACCACAACCAGAATCAACAGTTGAGGAAAAGCTTTTTTTATTGGGGGTGTGGAAGAACATATAAACAGAAGACGTATAGAAAAAAAAAAAAAAAAAGAGGACTCAGGAAGCTGAAAATTTCAGTCTCTTCTTGAGAGCTGGGGTTTTGAAGTCCTGGAAGAGTCTTCCTCTCCTGATTTAGGGCTGGTCAGTTTTTAAGAAAGCTGGGATGGTGAACTAGCCCAGAACTGTTGTGTGATCTGTTCTGACCAGTCCTTGAACTTGTTGAGCCAGTCCATCAGCAGGGGTCCTGGGAAGGGGAAGCAAAAGCCTACCTACAAAGCTTTTGTTTTAAGGTGCCAGGCTTTTGTCTCAAGTGAGGAAGAAGCCAAACATCTTGAAAACTCATTTTTATTAGTTTCGTCTTGGCCCCCTTGTCTCTATCTGTCTCCCTAAATGGGAGTCTGTATAACTTCTCATCTCTAACTTTCTGCTTTCAGAGGTAACCCTAACTGCTTTCAATGACTAGGAGGTGCTAACCACTTTTTACTGCTTGGAACTGAAAAAGGGTCCATGATTGAGGGACAGCAATCAAAATTTCTCAGAGGAGGGTCTATCTAAAAGGTCACAATGAAACCTAATGAATGGGAATGATCCGGAACATATGACAGATCTTTGGTGATGGTACACATCTTTGGAGCTTATCATACAAGTAAGGTAGCATCTAAAACATATGAAAAGTAAGACCGTAGGTAGTACTGTAATTCTTCCTGAGAGCACAGTTAGAAAACTAGTTGAGGCAGTTTTGTCTTTATTATAGGAAGAGAACTGTCCATCAAACCATCCAAAGATGGTTCCTCAGAAGGCTTTGTTATCGGTATCAAGAAGACTGATGATTTTTCTGCCACCATTGTTTATTTTAAGATGTACACTGTGAGGAGGCCATTTGTCTGACTTAACAGTTCAAGGAAACTTTCATCATGCAATGTAAGTTTAGATGTCAGCCACTGAGTTTCTTCTAACATTAAAAGACAAGGTTAATGAGAAAAATTCTCAACATTATGGCTAACATAAGCTTTGCTTAATAAAGTGTCACATAACTTTGTAGCTGGTTGAACTGTGTAGCAGAAACTTTTACCACAATCCTATAAAGACTTGTTGACAATGTCTTATCAGCAAGAGATGCCTCCACCCATCTACCAGCTATAACATTCAGTGGAGGGGACAATATGAGCCAAACCTGAATGAAATCCAAGTTCCATTTGTTGAACTCACAACATCAGCATCTGTAAGTTTGACAACAGGTATTTGGCAGACTCTTTTAATTAGGGACCATGATTGATTAGGACACAGGACATCATATTACATATGAGAAGTATTCTTCTAGGAACAGATAACATTATCAGGAAGTAAATTATTAGTGAGAAATAGTTGTCTAAACTATATCTCATATGGTTAAGTATAATACAAAATCTTAGGACTGTTAATAAAAAGTACATATCAATCATTTTAGTCTTGGATATACATTTTTTTCTGGGTGTTTAAGAACATGTAGTTGCCCCAGATTAATCACTTTTTTTTTTTAGCTGTCAAGGCAAGTTGAAGATCTAATCCTCAGAGATGATTTGGGCTTATGAAGAAGATCTGGGTCCTCTATTCTTCTTTTCTCTCACAGTTCAAAGGCTTTGCTTGACCATTATTTCATTTGAAAGTGTAGAGAAATTTTTCCTCTTTGTTGGCCATCCTCTTTGAAGACTGGACACTGGTTAAAAGTCTACTCAGTGTCATCCCCATGATCTCCTTGAACAACAGAACAGGTGACTTTCCACAGTTACAGGACATTTTAAGGGATGCCCCATAGTTCCCTGAGACTTAGTTGACCTTGGAGGATGAGGGTAAAAATATTCTTTCTCCCTTTTAATTCCTCTGACCATGGCAATGCAGGCCTACAAATATGGTTATTGAACACCCAATGGGCGAGTTGTACAAGTTTATTACTTTTAATTCATGTGTAAAGTTTAGGTGAAGTTTGAGCAGAAACTGTACACTTAAAAATAAATCTAGTGTAGACACACTTAACTCTGTGTTTCCATCCTGTAGCTTTTAGCAAGATCTGGATGGCCTTCAGATCAGAGAGAAGCTAGACACAGAGAATTTTAGGGGACTTCTCTTACTTACAGAACAGCTCTAAGGTTGGTATTATAATTAGTAGCTTCTTAGTAGATGGCATTTAGGCCATGGACTGGTCAAGTAAAAGACTAATTTTTCTTTTTTTCCTAAACTCCTGAGGCTCTAACATATTTCAATTGTCAGGAGTGAAGCCAGTGGGGAATGTGAAGGAATCTTGGAGGATTTTTTCCCTCACCTGTAAAGTGAAAACAAGATTGGGAGAAACAGATGAGTTCGACTAATCCTCCTTGAGTCCCAAGTCAGCATCTGGAGAGGGCTACTCCTCAAACAATTTGCCAATTGAAGAGGTGGTTGGTCTCACCCAAACACCACTGTGCAGGTTTCCAATGTAGGGCTGAATCATGCTTACCCTTGCCTACAGTTCCAGTCCCTGAAAGTTTTCACTTCTGCTCCAGGTATCATTACTGAGAGACAGACACTAGCTCTCTCCAACCCTCTCTGTAGGGCAAACTGAGGTGGAGAGCACTCCTAACCTAATTCCTAACAGATCAAATTTAGGGTGACAAGGACCCTGAGAGATAAATCCGTATTTTTCCTTTCTGGAATCTAAATAATGGCCTGTATTTTGGGGCAGTGATGGATTTTGTGTGTGTGTGTGTGTGTGTGTGTGTGTGTGTGTATCTATATGTTTGTTGGTGTGCTATAAATTTAAGTAACTTATAGATTCTGCAGAGGGATGTAGTCACCCAATGCATATCAAATAGTAGCCTAAACAAACAAGCAAAAAAAGAATCAGTTGCCTTAGGGTTCCCATGATCTCATTTCTATTTTTTAAATTTTAGGATATATATATATATATATATATATATATATATATATCACCATAAATACTTTTCATGACTGGTTATTATCTGGGCAATATATAACCAAGCATGACAAATACTCATAGTGTTTTTCTTTTTATTTAAAGAGTACTATTTAAATTAGGAAAGCCTTTTTACAATTTATCATATGTAAATTGGGTTTAAGTCTCTGTAATTTAAAATAGTAAAAACAGACAACTTAACCGAATCAAACATTTAAAAGACCTCAGAAAGTGATTGCATTAGGTTTTATTTTGTTGTTGTTCACCTGTTACTGTAACTGAAATGCTCAAGATTAAAATCCATCACCATGTTCATTACCTAGCTATTGTCCCACTCTCTATCTGCCTGCTGAACAAGGAGTCTATCTAAGTCCTAGTCTCAACATGGCAGCTCGTTAAAGAATACAACTATTATGTTTTCACGTACCACTTAAAAATACATTTGAAAGTTTCTCAGTTCTACCTGATAATTATCAAAGGCTTCAGCTACACCCTTTCACCAACTACTTGGCTTAGACTCTTACCATATCTTAGAAAGACTTAAATGTAACTACAAAATGTAGGACGTTGTACTATTTTCTTTTTAAATATGTAATTTAGAATTTTTTCCAGTACTCCACTTTCTGTCATCTAGACAAAAAATAAGCTCAGAAATATCAGAATCAAATGACATTGTACTAGTTAGTGTTTGCTAGAGTAACAGAACTTATAGAATGAATCTATCCATATTAAAAAGGAATTTATTAGAATGACTTACTGTGGTCAAACTAATCCAACAATGGCTGCCTATGAATGGATGGTCCAAGAATACAGTTATTCAGTGTACGAGTCTGGATATCTCAGCTGGCCTTCCTTATACACAGGAATCCTGAAGTAGGCTCTAATGTTAGTAAAAGAATGGACTTGCTAGTGAGGGTAAGAGTGAACAGAAAAAGAGAGAGCACTTCCTTCTTCCTTTATATATGTTGTCCAGATTAAAGGTGGATATTTTTACCTCAAAAGATCTGGATTAAAGGTTTATCTTCCCACCTCAAAGATCCAGATGAGAAGTGAATCTGCCCACTTCAAATGATTTAATTAAGAAAAAAAATCCCTCACAGATATGCTCAATATATTAGATGTCATTATATTTTCCCTTTCCCCATTCTGAAGCTATATTTTTGATGAAAGAGTATTTTAATAGATTCTTCTCCCTCCTCATCTCCCTGTCCTCATCCCTCTTGTTCCCTCCTACCATTTCTTGTGTGTGTGTTTGTGAGGGTGTGTGTGTGTGTGTGTGTGTGTGTGTGTGTGTGTGTGTGTGTATGTGTGTGTATGTATGTGTCCCATTTGTCCTTTTGTCCTGCTCCCAACTCCCGATTTTTTTTTTTTTTTCTGAGACAGGGTTTCTCTGTGTAGCTTTGCGCCTTTCCTGGAACTCACTTGGTAGCCCAGGCTGGCCTCGAACTCACAGAGATCTGCCTGGCTCTGCCTCCCGAGTGCTGGGATTAAAGGCGTGCGCCACCACCGCCCGGCCCAACTCCCGATTTTACTCACCACCCATTTTTACTGCTTCTTGGTCTCCTTTTAAAAAGTCTTTTCCTATGCCTGTATTTTCAAGTATTTCTCTAAGTTCCTTTTAACGGTTTCAGATGTTCAGATTGTTCACTATGGCTGATCCAGTTTTTAAATTATCATTTGTTGAAAATACTTTTTTCCCCCTTGAAGGTATGTTTCTGGCAAATTTCTTGACAATCTGGTGTTGTACCTTTATGGGTCTATTTTTGGGTGCTCTATTCTATTCTATTTCATAGGTTTATGTCTGGCTTTGTACCACTTCCCTGCTGCTTCTGTTACTGTGGCTTTGTGGAGTAAACTGAGAACAGGTATTGTGGTAGCTGTAGAGGTACTCTTTCTGGCAAGGATTGCTTGAACTACTCAAGGTTTTTTTTTTTTTTTTTTTTTATTGCCTTCATGAGAATTCTAGTGTTGATGTTTCTGCGAAGAATGTTATTGGAACTTTTAGGAGGATTCGATTGAATCTTTCAGTTGTTTCCTGTAATGGGGCCATTTTTATGATATAAATTCTGCCCACAAAAGAGCATGAGGAGTCCTTCAATCTCCTGGTGTCATCTTTAATTTTTTTCTTAAATTTTTTAAAATTTTGTTGGTAGAGGTTTAGATTCATTGGGTATTATTTAAACTATTGGCAATATGATTGTTTTCTTAATTTCCTTCTTTGAAATGTTCTTACTAATTATATTTAAAACATACTATTTTTTTGTATGCTGATTTGCTGAAAGTTTTTGTTTGTTTGTTTGTTTTTTAAAATCAGATGTAAGAGTTTTCTTATATGCTCTTCTGAGATTATATTATCTGCTAATAGGGACAATTTTATTTCTGCCTTTCTTTTTTGTTTCTCTCTTATTTCTTTCTCTTCCCCTATTGCTCAAGATAAGATTTTAAACACTATACTCTATGAGAGTGGATAAACTGGACAATGTTATCTTATTCCAAACTTTGAAGAAATGCTTTCCAGCATTGTCATTTGTAACCTTTATTTTATTGACATATGTTTTTAATACACCAAGTTTTTCCAGGATTTTATAATGCAATGCTGTTTAAAGGCCTTCCCTACATCTATTAAGATGATCATATTCTGTCCCTCACACTATTTATTGCTGCATTACATCAACTGGCTTATATGCTGCACCATTGTTGCATCTCTGGAATGAAACAAAGTTGGCCATGGTGTATAAACTTCTTGTGTTCTTAAATTTTATTTGCAAAAATTTTACTGAGAATTTTTGCATTTATGCTCATCAGGATAATTTTTCTGTAGTTTTCTGATGTTGTTGTATTCATATCTAACTTTTATATGAGGACAGTACTGACTTCATAGGATGAGTCTGGTAGTATTCCTTTTTTTTCTGCTTTTATGGAAGAGTTTGAAGAGCATGGATGTGAATTCTTCTTTAAATACTTGATAAATTCAAGAGTGAATCCATATAATGCTGAGAGATTTTTGTTCTTATTTACTCAAGAAACTATTAATGCTTTATTAGTTGCTGCTTGTTATAGATCTGTTCAAGTTGTTATATATAGTTTTGATAAGGTTGTATACTTCAGAAACATAAATTTCTTCTAGGTTATCCAGAATTTTGGAATCTAGATTTTTCAAATTATCCTGAGACAATCCTCTGGATTTTGCTTGTATAATTGTAATGTCTCCATTTTAAACTCAAATTTTATGAATTGAGTCTGCTCCTTTTCTTCATTTGTTTGACTAAGGTCATGCTACTCTTTTTTTTAAATGTATTTTCAGTGAACCAGTTCAATTTTGTTGATTCTTTGTAGTGTTCCATTAATCTCTATTTCATTCATTGTTGTCATGAGTCTTGTTATTGCTTTCCATATACTGTTTTGTAGTTTGTTTTCTTCATTTATGAGATCTTAAATACATCACCAAATTATTTATTTGCAATTTCTTTGTTTAAAGTAAGTAGTACCATGTATAAACTTCCCTCTTGAAATTATTTTCCTTGCTATATCCCAAAGACAATGATAATTTTGTGCATATGTTTTCCTTGGATTCTTGAATTTTCAGGTTCATCCATGATTTCTTCATTCCTGAAATGGTCATTCATAAATATATTTTTCCATCTTCATGTATTTGCATACTTTCAATAGTTTCTCTTTCTATTGATTTCTAGTTTTAGTCCATGATCTGAGAATAAGAAGTTATTTTTACATTTGTTAAGATTTACTTATGATATAAAATGTGATCTATTTTAGAGAAATTTCCAAGGACTTTTGGGAGGGATGTGCATTCTTCAGCTGTTCAGTGAGATATTCTGTGGATGTCTGATGAGTCTATCTTATCTGTTATTCATTTTAACTCCATACATTTTTGTCTCAATTCTCTATCTATTGAGAAGGGGTTACAAAAGACTTCTGGTATTATTGGATGAGTACATGTCTGTGCTCTA
The DNA here is from genome assembly GCF_004664715.2 of Peromyscus leucopus. Classification (NCBI taxonomy): domain Eukaryota; kingdom Metazoa; phylum Chordata; class Mammalia; order Rodentia; family Cricetidae; genus Peromyscus; species Peromyscus leucopus. The sequence continues at coordinate 129,662,508 of NC_051063.1, read as the reverse complement.
TGTCTATTAGTGCTTGTTTTAGAAAATTGGAAGCACCAATATTTATTGCATTACACACACACACACACACACACACACACACACACACACACATATTTGTGCTGGACTTTTTTTTCTAATTTTGACTTGAAGCCTATTCTATCAGATATCAGAATAGCTTCGCAAACTTGTTTTCACTTTCCAGTTTCTTGGCACATTGTCTTCCTTTCTTTTACTTTCAGTTTGTGAACCTTTACCCATGGAATGTTTTTCTTCAAGACAATAGACCGTCCCATCTTGCATGCTACGTGCTTTGTTCACAGACTAAGAAATTTATAAATATGAAACTCCCCAAATCTTATGAAGAAGCTAGCATTATGATCCAAATTATGATCCAAAGGGAAAAATAACAAAGCACAGAGGGGTTAACTTCCCTGCTCATCCTACTTTGTTCTCTGTTCCTGTGATAAAACACTGAAGAAAAGCAAGCTAGGGGAGGAAATGACTTACCTGGCTTATAGGTTACAGTCTATCATCAGGGAAAGGGAAGGAAGTAACTCAGGACAAAAATTTGGAGACAGGAACTGAAGCAGAGACAATAGGGAGTGCTGTTGGCTGGGTTGCTGCTCCTAGCTTGCTTAGTTATCTTTCTGACATAGCCTCGGCCTACCTGCCTAAGGATGGTACAGTCTAGGCTGTACTATATCAACTAACAATCAAGGAAATGCCTGACAGGACAATCTACTGGAGACTATCTTAATTTGAAGTTTCCCATTTCCAGGAGACTCTAATTTCTGTCAATTTGATAAACACTAACCAGCCTAATTGACTCCTTTTCCTACAGACAAATCACTATTAAACAGTAACCTTTACTATTTTGTTTGTCTCCAAGATTTCACTATAACATTAATATAACAGTATAAAAACCAGCCCATTTTTTAAAGTCACCCGGTCTTTAAAAACTTTCAATATTTCAAAACTTCAGTGTCTCTTTAAAATATGCAATGCCTCTTAACTTTGGGATTTTGTAAAGTTAAAAAAAAATTTAAACATATTCATATTTAAAAAGGGGAGAACCAGGGTATAGCTACAATTAGATGAAAAAAATTCAACATGCGTCAGTGTAAACAGTGTTCAGCATTTTGATCTCACTCATAATCTACTGGGCTTCAACAGCCTTAGGCAGTTGCACTTCTCTGGGGACTCCACTCCAGAACTGCTGCTGTCCATGGTGGCTGTCCACAGTCCTAGCATATACAATACCAACATGGCTTCCTCTGGTATCTCAGACCATGGTAGTCCTTTGAGGAGTTATAATCCAAAAAGTGAAGCTTTCTTTGTCTTGGGCCTCTGTCATTGCCCAAAGCCAGGGAGATCCCTCAGCTGGGTAACAGGTTCAGGGGCTGAGTCTATTTGTGCATAAGGTCCAGGCTGGTGTATACCATCTCACTGACCCTAGTCTCCATGACAGCATGGAGACCTCAGCCCTCTCTCTCATCTGTCACCATCATTGCATTTCCAGTTCTGCCTCTCTCCCTAGAGCACATACTACTCTATTTTTCTATCTTTCCCACCTCTCCATCACATATTTGTTCTTTGTAGTGGTGTGCTCAGGCCAGTACTGCTTGGGTGGCTTCTGGCTGTCTGGGGCAGTGGGACCTTAGCTGGCACCTACTACTGTTTCTAATATAAACCTGGCCTGCCAGCTAATGACTGTACCCCTCACAGTGGACTGGGCCCTCCCATATAAATTTAAAATTGTTTTGAATGCCTCCAAAGAGATGCCTAAAGACCAATTTGATACCAGCAATTCTTCAATTGGGGTTCTGTATTCCCAACTGACTCTAGTTTATGTCAAGTTTATGGAAGTGTACCAGTACATTGCCCAAGGTCACACAGCTATTCAGAGTGGGAAGTCAAGTACAGTCAACCTTAATCCAAAGTCTGTGTTTCAGACCATATTTAAAGGAAACAATAAGAAGGCCAATAATAGCAGTCAGAAAATAAACTGTTTGAATTTCCTATAAAATAGTGACTATTACATTTACTATAAGTAGTGAGAGTCCAGAAGCAAAAAAAGAAATACTCTTGGATTCTGAATGGGATTCCACATAATAGCACTTTTAAGAAAATATGACAATCAGAAGGTGAAGTCGCTGTTTGTTTGAACATCAGTTTCTCTTTCTATGGGATTCTAGGTTGCTTAGTCACCCCCTGTAATCTGAAAAGTCAATTGCAGCGAGTTCTAAACTCAGAGCCATGCTTTATTTTTGCGATCTGGAGTGCCATTTGACATTATGACTCTTGTTTTCTCAGCTGTAACACAGAGATGATGGTGATTACTTTCTCTCAAAGTCATGTGTCACTGAGTAAGAATGAAAGAAGAACAAACATGGTGCAAAGAGACAATCCCTGTGGGAGTCCCATGCTGACATAGTATAGAGGCTATCCATTTCCAGCCTGCTGACACTGGGAGACTCCCAAGCCATTATAGTCAAGGATAGAAGAAAGGCATTATAAAACCTTCCTCTGTGATGAAGTAAACCAGTTGAGGTCAGGCATATGTCAGGGGTGTGCCTGATGGAGTCTTAAAGAGGCCATTGAATGAGGCTCTGAAGTTGCAGCCTGAATTGCCTTGGAGACCCCAAGATGTTGGAGATGCCAGAGTCATGGGATACCTGCTGAGGAGAGCTGCTAATAGTGAGTGGAACCAGCCCAAGAGAATAAAGTATAGTGCAGTCAACAAAGTTGACAGTAGTTGGAGATCTGAAGAGTGCTTTGATATCAGACATGGAGATGCAGAGTTTGGAGTTGGCCCAGTTGGTTTTCAGTCTTGCTTTGCTCCATCTAGTATTTCCGTTCTATGTTCCCTACCTTATTGTTTGTAATGGTAATGCATATCCTGTGCCATTATATACTGGAGGTATGTAATGGGCTTTTCAATTTTAATTTTACAGGGGGTTATAGTTAAGAAATTGCATGAAAAATTGGTCAAGACAGAAATAAAGAAAGAAATTAAGGATTCTCTCAAATTTAGTGAAAATAAATACATCGCATACCAAAACTTATGGGACACAATAGAAGCAGTGTTAAGAGGAAAGTTCATAGTCCTAAGTGCCTACATGAAAAATTGGACAGAGCTCACAGTAGCAGCTTAACAGCACACCCAAAAGCTCTTCAACAAAAAGACGCAACTGCATACAAGAGTAGATGGCAGGAAATAATCAGACTGAGGACTAAAATTAGTAAAATAGAAAAAAGGGAATAATACAAAGAATCAATGAAACAAAGAATTGGTTCCTTGAGAAAATAAGCAAGGTAGACAAACCTTTATCCAAACTAACATAATGGTGGAGAGAGAATATCCAAATTAACAAAATTAGAAATGAAAAAAAGGACATATCAAAAGACACAGAGGAAATCCAGAGAATCATAAGGACACACTTTTAAAACCTGTACTCAACTAAATTTGAAAATCTACAAGAAATGGATAATTTTCTTGATAGGTACTACTTATAAATCAAGATCAGATAAACAATTTAAATGTAAATATACCCTTAGTCAAATAGAAGCAATCATTAAAACTCTACCAACCCAAAAAAGGACAGGGCCAAATGGTTTTTAGTGTAGCATTCTACCAGACTCTCAAAGAAGAGATCACACCAATATTCCTCAAATTATTTCACAAAATGGAAACAAAAGGAACATTTCTCAATTCGTTTTATGAGGCCACAGTTACTATTATACTCAAACCACATAAAGCCTCAGAAAGAAACAGAATTACAGACCAATTTCTCTTACGGACATATATGTAAAAACACTGAATAAACTACTTGCAAACTGAATCCAAGAACATATCAAAAAAGTTATCCCATGACTCCAAGTATGCTTCATTCCAGAGATGCAAGGATGATTCACTATATGGAAATCAGTAAATGTAATCCATCATATAAATAAACTGAAAGAAAAAATAATCCACATGATTCTCTCATTAGATGATGGAAATGCTTTAGACAACAATCTAAGAACACTTCATGGTAAAAAAAAAAAAAAAAGTCCTGGAGAGATTAGGGGAACAAAGGAATGCCTCAACATAATAAAGGCAATTTACCGCAAGCCTATAGCCAAAAACAAATTAAATGGAGGGAAAAATCAAAGCAATCCCACTAAAATCAAGAACAAGATAAGGTTGTCTACTTTCTCCATATCTATTCAACATAGAACTTAAGTTTTAGTTAAAGAAATAAGAAAACTGAAAGAGATCAAGGGTATACAAATTGGAAAGGAAGAAGTCAAAGTACTGCTATTTGTAGATAATCTGATAGTATACATGAGTGACCACAAAAATTCCACCAGGAAACACAGCTGCTAAAAGCTTGCAGCAAAGTAGCTAGAGGAAATATTAACTAAAAATAGTCCTCCTGTATACAAAGGAAAATAGACTGAGAAAGAAATCAGGGAAACAATACCTTTCATAATAGCCTCACATAATAAAATAACTTAAAATATCTTGGGGTAACTGTAACCATGAAAATTAAAGACATGAGTAAATAAAAATTCAAGTCATTGAAAAAGATATTAGAGGATGGAAAGGTTTCCCATGCTCATGGATCACTAGAATTAACACAGCAAAAATGGCATTCTACCAAAAAAGAATCTACAGAGTCAATGAAATCCCAACAAAAATGCCCAAAAAATGTGTTTGCAGACTTTGAAAGCACAATTAACGACTTCATATTAAAAAAACAAAAACCTAGGATAGCTAAAATAATCCTGAACAATAAAAGAACTGCTGGAGGTCTCACCATTCCCAATTTTAAGTTGTATTATAGGGCTTTAATAATAAAAACCACATGGTATTGGCATAAAAACAGCATGTTGATCAAAGGAATTGAACTGAAGACCAAGAAATAAATCCACACAGCTATAGACATCTGGTTTTTGATAAAGAAGCCAGAAATACACACTGGAAAAAGAAAAGGTCTTTAACAATGGTACTGATCTAACTGGATGTCTGCATGTACAAGAATGAAAATAGATTTCTATTTATTACCATGCACAAAACTCAAGTCCAAGTGGATCAAAGACCTCAACATAGAATCAGATGCATTGACACTGATAGAAAGAGAAATTAGGGGATAGCTTTGAATGCATTGGCACAAGAGATAACTTTTTGAGTAGAACACTGATAGCACAGGCATTAAGAATTAATTAAGAATTAATAAGTGGGCTGGGCGGTGGTGGTGCTCGCCTTTAATCCCAGCAGAGACAGGTGGATTTCTGTGATTTTGAGGCCAGCCTGGTCTACAGAGAGAGTCCCAGGACAGGAACCAAAACTACACAGAGAAACCCTGTCTTGGAAAAAAACAAACAAATAAAAAAAAGAATTAATAAATGGGACCTCATGAAACTGACAAATTTTCTAATGCAAAGGACATAGTCAATTGGACAAAGCAGCAGACCATAGAATGGGAAAAGATTTTTACCAACTCCACGTCCAATAGATGACTAGTATCCAAAATATATAAATAATTAAAGAAGCTAGATATCAAAAAACCAAATAAGTCAATTGAAAATGGGGTACTGTAGCTTGAAGTTTTCCTGCATCCCAGCTGGCCAGCATTTGGGAAAAATCTCTCCCACTCATGTCCCCCATGTAAACACACAAAGGATTATATTAATTATAACTGTTTGGCCATTAGCTCAGGCTTATTACTGACTAGCTCTTACACTTGAATAAACCCATAATTCTTGTTTATGTTTAGCCATGTGGCTTGGTACCTTTCCTCAGTTCTACCTTGTCATCTTGCTTCCTCTGTGTCTGGCTGGTGACTCCTGACCCAGCCCTTCCTCTTTCCAGAATTCTCCTTGTCTGCTTATCCTGTATATACTTCTTGTCTCGCTACTAGCCAATTAACATTTTATTTATCAACTAATTACAGCATACAGAATGACATTCCACAGCACTTCCCCTATTCTATCTAATCAAAAAGGAAGGTTTTAACTTTAACATAGTAAAATTACATATAATAGAACAGTTATCAAGCAAGAATTGCAATTAAAATATCTAGTTTATTTGTATTTGGCAAAATTAAAGAAAATATTCCATCTATCTTATATTCCTATAAAGTTTTATATGTAATTTATCTTTACCATAACCAAGGAAAATTATAACTATCTAGTCTTCGACTACATCAAAGATATCAGAAGGATATAATGTTACCTAAGTAAACAGGAAGAGCATTGTAAGCAACTTTCAAAAATCTAGAATGACAGAGACAGTTGGCTATCTGGATAATCACCCAAAGTTCCTCTGTAGCATTGGGGCATTCATCTTTAGCCAATAGGACTAGAGTTTTTTAGTTGCTTCTCCCTGTGTCCTGTAGAATGTCTGGCAGTCTCCTCTGCAAAGCAGGAACCTGAAGAGCCATTTTGCCTTGTTTTGGCAAATTCAGTGGTCATATTTCCATGGGTCCTTCATGTTCAGTTGATATAACATTTTATCAAGCAGTCCAGGCAAGAACAGTTTCTTGCCGAAATGGATAACTTTTGCCAAGAAGAAGATAAACTCCACATGGAGTGTCTTGGATGCCCATCTTCCTTTTTGAAGTAAATCAGTGCTGCCAGAACCAGACATGTCCCACTGTCTAGAAAGTCTGTTTTAAAAACATTTTAAATGCCATATTCTGTAAGAATTTGAAGTGTTTGAAGATTACCTAACTAATTGATATATATCTATGTATACGTAGAAAACTTAACTAACATGACAATAAGCTTGATCATCTTGGAAGACTAATTATTTATCTGTATTTCTTAATTATCCATTACAATTTCAAATGAGCTGCACAAACATACTTTAAACAAGAGTAAAAATATACATACAGTATAACAAATTTAACTTTGTATCAATAAACTAAAATCCATAGCAATGTAAAACATTTTAAACAAGTGTTACTCTTTAAAAATGGATTCAATAATCTACCTATTCATCTGATCATATCTATATCCTACATTTCTATATCATATCCCCCTTTCTTCTTTTAAAAAGAGATTGACTATGACCAACAACAATTTGCAACCAACAATCTAAACAAAGACAAATATCCATAATCTATTTTTTTGGGAATGTGGGCATAGTGTTCTAGGCTAGTTCCTGCTGATAGTGGGCACTGCTAGTCTTATGGGTATCCTGAGAAAATTTGAGATAATGGTCAAGTCCTAGGAAGACTGTTTATAAGCTGTGTTGATAGGTACCATCTGTTATGGTTCAGGAGCTCTGGCTTGATCAAATCTGATCCGTCTTAACCTAGGAAAAAATCCATAGCCTCTTGCTTCCTGTGGAAACAAAACTGAGCCTCCTTTTCAAAGCAACATATCCTTATATCTAAACTTTGCAGTCAAGATACCTTTAAAATATACATATTGGTTTAACTGAGTAGCCTTTACAATAAAATGCCTCTCTGCAATTAAAAATCCCGAAGACAATATAATCCAGACTCTCTGTGTGATTTCCATCTTTACATGGCTTACTTTTTATATTACCTTTGCTGTCTCTTTAAAGACTTTATTTTTTGAAACAATTTTTTATATAACTGTCTATATTTATTTTCTTCTCTCTTCCAAGGCTACGTACATTTTTACAGACACTATAAACCATTTAAAGTCTTATTCCATCTAAATCTGCCTTACTGTGTAACTATTGTTTTAAATTGCAGTGGCTAGGACTGAAATGGCAGCCTTAGCTGCTGGCTCTGCCCACCTCAGCTTCCCAACATGGCAGAACTACGTTTACTGCCAGCTGTGGGAACAATGCTCACTGCCGACTCTGGGAAGCAGTGGGTCTATATTTCTGTCTAGTACTGTATAGCCCCCAAACCTCTTTTGTTTGTCTGTACTAGCAAAGGGTAGATCCACCATGCATCACACTGCACGACTTAGAGACACCTCTGTGTGCTAGGGCTGGAATCCACAGCCATGCTGCTTAGCTTATCTTGTAGGCAGCTGTCAGGAGACAAGTCTGCACTGCTGCTGGCATGAGACTGAGACTAGGAAGCCTAGTGTGGCTCTGTTTCTGGTGCTCAGGATCATTAAGCTTTCTTAGGTCTATGTGGATCAATGCCCAATGGTGATGTGCAAATGGATAAAACTAGAAAAAAATCATCCTGAGTGAGGTAACTCAAATCCAGAAAGATAAATATGGTACATATTTACTTTTAAGTGCATAATTAGCCTTTAAGTAAATGATAGCCAAACTACAATCCATAGATCCTGAGAGGTTAGGTAAACATGAGGAACTAGGGAGAACACTTGGATCTCCCTGAGAAGGGCAAATAGAATAAATTTTAAGGATAGACAGGGAGCAGGTGGTGACAGGATTGTTGAGGAAAAGAGATGGGGTAGAGGGATCAAGTGCAGGGACAAACAGTTGGAGTTGGCAGGGCCTTTGCAGGAAGGTTTGGCAACCTAGTGCAGTGGGAATTTCCTGAAATCTATGAAAGTGATCCTAATAAGGGCTCCCTGTAATAGGGGATACGCAGTCTCAACATGCCATCTCTTGTAGCCAACAAAGCTTCCAGTGGTGGAATTGGGTTACATTCAATTGAGTTGTTGGCCAAGGGGAATCCATGGGAATCCCCAAATAACCCAAGCTGTTGCTACAGAGTTGCTTTCCACAAACTAACAGTGGTGTCCCATTGCATAGGACAGCACCCATACAACTCATTGAACATGGAGAAGTCAAGCTGGTGTCCCCATGTTCCAGCCTCTCTGGTGAGGGATGGTATTATGTAGGCTAGCAAAACAGTAACATGGAAATCAACCCAGCCACAAAACCTTTGATCTACAATCTGTCCGGACTACAAAATTTGCTAGGGTAATGGTGGTATAGAACTTGTGGGAGTAGCCAACCAATGTCTAATGTCTCACTCCACAAGAAGGAACTAATACCTAATTCTACTTGTAATCAAGAACCAGTGACTAGATAGCTCAGAGACCTAGGGTAAAACCAAGCACCACTAGTTTAATAAAAAAAGGATCAATAAAATTACTCTGAATGCTATTCTGCTATACTCATAGAGCAGTGCCTTATCCAGCCATCATCAGAGAGGCTTCCTCCAGTAGAAGATGAAAACAGATACAGAGACTAATGTCCAGACATGATACGGAGAGTCTAAATGAGAGGTCTCCATCAAATCCCTCCCTTCAGAGCTCAGGGAATCCTACAGAAGAGGAGGCAGGAAGATTCTAAGAGACAGAGGGAATGGAGGACACCATGAGAGCAAGGCCCTCTGAATCAACTAAGCAAATAGTCATCATGAGTTCAACCTCTGGCTCTGGTTGTTTCTGCAAGTTGGCAGCTAGTTCTGAAGATCAACAGATCCATGCAGAGGTGACTGACCGGCCTTTGTCCCTTCATCACCTCAGAAGGCATGACATCTTGCTGGCCATGGTTAGTTAGTGACGGAAACCAACAATGGAATTAGAATGTGGACAACGGAGCCCTCAAGTGCCATTCACAGACTCCAGCCTCCCTACAACCTTTGAAACTAGCCTCTGAGGGGTTATTTTAGAGCCATGAAAGCACCAAGTTATCACCAACAACGGTTTTAACACTACTTAATAATCTTTAGGATGAATAATGTCATGAAGACAGTTTAAAACTTTGTTTCATTCTATTTGCTGCTGTCTTACATAAATTAAGTTTTTGTTCATCACCTAAGGGCCTTGGTCTCCTCGTGTACAGTTCCTACTGGAAACATTAAAATGAGGAATTTGAAAGCAGAGGGAAGGAGTGGGAGATCAATGAAAGAGATATCTTGATAGAAGGAGACATTATAGAGGTAGGGAGAAACCTGGTGCTGGGAAAACTTTTAGGAATCCACAAAGACGACCCCAGATTAGACTACTAGCAACGATGGTGAGGGAGCCTGAACTGGCCTACCATGGTAATTAGAATGATGAATACCCTGTCACCATAGAGACTTCATCCAGTAACTGAAGGAAGCAGATGCAGAGATACACCAGGCCGAACTCCAGGAGTCCAGTCGAAGAGAGGGAAGAGGATTATATGACCAGAAGGGGGGTGGTCAAGATCATGATGGGGAAATCTACAGAGACAGATGAAACAAGTTCAAAGGAACTCACCAACAATTCATAGACCGACAGCTGTGGAACCTGCATGGGACTGGACTTGACCTGCACATGGGAGAGAGTTGTGTAGCTGGGTCTGTTTGAGGGGTCCCTGGCAGTGTGAGCAAGATTTATCCCTGGTGCATGAGTCCGGTTTCTGGGTCCAATTACCTATGGTTGGACACCTTGTTCACCCCTAGTAAAGCGGGGAGGGGCTTGGTCCTGCTTCAACTGAATATACCAAGCTTTGCTGTCCCTCCTTGTGGGAGAACTTACCCTTTTGGAGGAGGGGATGAGGGGAAAGGTGGGAGGAAGCAGGAGGAGGAATGGGAGGGGGAACTTTGGTTGGTATGTAAAATGAATTTTGAAAATGAAAAAAAAAATAAGGCCCTGTCAGCTTGGGCTCATGTAAAGTCTGTTAATCATATTGCTGCTGGGTTGAAACTATGACCCAAAGATCACCAAGGGTTGCATCCAGTACAGGCCCACTCGGTGCTCCAGGATTGGGCAGGGGGGAGCCACTGTGTGATAAAGAAATGAGAGAAAAGGAGAAACAGAGTTGTTCATGTAGTGTGGAGAAAAGTGGAACTGAAGACAAGACAGCGGTGAGGAACCAGCTTACATGGGTGGCCCATGCTGTCCCAATCTGGGGCTATGTGATGTCTGGGCCTGTGTTGCCACTGAGGGCCATGTCTGGGTCTGTGGCCCTACCAAAGCTAGAGTCTGTGTTGTTGTCTGTGGCTCATGTTACCACAGGGGGCCATGAGATTGCTGACCCTGGTGGCCTGGGTAACAGAGAACTGGTCCTGCCACATGCCAGCTGCCTCAGCAAAAGAGCTGCTGCCCCCCATCCTCCCACCACTGGGCATGGGAGAGCTGGGCCCGACTCTGAGAGAATTACCCACCCCCATCATTGGCCACTGCAGTGGGAGAACTGGCCCCACCCCTTATAATGCATGTGATAGAATTGACTGGATGGTGTGGGTGCAGGAGAGATGGCCTTGATCCTCACTTGAGTGGAGCAGTCCCAGTGGAACCCAGACTGATCAGCTCAGCTACTACCCAGGCCCACATCCAGGGCTTTGAGTTGGCCTGTGGTATCAGAGCTGCAGGATCTCCCATGACTCAGAGCAACAGTAGGATGTAGTAGAGGAGTTTCAGTGAAGGTACAGTAACAACGGTGTACCAGAAGCAAGAGGCCTGGAACCAGACCAGCCAACTCATTGCAGCGAACATTTGCAGGTAAAACTGTTTGGCAAAAGGGTGACTGTGTGACACACCACAATTTCCAAGGCCACTATGACAAAAGAATATAAGATGGAGAGGTGGGAAAGATGGAGGAGCAAACTTATTATTGTTATTGTTTTTGTTTTATATTGTATTTGTTTTGTTGTTCTCTTTGAAGGAGGCTATAAGGGCAGAGGGTAGACATGGAAGGACCAGGAAATGAGTGGAATTGGGGTATATGATGAGAAATTCCCAAAGAATCAATTAAAAAATGTTAAAAGAAAAAATTTTATTCATTTTATATACAAACCACAGATCCCTCTCTCTTCCCTCTTCCCACTCCCCACAGTCTTTTGCCCCCCTCCCCCATCACCTACTCCAAAAGGGTAAGTTCTCCCATGGGGAATCAGCAAAACCTGGTACATTCAGTTGAGGCTGGACCAAGACCTTCCCCCGTGTATCACGGCTGAGCAAGGTGTTCCATCATAGGTAATGGGATCCAAAAAGCCAGCTCATGCACCAGGGACAGATCCTGCTCCCACTGCCAGTGGGCCCCTTAAGTAGACCAAGCTACAAAACTGTCTCCCATATGCAGAGGGTCTAGTCCAGTCCCATGCAGGCTCCACAGCTGTCAGTCTGTAATTAGTGAGTTCTCACTGTTGTACCCAGAGTCCCCCAAAGACCACCAAGAGACCGAATCTGATGCAAAAGCAGCCTTAGTACTGTTACGAGTTAACTCGGGACTCTGTCTTTCTGATGCAGCAGCAGAGCCAGAGAGACCCCGAGTAGCAATGAGGCAGGGTTTTTAAAGCAAGAGGGCTTGGGGTCTACAGACTTCATAGGATTGATTTATGAGAGTGACAATCATGTTAGTAGCTTTTAATTGGCTAGGGTTAGTTGGGGGTTACAGTTTCCATTTTTGGGTAAGCCTGGACAAATCCCAGGCTTTGTCCTTGAGCTGCCATGGAGGCTAGCTGGCCTAACATGTACTGAATGTGGGGTCTGACTCAGTGGCCCAGGCTTTGTCCTTGACTCATGTACGTAGCTCTAAGTTGGTGAGGGGTCACAGACAGTAAACAATTGGCTGAACCTTGAGCAGTCAGAGTACATGCAGAAAGGGAGCTACTGCAAGGACTATGTCTTGTTCACAGCCCTCCCAGAAACTGCTTGTTCAAGTCTCAGGAAACTGAATTTGAGACCTGATCTCTGGGAGAAGACTGAGCAACCTGTTATAGTATCTGCTTGGTCCTTTCACTCACAAACTTGGTTCAGTTGTCTCTGTAGATTTCCCCATCATGATCTTGATTCCCCACTTGCTCAAACAATCCTTCTCCATCTCTTTGGCTGAACTCCCAAAGCTCAGTCTGGTTCTTGGCTGTTGATCTCTCCATCAGCTTTCTTCAGTTACTGGATAAAGTCTCTATGATGACAGTTAGGGTATTCACCAATCCGATTACCAGGGTAGGCCAGTTCAGGCACCCTCTCCACTATTGCCAGTAGTCTAAGGTAGGGTCATCCTTGTGGATTTCTGAGAATTTCCCTAGTTCCAGGTTTCTCCCTAACCCTATGATGTCTCCCTCTTTCAAGATATCTCTTTCATTGCTCTCCTACTCCCTTCCTCAGCTCAACCATCCCATTCCCTCATGTTGTCATTCCCCATCTCCTCCCCTCTATTGCCCCCTGGAATTTAACAAGTTTTATAAACATAATCCAATTAATCAAATTTTATTTCTTAGTCAGTAAAGGAAATAGAACTACAATATTTATTTTTATTGAAAAAATATGAATATTATTTGGTTGTCTTTTAATCCTCGATAAGCATACTATACCCTAAATGCTCATTTAATAATACAAAAAAGATTTTTAAGGTATAAAATCCAAGATATGCTATCAATGGAAACTTGCATCTTTTGAGAAACATGGGTAAACAGAATTATATATATATGGGGGTATGTGTTTATGTGTGTGTGTGAGAGAGAGAGAAAGAGACAGAGACAGACAGGCAGAGAATGAGAGAGGGGGGCACTTTTCAGAGCCTTGATTTTTTTTTCATCTTAACAAAGCAATTATATTGGTTGGTCCCTTTTCTCTTAGTAGGAAGAAATGTATTTATTCTCATCTGTAAGAGTTTGATTTAGAATAGAGGTATCTTATAAATAGAGTTCCTTTGGAAGATTTAAGTTTGTGCCAATCTAAAACTTAGAATTTTAAAATCCTAGTTACATTGTATAATTCATTTTTGAATGTACAGTTAGACTTGAATCTTTGAAAACGTGAAGACTTGGTTCATATTAATAGGATATTTGGGTAAGCAAACACAACAAAAGCGTGATAAGTGAGAAGGTCTAATATCGTCATCTTTATTTGTAGATTTGCTGAAAGCAAGATAAACATTATTTCTATTAGGAAACTAACTCTGAAGACCAGGCTGGCCTTGAACTCAGAGATCTACCTGCCCCTCCTCTGGAGTGCTGGGATTAAAGACATGAGCCAACACTACCTGGCTCCATTAACCTTACCTTAATGAAAAATATCTACAACTTTTAGATGTTTCTAATTTGGTGGATTATTTGTGCTTTTTTTTTTTTTTTACAAAATTTGGAAAATAGTTCATTCTTAATTATAAAAACTACTTCAAATGAAAACACAAACCCTATATTTTAATATCTGACAGTTATAAATTCAGGCAAAACACAGTGGAGACATTTACATGTTGTTATGAGAAAAAATTTGACATAATTCTTTGTTAATGATTTAAACATTACTATAACAATCATGTAGAAATTGCTGATGTTAAAAGTATTGACGTCTTCCAAAAGACAAACAGAAGGCAGGATTGATGGCTAATATTTCTGTCTCCATCTTGTTTTTTGCTGCCTTTATTTTTGGGTCAGGTGTTTACTTTGGGACATGCCAGATAAGCATGTATTATGTATTAATGGAATAGCTCTAAGTTCAAAACACATCCTAAAATATTTCTGTTCACAAACACATATCTTCAATCAGACATGCCTCAAATACTGATTTTATCCCACTATAAATTAAAAATTGTTAAGTTAAATTGTCACAGATTTCACTCCTCAATTATTTTCAAGAAATTTGGGGGCAGATTGAGTTTTACCATGCACGGTCTTAGACTCAAAGTGATGGAAAAAACAATTCTATGAAAGCAATTATTATAAACACAATTAAACTAAGGACCCATTCAATAAGAATACAGTAGGGGGTTTACATCTCTGTATCTGAGATGTAAGAAAGTCCCAGTGGAAGCAAAATCACTGAAAGTTGGAGCTTGTCTACACTCAGATTAGTATCTGTTATGTTTAATCTTGATCATTTCATTGGTTCTAGAGTCTGCAGAGAGACTTATCTCTCCAGGGATCTGTGAGGGCATTTCCAGGGGGAATTCACTGGGATACAAAGACCCTAAACCAGCATGATTGACACCTACCTGTGCCAACACATAAAAAGAGGTCCAGAAAAAAGCAGCACTGCTTGCTTGCTTTATTTTGCTTCTTTCTAGTCATTGCATCCTTCTCATTGTGAATGATTCCACATTTTGAAGCTTGGAACTCAGCTTCAGTTTCTCAGTATGGACTGATGACCAGCAGCCTTTCAGCAATCCTCTAGTTTGTTAGTAATGCTGTGACTCAACAGACTCAACTGCGACCACTGAGCCAGTCAGCTTCATGAGCTAAATAGCTACTGTGTTCTAAGCCTCTCCATTTTGCAGACAGCTATTTCCAGACTACCTAGCTCTGACTGCATAAGCTAATCTAATCAAACCCCTTTGTAGCATATACAATCACTCTATCAGTCCTGTTATGGTAAATAACTTAATACAGTATCTAACCCTGCTCAAAAGCTAATCATCATAGAGGAATATACTCTTATCAATGGGTATTTTCAGTCTGGCATGGGGTCATTTCATCCTCTAGGTTTCTATTGTAACATAGTTCATAATAATGTGTTTGGTTTTTACAGAATTTTGCCCTTCTTGGAGGTAAATGAGGAAGAGGTGATGTCAGTGAAGAATGGATAATTGTAGGGACTGAGAAAATTTATATTCTTTGAAATTTATTTTTACTTCAGATGAAACCTTGAGATTATTCTGAATTTTCTGTTCATTAATATCTCTTTTACTTTTAATAGTCTTTAAAGTTCATAATTCTTTACCAATAATTTCATCATTTTATTATATGTTTCAAATTCTAATCAAAGTAGGCTTCTCATTCATGATCTTTAATTCTATTCCCTAGAATTTTAGTTTATCATAAAAAATTTAGAGATATCAAATAATCTCCACTGAAGAAAACTTTAAATTGAGTTATCTTTGGTTAGTTATGTCCATTTCCCAAAATACTTACAAATTGAGTTAACCCAATTATGAAACATAAATCTAGCTGGGACATCTTTCCAAGTATTTTTATCACTCCTTAAATCTCCATTTCTCATATTCTACTGAAATTTCCAGTCTTCTGTGACATCTAGAGATACATACCTGCTCTCTATCACATTTATATATATGCTGTTTTAGAAACAGTTCCTTAGATCCTCACTATAAGTCTGTTCCTCCCACTGTGTATCAAGCTATGCCTTGCATGTTTATGGACTGTGAGGGAGTGCAAGCCACAGTATGATCAACTTTTTATGTGCCTTCCCAGATGATACAAGAAAGTTACTCAGACTCTAGGAACATGTATTCTGTTGAGCTTCATTCTGTGATGTTTACACATCATGAGGTGTTCTTTATGACATCTCTTTCCTACTGGGATGAAGGTGTCTTCTTATCATTAACATTATGATCAGATGTTGATAAAATTCCCAAACTAAAGTTAGGAAGACTGAAATAAACAGAAGATATCACAGAAAGGCACAGAATTACCTTAGAGGATTAACAGTAGGAGAGGACTGAATAATAAAAAGACAAGGAACTTTATTAAGACAAACAAAAATAAACCACATGCTCAGAAAACAAGGGTAGATAGCACAAAATGGAGAATTCAATCAACCAGCTGAAAATAAAGCAATGAATCAGGGACCACATCAAAGAATGTCTAAGCCCCAGAAAGAATTCACTGATGTTCACCCAAGAGGCAACACAAGAGGGTTGGGCACAAGAAGCCTGTGCTCACATCCAGTGACCATCCGGTAACTCTTTTAGTGAAAGTAAATCCCTAGGATCCCATATTTGGGCATCAAAACTGCCACTGAATATGGACCATTTCAGTGAGCATATGGAAGACAGAAAGAAAGACAGTGGGAACCTGGCTCAAAACTTCCGAAAGAAGCAAGGACACTTATCAATTGGCATAGAGAACATTCAAATAATATGCTAGTAAATAATTGGCTTCATTTTTGCTCATTGTCCTGAGAACTTCAGCAAGGCTGTACTGAAAAGTAATTGGGTTTTCTCCTTGGTTAAGAAATTCCAGGATAGCATAATACCCTGGCCATGGCTTAGTCAACACACACTGCACTGTTCTTTTCCAGATCTGCACTGAAAGAGACCGTGGAGTGGAGTGGACAGCATAACAAATAGATAATTTGTCTAGGAACGGAATGTGAAGTTTAAAGTTGTAGGCAATGAAGGCAGAGACAGAACATCCATAATTGTTGAAGAAATTTGGGTCAGGAGAAATGGCTTAACAGATAAGAGCATTAATGTTCTTCCAAAGGACCCTTCCATATGCTCACTTTTTTGATGCATTGTATAGAAGGATGCTGATTATGTCCATAGAGATTACAGCAGTTCATGATGATCACAGTGTAACATCAGTGACTCTCGATAGTATAGAACAAGCAATTTTCTTTATAAATACAACATATCCATTCTGGAGCATAAGCCCTACAAAGAATCCATGTTACTGTCATATGTATGTGAGGAGTCTGAGGACATGTGGAAAGAAGAATACAACACAAAATCACTTATAAAAGTTCCTTAAAAAGTTTTCTTGAAGAAGTAAAAGATTCCATAGTAAAAATTTAGCAAGTATTTTAATGGGAAAACCTACAAGACCACCAAGGTGAACTCATTCACACATAATCTGTTTATGATGTAGAAGTACTGTCTCAAGGATTCTATTGCTGTAATGAAACACTGTGAAAAAAAACAAGTTGGAAAGAAAAGGGTTTATTTGGCTTATACTTCCATATCACTGTTTATCATCAGAAGTCAGGACAGGAATTCAAGCAGGGTTGGAACCTGAAGTCAGGAGCTGAGACAGAGGCCATGGTGGAGTGTTGCTTACTAACTATCTCTTAGTGGCCTTCTCATCCTGCTTTCTTATAGAGCTCAAGACCACCAGCCCAGGCATGGCACTACCACACACTATGGACTTGTCTCTCCTCCATCAATTACAAATTAAGAAAATACCCTACAGCCTTGCCCACAGCCTGGTCTTAGGAAGGCATTTCTTTCTGTCTGTCAGTCTTTCTGTTTTGTTTTTTTCTGTTTAGTTATTCTTCTCTCATACAATACATCCTGTTTCCCCCTTTTCATTTCTCTCAGTTCACCCACACACACCTTTCCTCTCCCCGAGATCCACTCTTTGCAGTTCACCCACATACACCTCTCTTCACCTCCAGATCCACTTCTTTTCCATTTTCCTTCCCTTCAGAAAAGAGCAGGCCTCCCAAGAATATCAACCAAATACAGCATAACAAGATGCAATAATACTAGCCACAAACCCTCATATCAAGGCTTGATGAGGCAACCCAGGAAGAGGAAATGGGTCCCAAGAGCAGGCAAAAGAGTCAGAGACACCTCCCATGCCCACTGGTAGGAGTTCCACAAAATCCTCAAGCTAAAGAACCACAGTATATATGTAGAAGACCCAATATAGACCCAGGCAGGCTCTGTGACTATAGCTTCTGTCTCTGTGAGCCTCTATAGGCCCCACTTAGTGATCTCAGGGGCTGTGTTCTCCTGGTGTCCTTGACTGCTCTGGCTCCTATAATTGTTCCTCCCTCTTGTTGTATTTTAAAAATGGTGCACTGTGGTCATGGCCAGTGGGAGCCATAGAGAGAGATGTACCATGCAGACCATACTCACATGGAAGGTTTTATTGGGAATAAGGGAGAGAAGGGAGCTGAGGAGAGAAGAAAAAGAAGAGAAGAAGAGAAAAAGAGATGGGAAAGGGGGAAGAGAGGAGGTACAGATGTGACCTGGAATTAAAGAGAGAGGAGAGAGGGGGGGGCTCTGCCCTTTTATGAGAAGACACTGCACATACACAAAGACATCAAGCAGCAAAGAGCATATAATGTTGTCAGAACCCTGAGCAGGCCAAGGTATTGCCTGCACATTGGCCAGGTCCCCAAGGGATGGGTCTGAATGCTAACATCCCTCCCTTTTGATCACTAAAAAAAAAAAAAAAGATGAGTTATGGATGGCAAGTAGGGTGGGAATGAGGGGTGCCAAATTCTCGAGACTGCTTCCTGCTGACTTGGGGCAAAGTGGGGAGTTGGGAGTCGGGGGTCACACACAGCAGAAGGAGGTGTGTGTGAAGGAACATTCAGTTAGATGTCATCACGGAGACCTCAGGCATCTGTTCCTTGAGGGAGCTGAGAAGGCAGGTAGCTAGGAGAAAAAGTAGATTGTTATCATTGGCCCCTTGAGCGGGGCTAGCCATAGGAAGAGTGATGACTTCCAGAAAGAATGGAACAGAGAAGTGCCCTGGTTGTACAGAAGAGACAAGGATGAATGAGTGAGACATGAAGCAGATATGCCCTTTATTGGGACATCTTGGAAAGCCAGGCTCCAGTTGCTAGGTAAGCACCTGCTTGAGCCTAGAGAGGTGGTGCCAGCAGTGAAGTCCCAGGAGCTTGGGGAGATGGCATGCCAAACTGAGGGATGATGTGTTCTTCAGGAGTACTTGAGCCATCACACCTGCTATTTCTCTGGAGTTGGGAAACACCTCTATCCATCCTTTAAAAGTGTCAACAAGTTAGGAGATAACAGGTTTTATGAGTAGGTACATGGGTGAAGTTAATCAGCCAGTATTTTGCCAGTTGGCATCCTCAGAGCTGGTACATAGGCTGGCATATCTGGAGGACCCCCTGTGGGTTTGCCTTACCATAAGTCTGGCAGGAAGGGTGGACCTGTGCAGGAACCTGTAAGTGTCTGTAAAACAATTGGAATGTCTTGGTATCATAGCAAAAGGCTGGGAGACTACCATACCCTCTCTAATGTGGAGGACTGGGGAGAGCTGTTAACTGGCAAATCTATTAGTACCTTAGTCATCAAAATCATCAGATCTGGGAAGGATAAATAAATGATCAGAACAGAGCTATCTTTCCTATCTTTACATAAAAAACCTTAAGGTGCTTTTTTTCTTTAATCTAATTTACCAGGAGATATAGGTGGTTGACTATTGAGGGCAGTCACTGCAAAGTGAGTTGTGTCTAGACATAGTATTAGCCTTAAGAGATGTATTAGTATTAGCCTTAAGAGCCTGTGAATTTTTTTCCCTTTGGTTTTTCAAGACCGGGTTTCTCTGTGTAGCTTTGCGCCTTTCCTGGAGCTCACTTGGTAGACCAGGCTGGCTTCAGACTCACAGTGATCCACCTGGCTCTGCCTCCCAAGTGCTATGATTAAAGGCTTGCGCTACCACCGCCCGATGAGCCTGTGATTTTACACAGGGAACTGAGAAGGCAGCTGAAGCCTTGGTTGCTGCTGCTGAACTGACAAAGCCTGGTCATCAAATGGCATAAAAGGATAAATTTTACCTGAGTTGAAAGGAAAAGAGGCTTACTTGCTGGCTACCTAGTCCAGGCTCCTCCATTGTCATTGAGGGCAGAGGTCTCAGGGCACCAACATCAGTCTTCGGCTGCCAGGCCTAGGCCTGCCAGGGCTCAGAAGATCTGACAGTTGTTGGGTAGGAACTTGTGGGAAGAACCAGCCTACCTTGTCTGGACAAAAGTGAGGCAATAGATTCCCCAAAGTCCTGTTGTCCATGATCTGAAGAAGGCCCTGGCAGCAGCTGAGGTGAAAGGTAGTTTTTCTCAGTGGCTGGCATTGCCACTGTGGAGGAAGTTCTGAGTGGAGGTTCTTCTGTACCCATCCATCTTCTTCAGAGGAAACAAGGGTGCTGCCAGGAGCTGGCATATCTCTCTATCATAAAAAGCTTTTTAATTAAACATTTTAGATGTCATATTCTGCAGATCTCTGAGCATTTGAGGACTGTCTGTCCATTAGGTATGGAGGACTGTCTGTCTATTAGGTATGAATGACCAACTATCAACTTGTGTTCCCTAACAGTCTTCAATATGTTAGCTTTCATAAGACTAAAAAAAAAATGGGCTTGTGAGTTGGGGTATGACCCAACTCTGAGAAAAGGACCCTTTTAGGGGAATCAGAAAGCTTTATTATAGAATATATATCTTGTTTATCAAATACCTTATTTATCAAACCCATGTCATCATTTATTTAAATTCTGTGGAAGCTTGGTGTTGAACACTTGGCAAAGAGATAAGTATTTAGGTGTAAATGTCTAAGTTAGCTTTTGTTAATATGAATAGACCTTTATAACTTTAAATTTCTATTATCAAACGGAGTATATTATAAACCAGAGTTGAATCAACTATAGCTTTACATTTCTATCATCATACAAAAGTCCATACTAATCCAAAATGTTTGAGGCTTGTTGCTTCCTTACTCTAGAAGGAGGTAAAATGAACAGAGAGGTCATTAGGACTAAATGTATTCTTTAACCTTAGCAAACCTTAGTAAAAGATGGATGCCAGTGAGGTGGCTGTCTTCATCATGATGAGGTCACCAGCCAAGATGGAAGAGAACCATGCAGTTGCTGTTTAAAACACCTTTTTTTTTTTTTTTTTTTACAACTGTTACATACACATGTACACAGAGTTGAATCCAATCCAAGTTACATACACATGCACACAATATTAAAACTAGCTTACATTCACACATATAAGGTTAAACCCAAGTCACATGCATATACACACACAGATATATTAAACGGGAGTTGAGTAAATAAGAAGAAAGTGAGAACCAGTGTGTGCTGAGTGAGACGAAACTGGCTTCTTCACCTCTGACTTGCACATTGCAGCAAACAGACAGGGCATTTAAAGAGAGAGAGAGAGTAGACAGACATAAGCAGGTCTTTGGAGCAAAGAAATGAAAGTGGAGAATTCTTTCTTGGTTCTCTGACTGTTTGGTCTGAAGAATACTGAAGGCAAAGCTGTCAGTGAGTGAGAAAGCAGATTTGTTACAGGTGGAACAGAGCAGATCTGCTGTGGGGTGGGGCAGGTGGGCAAGGTTCTGACATGAAGTGGGTACTTTTGAGGAGCCCTGTCTAGGTCTGCCACTAAACAAACAAGCCATATGCAAGAGGTTTGAGGGAGGAGGAGAATGAAAGAGTGAAGGCATGAAAGACCACGTCAGAGCTGGGACTTGGAAGAGGCAGGCTGATGAGAGGGAAGGGAAGCTAGAGAGGAAAGAAGAGACATAACGTGGGGAAAGGGGAATCTCTTTCCCTTTCCCTAATTGCTCACAGTAGTCATAAAAGATCCCAAAATATTGGGATCTAGAGGACTGTTAAGCAGCCATTTGGATTGATATCTAAGGAGTTTTGAGGCCAAATTTGATTGCAAGGTGAATACATTTAGGGCCATTGAGGTCGGGTGTCAGGTATAGGGGCTGGAGGTTTTCTAAGAGGCATTCCAACGGAGAATGAGAGGGTGTGGGAGACGCATTTCTAATGGATGAGAGAGGGAAAAGGAAAGAGTCACTGCAGCCTGTAGTCGTGGGTGTCCCAGTCCCACCACTGGAAGCCTAGGATGCATTTTCTTAATTGAAGTTCCCTTCTCTCAGATGACTTTAGCTTGTGTCAAGCTGACACATCCAGTGCCTTCCTAGCACATTGCTGAATCTAGAAAGGCAGATATATTCAGTTAGTAGAGGTCAAGGCTGTTAAGGAGCAAAATGAGAACACATTATTTGAATCTATCCAAGGTTCATTGTTAATTTTAATTTCTCTGTTAAATCCATCCCATGAGGCAGTTCAGAGAAAGGTGTTCGTATTTGTCAAGGTCCTCTAGAGGAACAGAACTTACAGAATAAATCTCTCTCTCTCTCTCTCTCTCTCTCTCTATATATATATATATATATATATATATATATATATATATATGAAGGGGATTTATTAGAATGAATTACAAGCAGCAGTACAGCTAATTCAACAATGGCTGCCTACGAACAAAAAGTACAAGAATCTAGTAGTTGCTCAATCCATGAGGCTGGATGTCCTGAAGAGGTAGGTTCAAATACTAGTGAAGGAATGGACTTGATATCAAGGCAAGGGCAAGCAGGCAAATAACAAAAGCTTCCTTTCTCCACATCCTTACAGATGCTTGCAGCAGAAAGGGTGGCCCAGATTAAAGGTTTGTCTTCCTGCCTCAAGATTCAGATTAAAGGAATATCTACACCCAGCTCAAAAGATCTGGATTAAAGGCATGTATTTCTACCTCAAATATCTGGATTAGAAGCGCATCTTCCTACACTTCAAATTAAGCAAATATCACTCACAAATGTGCCCTCCATTTTTGGATTTTTGTTAATTCTAGATGTAGTCAAGTTGACCTTCAAGACTAGCCATCATAGTGTCCTTTCACCTCAAATACTCAATTCATGTTAGGAATTGCTGCTCTCCTCTCTACTTTCTTGGTCTGAATGGGTTTAGAGTTTCTACTAACTGCAGGAGGAGTGTTTCTACCACAGGACACATCCGTGTGGCATCAAGTTGAGACTGTCTCTATGAAGCCATTAACGGTACTAGAAGTGCGTGAAGTTAAGGGACTAAGATAAACTTTAGGTTTCAGTGAGTGTGAATTCGTTTCTTCCTATGAGGAACATAAAGGGGATAGGACTTGGAATTTCTCTGTCAGGGCACTTGATTTGCACACAGACACAGAACTACTGGATGCCAAGAATGTGATTGGTCACATTTGTCTACTGTTGCCCTCCTAAGCCACTCTCCATTTTGTGTTGCTAAAACCTGGACAGGCTTCTGTATGGACTTTTCTGGAGTCTGATGGGTTTACAGCAATGTAAGATGCAGCTTTCATACTATATCCATATGAGGCTCTCATGATGGCAGTAGGTACTCGCCTATTCAGCAAACATTGTTCCTGCATCCCTGTGGAGAAACGCTGCCTCTCTCTGCATCTACCTTTCAGGTCTCTGTTGGATTCAGCCTCCTCTACTGGATGGCCTTGGAATGCCTCACAGTTCTTTGCTGTTTTCCACTACCTTATCCAAGTTATCACAGATAATTGTTCCATTAAAACCTTCCTTAATGTGCCAACTGTTTCCTGTGAGAGGACAGATTGAAAGCATTACAGCATCCTAAATGCCAGAAAGGCAAGAGACCACGAAAACAGGAAGGAAAACCCACTTCCCACAGCCGGAGCTTTTTTCTGAGCTCTTTTACTGGAGGCTTTTGTTAAGATTGGCTGAAATAACTTGAACCTATAAATAGAATAGAGAACTGAACAAATCCACCAAGTTGGGTGTTTACCCCTAAGGGCTCTACAGGGAAGTTAAGACATCAGGTAATCACTGAGCCAAATGAGCCTGGCTGTCCTTCCAACCCTAGTATGGACTATTTATAGTCACCATGTGACTCAAAGAACCTGTTTTATGTTTTATTTACCTGATATATGTGATAGAATCTCTTGTAAGAATCTAATTATGCTAGGGGAGGCCTCTGATGTCTTTATACTCCCAAGAGTACCAAGGTATGCAGTTTCTCAAGTCACATGCATAAAGTGACATTGTATTGGCATAGAAACTCTGTGTAGCTAGCTACCTTTATACTGTAATTTTCTTACAGTATACCTCACAATGCAGACTCTATGCAGCTGTTACACATATTGTTTCATAAATTGTGAGAACAGTCCATCCATGGTATTCTATCTCAACTTGGTTATGGAGAGTCAATTGATATTAGCCATGCTATGCTCTCCAAGTGAGAGATATATATCTAGGACCAAGTGGTCTTTCATACTTCCATGAAAAACCAATTCAGGGGTCTGGAGAGATGGTTTACTAATTAAGACTATTTGCTGCTCTTCCAAAAAACACCCAAGTCCAGCCCTCAGTACCCATATCCAGTGGCTATCAACCACCCGAAAGTCCAGCTCCAGGGGATCTGATGCCCTCTTTTGGCTTCTGCAGGCATGGACACATGCCATACATTTACACAGACAGTCACATAAAAATTTTGTATGTGAACTTTATAAGGCAATTCAGAAATACTGGTTAAGAATTAATACTGTGTAGCCCAGACAGTCCTCAAACTCACAGAGATGCACCTGCCCCTGCCTCCCAGTGCTAGAGTGCTAGGATTAAAGTCATGCACTACCACCTTTAATCCTAGCACACAGAAGGCAGAGGCAGACAGATTTCTGTGAGTTCAAGGCCAGCCTGGTCTACAGAATGAGTATCTGAACTGCCAGGACACAGAGAAACCTTATCTCAAAAAACAAAAACATAAAGAATTAATACTACCCTGGGACCGAGAGATGGGTCTGTAGTTAGAGCATGTGCTGCTCCTTCAGTAAACCAATGTTCAGTTCCTAGAACCCTCATCCAGTGGCTTACAACAACCTCTAACTCAGGCTCTTGGGGATCCAACATTGTCTTCTGGCCTGGTATGTATGAGGGGCATGGATATGGATACACATACACACACACACATAAATAATAAAATACATACTTAAAAATATTATTTTGAAATGAATAAATAAAAACCAAATTATGAAAGAGATTTGAGAGTAAATACTGTAAACAACAAAGGAAGGTTTAAGATAACATGCAATCAATACTCTGTGCTGGAAAGTGCTGGAAGACACTGAGAAGAAAGATGGAGCAGTGTCAGGGTGAGGGCCTGTAATACCACTGCATTTTTGGATTTTCTATATGGCAACTTTTAATAGAATAGTTTCTTATATATAGTAAGTTCTCAATGAATATTTGCAGCACAGGAGAGTGGCATTCCTTTTTAAACTTAGAAATTGGAGCTTAATAACTCCTGAGGACTCCTCAGGGCTTATGATCTTGTGAAATAACTTGGTCTTCCATTCATTTGCTGGCATGCAAATCTGAAAATCCTCATAATCATCTTTGTGCTATATCTTTTGTATGTTAATAAACTAACTGACAGCTGACAGTTCCTGGAAGCCTGAGAATGTGGGCTAGAAAGACCAAGGCAGCAGAACAGCCTGAGACTGTCAACACCACACTCCACGGCAATGACTTAATCAATCTCACTTGTGTAATGAAGGCTCCATGAAACCCCAAATGGCCAGAGGTGGGGAGCTTATGGAAACTGAGCTTGCAGAGAGTAGCAAGACAAGAGAGGGATCCAAAGCTCAGCAGATCTCCCCACACCTTGCCCTTCGAATTTCTTCATCTGTATCCCTCATAGCACTCTTGATAACACACCAGTAAATGAGCTTTCTTGTGTTCTGTGAAGAGGTCTGGCAAATTAATCAAATCTGACACAGGATATGGGAATCCTTGTTTACAACTGAGGCACATTTAGGGTTTATGATTGGCATCTGAAATGTTGGGGTATTATTCTTGGCAACCAATCTCTCAACTAGTGAGAGCTAACTAACCTTGTCTCCGGGATGGAGTGTTGGAATTGAATTAAATTGAAGGATTCCCAGCAGGTGTTAACTGCAAAATCACTTGCTTGCTTGCTGTACTGGGAACCTGCAACCCCCACCCCAATCTGGCGTCATAACTCTATTGCAAAAGCATGGTGACTTTGAATATGACTTGTTCCTTTATTTTCAGACTTTTTTTTTTATCCCAGAGACATGCACAGCAGTTGAATTCTGTTTATTACAGCAGGGACTGCTAGGAAGGACTACACCCTCTCACATGTGGACAGAGGACTCGGGGACAGTAGCTCAGGGTCTACTCACACACCAGGTACATGAATAGGGAAGGCTGCAAGATGAAGAGAGAGATGTGGGAATCTGAATTGTTAGGTCCCAATCCTGCCAAAACAGCAGTGCCACTGACAGTTCTGTGAATGACAGTCTGAGCTGAGCCCTGACCAAGTAAGGAGAAGGATCACTACTTAAAGCCAGCATTCCTCAGAAACCTTGTAAAGTGGGTTTCTGTTTGCAGGAGAAGCCACTACTTTTGAATCTGCCCCTGAAACTCTCTGCTTCCAAAAAGGGCATCTAGTTCCCTAGTAACTCAAACAAGCCTCTAACAGCTCAAAGCCCCACATTACTTCCTAGGCTGGTCCAGCTAACTAGCCTACCTCCTGCCACAACATAACCCCTTACAACTGGCAAGACTTCTCCACAATTTTTCCTCTTCTCTCTGCCCTCAAGATGTAGCCATGGCAATTTTGAATTCCCCAAAATAAATATTTCTCTATACCCATGGAATGCTTTCTCTGCATCCTCACTTATATGGAGGAGGCAGAGGTTTGAGTTATTCCAGTTCTTCAAAAGACCATACTTAATTTCATTTCTCAGCTTACCATGGTTTGTGCCTGGCCCTGTTGCTGGTTACTTCGATTTAGTTTAATAAGTTAGGGAAAGATTGTTGCATCATTGTCCCAGATGATCCCACAGGGTGACAGAACATCCTCCCTTCTATATTGCATTTGTGTATGATTTAATCTTCCCTAGAAGCTGTGTACACCTGGCTTCCTGGATCTGCATAAGCCCACCCACAGCTCCCCTTTGTCCAGAATGGGGGGCGGTACACAAAATCCATGGGAAGGTTTTGAACAAGAGCCTTCCCGCTGCTAGTGTAGTCTCTGAAGGCTAAGCCATGTTCTCTCAACTGCCTTTCTCTTGGTCTATCTTGCTCATGCCAAGGTGTTTGAGGACAGAATCAGTAGTAGGCAAGCCAGCCACATCCCTTCCAGGTATAAAGTCAAGTTTGAAGTGTAATCAGAAAGGGTCCAGTTTACATGCCAAATTCTCTGAAGTGGCTCTCTCAACTCCAGCTATTTCTTAGTAGCGAAGGTGTGTTTCCCCACGAATCTCAGAAAACTGCAGGCTGGCTGTGTTCTCAGGCACAGTGTGAAAGCATCATCCCTGGTCTGAGGTAAGTTTATTCAAAACAGACACCTGCCGCCAATAAAAAAGGTGGCTGACACCCTCCTGTTCAGTGTTGGTAACTAAGGCAATCTCAGTTTTTACAGGATGTTATTTCAGTGACATTCGCAAGACTCTTTAAATATAACCCAAGGCATGAGATATGATTTTGTACACTAGCATAAGGAATGCCACTGTAACTATTTAAATTTTATTAATAAATGCTCAGATTCAAGAGAAAGATAGACATTCAGAGTGTTGATCCAGCCCTCTGTTCACAGCCTTCAAAGGCTGAAGACTGTCACAACAACAGGGTTTCCTAAGGAATTTAGGCTTATGGGTGGTGCTGGGATTCCAGGGCCTTAGGCATGCCAGGTAAGTGCTACAAAAATGCTGAAGGCTGGTCCCTGCTGTGTCAGAATACTTGAGCAGTACCTGGTGTACTTCCTCAAAGCTTCCCAGGTGACTTTACATTTAGCTTCCAGGCAACAAAATGAATCGAAAGATTAAGTTTTAACATCCAAAAGTCCTTTGCCCTGTCTCATGAGATGCCACTTTCACAATCTCTTCTAGAAAATACCAGGTGACAAATAACTGAGTGGACTTTCCCTGACAAGTAATTACCTTCCATGGGGAGGATAAGGTTGTCAATGGCTGGAAGGAGATGCAGGGAGGAAGGACATGATGCCATACAGTGGCAGCCCTGTGTCTGGCTTCATCTCAGTTAGTCTGCCATAAGCAGAGTGTCTTTCTGAAAATAGCACCATCAAATGAGCTACCTTGAGCAAAAAACAGAGGCAGAACTGCCTTCTCAGCACAGCTCTTCCTGAGCATTATTGGTCTCTAATATCAACTGAAATCACATTTGATTTAGAGCTACATTCTGCTTGAATCGGGACTTTTCTATCAGAATTCCTTGATAAAATTTTATGCTTTAAAAAATATTAAAGGATTCAGAAAATGTATCTCTGGGAAATTGCAGAAGTTGTTCTTCCATCTGTTATCTGTATGTTTATGTGTATACAGAAAACACATTTTCACCAATTTAAAAATCTGTAGAGTTGCCTAAAATTTTAGTCACTAGAACTATCAGTTAATGTAGTAGCTACCGGATTTTACCAAACTACCAAGGAAAATCTTGCCTCTGCAACAAACAACCTTTCAAATGGATAGTTCAACATCTTTCATAACAGAAAGTTCTGCGTACAGAACTTTCAGTACAGGCGTGTATACTTTCAATGGCAGCCTTACCAAGAGTCAGTCTGAGAAGTCTGGTTCTGCTCCGACTAGAGGAGCAGAGAGCTGCCAGCATCAAATGAAGGGAATATCAGAGGCTGGCCTGCAGCCACTGCTGTGCTTGGTTCATAATGTTCATATTGTGGAAAACTCATCCAGAAGCTGTTGAGCCAGTGGTTTCGGCTAAACAGGAATCAGTCTCAGAAAATGGACTAGCCTGTGAGGAAGAATTGCCTGGCCTTGAAATGAAAAACTAGGTTATACCCAATACCTACTAAATGTTTCATATTCTCCCTTGATTCCTCCTCTTTTTCATTTTCCTCTCCCCTTCATCCTCCTCCTTGTCTTTTTCCTCTTCCTTCTTTTCTTATTCTTGATAAGATCTCCTTAGAAGGCTCAGGTTGGTCTGGAAAACAGATCTGGACACACCTGCCTTGGTTTTCTGAGTGCTTAGATAATGGAAACATGCATAAACCTGACCAGGTACCAGTTTTCTTCATCAATATTCATCAATATTTTCAAAATAGGAATAGTGCTGTGCATCTACTTTTGGGCAGAAAACTATGGGTGACTAGGGCAACATTCAGTGAAAATGTCTACAACCATAAGGTCTACAGACAAAACATACACATAATAGAAAGTGGAGCCATTAAGTATAAGAATGCCAGAAATTCCTAGTGGCTATTTCTATAAGAAAAGTACTTATCAATTGTCTAAATTATAGAACATGGGTGGCAATATTTGACTTAAAAAGTGAAAGAAAAAAATTCTTTTAAGTATTGTGTGTTGATTGGGAACATATAGCACAGTAACAGCAGCAGATTACAACAATGTAAGTCTCAAACTGTGAAGACCAGTTA
Organism: Peromyscus leucopus; assembly: GCF_004664715.2. Taxonomy (NCBI): domain Eukaryota; kingdom Metazoa; phylum Chordata; class Mammalia; order Rodentia; family Cricetidae; genus Peromyscus; species Peromyscus leucopus. Next base: position 129,632,986 of record NC_051063.1, on the reverse strand, counting down.
CTGTAAAGAGACTTCCATTGAGGAGCCAAGTCTGGCTTGTGATATCTTCTCAAATTTCCAGGGCTGTTTGTGTTGGAAATTAATAAAGATCATGCTGACAATAATCATTGATAGTTATTACACACAGGACTGATGGATTCATTGTCTAGTGTGATGGTTTGAATGAAAAATGTGCCCATAGGCTAAGGTATTTGAATGTTTGGTCCCAAGCTGGTGGCACAGTTTGAGGATGTTATGGAATGTTTAAGACATGCTGGATGAAATACCTCACTGGAGTAGGTGCTGAGAATTTATTGCCTCACCCCCTATAGTGATGTGAATAAGAATGGCCTCCATAGGCTTATATATTTGATTGCTTACTAATCAGGAAGTGGCACTACTTGAGAAAGGTTAGGAAGTGTGGCATTGTTGGAGTAGATGTGGGCTTGTTGGAGGAAGTATGTCACTGGGGGTAGGCTTTGAGGTTTCAAATGCCAAGCCAGGCCCAGAGGCACTCTGTTCCTGCTGCTTGAAGATTCAGATGTAGAACTCTCAGCTACCTCTCCAGCACCATGTCTGACTATGTGATTCCATTCTCCCCACCATGAAGATAATGGATGAAACCTTTGAAACTACAAGCAAGCACCAATTAAATGCTTTCTTTTTATGAGTTGCCTTGGTCATGGTATCTCTTCACAGCAATAAAACACTAACTAAGACATCCTACTTCTAATTCACACTCTCCGTTTTCTGAGTGAGTGAGTGTGTGTGTGTGTGTGTGTGTGTGTGTGTGTGTGTGTGTGTGTGTGAGTTTACTGATTTGCTGATAATTTGCTGATCATTGCTTTTGTTTTAGGTTTTGACAAGAGACTCAGGTAAGTGTACTGACCACGTTTTCTTCTACTATTTTTTAAAGTTGTGTTCCTTCTTTATACACAGAAAACATTTCTTGATTAGAAAGTTAGGGAAATGAAAACAAAACTGAATGATAGAATACAATACCAAAAAAATACAATGCCATATCCATTCAGGATACTCATACATCATACTTCCCTGTCCCTCCTCTGTAGAGATAAATGGACACTGATAGGATAAATACATTAAAGTTTATAAAAAAGTTTAATAATTATAGATACTACTTTCTAAACAGAATGTTTTTATTAAGCATATATCCAAATCATCCCAGTAAGTGGTTACTGTATAAAAACAAAGTTGACACACACTTTTAGTTGGCTATTTAAGTTTGGCCTAATTTTTCTCAACATTTATAAAGGAAAACTACAGCTTCTCAAAGATTTCCTGTGCTCTCATCATCTATTGCCTTGATTTTCTACAGAAATGAGAATTCAAGTCAACATTTCATCTGGAAATTGCTAATTGGCTATTAATACAACTTTTTTTCCATGTGAGCTGGGTAAGATAAGAGTACAGGTCATTAATTACTGCTGTGTGGGATAATGAGAAACAGTTCCCATCCCACTTGCTCTGTAGCCTCTTCCATACAATGCTTCAGCACCCATCCAAGAGAAAAATGGAAAAACAGAAGGATTTCTTAAATTGCAAGTTCAGCGGTTTTAATAGAGCTCTGGTGAACTTGAGCTTTTACCTGTGAGAGGAGCTATGCCTAGTTCCCTCCAAGTCCTGTGAGAAGCACTTTAATAAGCATAAATCAGATTCAAGAAAGGATTCTGCTTTTGCTTTCAAGATAATAGAATGACTGCTTGTGCAGTCTTATTATTGCCAGGTACCGCATTCATAAAAAGGAACCATGTGAAAGAATAGAAATAGGCACAAAGGAGAATACTTAAATATTAAAGGAAATTAAATTAAAATTTCTTTAGCTTGTGGCTGGTCATATTTTTCCTAAATGCTTTCTTAGTTTCAAACTATTAGCAGAACACTGCACACTCTTTCTTTTCTTTGTGCTATCTTTTTAACAGATATAAATGAACTAAAGAAACAGTGAGCCAATGTCCATATCCTCCCAAACTTTGGTCTGGGCAAAATTCTATTCCTCATCCTCTGCTGTGTCTCCTCATGATCCTATCTAGCTACTGTTTTTTAAAATGGATTTTTCTTGAAATCTTTAATACAATGTACAATAAACTGAAAAAAATTCCTTATGTAAAAATATCTTTCTCTGGTGTCATTGTGAATTTTTACAATATCCCATTTTCATCTCTTTTTCTCTTCCTTGCTTAAGTAAGTACTTTCAGCTCATTTCACCAGAGAATCTGTTAGGGTAAAAACTCTGAGTTCTTAGTCACAAAGTCATAATTTGTTCTTACCCTTGACTGCAACTTGATGGGATAAGGGGTGTTAGCTCAAAGGGATCATTGGTCAGCACCTCATAGTTGTGCTCCATTTTCTTCTAAGTTCATTCATATCTGTAAGAGAAAAAAATGTTAATCTTATTCTTGCTACTATGAATATTGTTTTTTTAACTCTGATAGCTGTTGAAATATTTTTGCATTTTGTACATTTTCCTTCTAAGAAACTGCCAACTGTTTAACAACAATATTAAAACATCCAACTTTTCTAGACATGGTCTCACTATGTAGCATAGGTCAGCCATGATTACAAAATCCTCCTGCCTCTTCCTCTCAAGTGTTGAGGATTCAGGTAGATTTTACCACACCTAACCTATTTAACAAAATCTTATCAACATATGATCCATGTTTTAAAAAATTTCAAAAAAAGACATGTATATTCAACACTTTGTGTCTCACTTGTATAGTATCACCCAGGAAAAAAAAGAATGACTAATACCATAAGCATCATCACTTAATTCAAGGATAAGTAAATCAACAGAAATCAGCTGAACTTGGTAAAGAAAACCTATCAAAAATACCACAGTAGGCTTTCTACTTAATGATGAAAAAGTATTTTCTCCTTTGTTACCAGTTGATTTGGGATTTATTTTGATAGCTTCTTAGTTTCCTAATAAAAGAATTTCAAAACAGACTCAGAAAAAGAAGCACAGGCAAGTATAATTTTATTAGATATTAAGAGACTAACAATAGGGCATGCAAACTGTAATCCTAGGTAGTGGCTGTGAGAACAGAGACTGATGAAGGAAAGAGGTGAAGTAGTTGCTTCTAATCTCTGATCCAAGAAAACAGACATGTTCAGCAATAAAGGTCAGCAAGCAGCTGTGTGGTAGAAAGGGTAAACTTCAGAGCAAGAGTAATGGAGTTTAGTATAATGGACTATAGTGTAATGGAAAGAGATAGGTATTAAATAAAGGAAAGTTCTCCCAAGAGTAAGAGTGAGCTAGTGAGCATAGGGCCAGGAAGCTAGATATTTAAATAGCACCTACCCTTCCTATGGTAGTATATCATGGACTGTGGAATATTCCTTTACACTGTGTGAATATATGTCACTGTGTTTGGTTTAATAAAGAAGCTGACTGGACTATAGCTGGGCAGGAGAGATTGGAAGGGAGAGACAGAATAAGAGAACTCTGGGAGGAGGAAGGGAGGAGTCAGAGGAGATGCCAGTCAGACGCTGAGGAAATAGGACATGTAGAAAATGAGGTAACAAGCCATGAGCCATGTGGCAAAGCATAGATAAGAAACATGGGTTAATTTAAAATGTAAGAGCTAGCTAGTAACATGGCTGAGCATTTATAATTAATGATAAAACTCTCTTGTGGTTTTTTGGGAAGCAGCTACCAGGATGGGAAAACTCCACCTACAATGGGACTTTTCTTAAGTATGTTTTGTTTGTTACATAAAGCCCAGGTGAGGAAGGTCTTCCATATTTTTCTGGAGATTGGCCTGAGCATTCTCTATTTGTTATATAAAGCCCTTCTATGGGAGGGTTTTCAGTCTTTCTCTGCTAAATGGCTTCCTTTAGATGTTCCTCTTAATGAAGTTTTCTCTGGTCTTTATTCTCTTGTCACACTTGGTCAAAAAAAGTAAAGATAGCCACTCTACTACTCAACATAGTGCTGAAAGCTATGTAATAGTACCATTAGTATTAATAGCCGTTCTCAGTAAGACATAAAAGATAAGATCAGCATACAAGTCAATCATATATAAAATAATAAATGTGCATAAAATAAAAATATGTAAAAATAACATAATTTATACATATATTATATATTATATGTAAATGTATAATTTATACATAAACACATGGAACACACATATTCTCTCTCATACACACACATGCCATTTCATTACTTTTTTTCTTTGGAGACATAAACAAATAGCTATTTATAACAAATGAGGCACTAATGATACCCCAAAGTAACCAACCCACCAAAAGCCAGCTTAGTGAAATGAGTTCATTGGGCTGTAAGGAATTACAGCGCATGTGTGAATTGTTGCTTACAGGAACATGGTGACTTCCAAAGAGCTGGATACCTGCAATGTTCCCCCATATCCATGGAAGATGGTATCATATAAATTTCATCAGGTGAGATCTCCATGAGCAAACTGGGGATGAGAGGAGGGCAATGGAGGATAGGGGATAGGGAATGAGGACATAAGGGAACAGAATGGTTGAGTTGAAACAGGGAAAGAATGGGAAAGCAAAAAAAGAGATAGCATGATAGAGGGAGATATGGGGATAGAGAGAAATCGGGTGCTAGGGAAGTTTCCAGGAATCCCCAAGGATGACCCCAGCTTGGACTATTAGAAATAGTGGAGAGTGTGCCTTAACTGAACTGGCTTACCCCAGTGACCAGATCAGTGAATACCCTAACTGTCATCACAGAGCTTTTATCCAATGACTGGTGGAAGCAGATGCAGAGATCCACAGCCAAACACCAGGCAAAGCTCCAGGAGTCTAGTCAAAGAGAGAGAAGAGGGATTCTATGAGCAAGTGCACCAAGATCATGATGGGGAAACCTGCAGAAATGACTAAACCAAACTAGTGGGAATTCATGAAAGTTGCATCAATGGCTGTGGAGCCTGCATGGGACTGGGTGAGACAGTTTTGTAGCTTGATCTGCTTGGGGGGGCCCCTGGCGGTAGGATCAAAATCCATCCTTAGTGCATGAGTGGGCTTTTCTAGCCCACTACCTATGATGGAACACCTTGTGCAACCTTGAGGCAGGGGGAGGGGCTTGGACTTACCTCTCCTGGATGTGCCTCCCCATGGGAGGGCTTGCCTTCTTGTGGGGAGGAGTGGGGGTGTGTTGGGGGGGAGAGGCTGGGGAGTGGGAGGAAGGAAAAGGGGGATCTTTGATTGGTTTGTAAAATGAATGGCAAAATTTTCTTAATAAATAAAAAAGAAGTTTCTTCATGGAGACCCACCCACTTTCTACCAACTTTCTACTAAATTTCCACTAACGTATGTTCTCTGTAATCTCTTTTATATGGAGGAGCAGAAAAGGGAATAATAGCTGAACTCCTAGGGAAGAGTCCTGTGACCATTCCTCTTCCATCTATTAGGTATCACTCTAATTAGCTGCCATGGCTATTGGGTCAAGGTAGTTGTTGAAATCAGATTGTGCTCTGTTTTAAGTTATTCTATATTGCATAAAACTAAACTTTCACTCTGCTTGCCTGCTTTGCCCTAAGAGACTCCATTTTACAAGTAGCTTCTGACTCCATTTTGAGAATTGAGAATGACTGTAGACCTTGTATGGACATATAAACAGTACCATCTCTCCAGCACCACCCATCAGAACAGACTGATAATTGACTCATTCATAGAAATAGGAAGGGTTATTATCCTATAGATTTATCAGAGTTAACTGAGACTATCAGGAGAGATGGGTACATTAAAACCATTTTAGGAAAACAAGTCCCAAGAACATACTGGATATAGCAAGCTGAGGAAAGTGTATAAAGAAGTGTACATTCAACTCAGTGCATCAACAGTCTTCACTGACCTGTTGACTGTCATATGTGGGTTAAGGACTAGGAGGAAGAGAACTCCAGATTTTCCTTGGGCCTCAGCTTGCCTCCACTCCTGTTATTGACAAGATCTGCCTAACTGCCATTTGTTTGTTCTCCATCATTCCCTCCATTTCCTTCACATGGACCAGACTCTGCTCTTTTGCCTCTGTAGTGAACTCAACCTTAAGATACACTTTCAAACCCGTGAGACACTGTAGCCTGAGGATAGCATTTTCCCTGCAGCGGGTTTGGGTTCGTTATCTTATCCATATAAACTCTACTTGTATTTAATGCTCCTCTGAGACCTCACAAAACTCTTCTGTAGCCTTCATTAATCTTTTGTAGCCATTGTTTAACATACATATACACAGATACATTCCCTGTGTGTTATGTAATGTAATACACATGAATGGATGTTGATAAATAAGATTGAAGCCGGGCGGTGGTGGCGCACGCCTTTAATCCCAGTACTCGGAAGGCAGAGCCAGGCGGATCGCTGCGAGTTCGAGGCCAGCCTGGGCTACCAAGTGAGCTCCAGGAAAGGCGCAAAACTACGCAGAGAAACCCTGTCTCGAAAAAACCAAAAAAAAAAAAAAAAAGATAAATAAGATTGAAATAAAAGAAGCTATGTTTAACTAGGCCTAGTTACAAGAAGGGTTATCTGGGAATTCCTATCCCTTATGATAGTCAATAAAGTATGACATTCTGGGAAGATAAAATCATATTCATCTATGTTTCTAACATAATACACCCATAAAATTTGTCTCTGTTTCAAGAATAAGCTTATCTATAACTAAAACAAAATCCAAAACACTGATAAACATATTGATAGATATCAGGTGAATAGGATGAACATGTTATGCACTGAGGAAAAAAAGCTCATACTACAATACAAGGAAACCAAAGTTAGAATCACAGTATCATTTACAATGCATCCAAATTAAGTGATATTCTTAAGTATGAATTTGACAAAGCACACATAAAAACATTATGATAAAATAACCCCAAAACTTTAAGCAAAAATAGAAATGAGCCATGATTATGGACTGAAAAACTCAGCATAGTAAGAGATTCTCTTCTTGGACCTCAGATGTAGCTCAATGGTTTGGCATTTTTCTACTGTACAGGGTCCTTGGTTCTGTGCATAGCATTGAAAAAAATGCGAAGTAGTCAGTTCTCAATAAATTGATCAATAGGATTCACCTGATATCTATCAATATGTTATCAGTGTTTTGGATTTTTTTAGTTATAGATAAGCTTATTTTTATATCTTAGAATAAGACTGTGGGAGCCCACAGAGGCTTCCTGGTGAGAGATTACTCAGGGTCAGAGGTTCTGGGCTTGCTTTACCCAGCAGGACTTCATAAAGAGATGTTTTGGCCACAGGTTTGTTTACCAGGTGTTTGAAAGGGTCTACACTTGGCTGTACAATGTGCTTTGATCTTGCAAGGGGGAGATCTTTTGCCTCTCCCCTTGGTATATTATATTTTTTAAAGAAAAAAAAATTTGTTCATTTTACATACCAATCACAGATCCCCCTCTTCCCTCCTCCTGCCCCTCCACCTCCCCTCCCCAAACTCATTTCCCATTCCCTTCTACAAGAAGGTAAGGCCTCTCATAGGGAGTCAGCAGAGCCTGGTACTTTCATTAGAGGAAAGTCTTGGCCCCTCCCCCTGCCTCAAGGCTGTTTGAGGTGTCCCATAGGTAGTGGGCTCCAAAAGGCCTGCTCATGCACCATATTATAAAAAGCCCTTTTCAATAAATAATGAGGCAGGTGGGTATTAACCCAGGCCTTCCTGAAGCTTTCCTGTGTTTCTATCTTTCTTCTGGTCATCTAGGTCTCTGTTTCTATCATTTCTTAATTCCTCTTTCCTCAACCTAAGAACCATTCAAATAGTGAGAGTAGGTTGGAGCTGGACTCCCAGTGGACTCCCACATATGATATAGAATAGCCAAAATAATCTTGATAAGAATGAAGTCAGTGCTTGCACAGCCTGCACAGAAGTAAAATAAGTATGCTCAATTAAATTTTTTTCAAAGATAAAAATGCCTTAGCTGGATATGGTGGTGCATGCCCTTGATCACAGCACTCAGGAGGAAGAGGCAGGTGGATCTCTGAATTCAAGGCCGTCATGGTCTACAGAGCTATTTCCAGAGCAGCCAGGGCTACAGAGGGAAACCCTGTTTTAGAAAACAAGACAAAACAAAACAAAACAAAGCAAAAACAAAAAACCAAACCAAAACAAAATGCTTGGACATATTTAAGTATTGAATTCAGGCTATACTTTACTCTGAGTTTCTCTATAGCATTTACCACAGTGGTTTTTTAGATGACCTTTCTTTAAGAGTCACTGCTTCATAAGCAGCTCTTGACTCCATTTTGAGTATGGAGGACAACTGTTCACCTAAGTAGATATGCAAACAGCGCCATCTGTCCAGAGCCACCCACATAGTACAAGCTAATAAGTGAATTGTTCCTTGCAACAACAACAAAAAAATGTGCCAAACTACAAATTTATCAGGGGTAACTGGGTCTGTAAGAGCATGTTGGCTTATTAAAATCCTATCAGGAATACCAGGCATACAAGTACTTATTCGTACACTGGACTGAGGAATGGATGGAACCCCTTTATCTGGACCCCAGAAAGAGTACACCTAACACAGAAATAGCAATAACCTGCAAAGCAGCTACGTGTCCTCAAACACAGAGTGTGAATAGAACTCCTTATTACCCCAGAGGCTGCAGCTCAGCTTAGTCCCAGCTGTTGACAGGATCTACTCAAATTGCTTTCTGTTTTTCCACACACTTACCTGAAAAAAATTAACACAGGAAAAGAATATATAGGAAATGTGAGAGTCCATGAAAAGAATAAATCTATTTAAAGGAATGGATGGGGGAAAAGCTTTGATGACCAGATCTTCAACTATATCATAGGGGAAACTTCCCCAAACTAAGGAAAGATACACATTAAGATACAAGAAGTACACAGACCACAATAGTGAAGATGAGAAAAGAAACTCCTTACAACATATCATAATTAAGACACTAGTCGTGCAGAATGAAGAAAGAGTACTGAAAGCTGCAAGAGAAAAAACAAAAGTGAAATATAAAGGAAAACCCATCACAGTAACAACTGATTTCTCAATGGAAACTTTGAAAGCCAAGAGAGTCAGCAATGCATTCCATGACCTAAAGTACAGTGAGTACCCGCCTAGACTAATGTACCTACCAAAACTATCTGCCACAATTGAATGAAAGAGACTTTCCTTGATTCAAACAACATAAAGCAAATTATAGACAGCAGACCAAGCCTAAACAAAATACAAGAAGCAATACTTCTGACTGAAAAGAGGAATACATAGTAAAGAGATGGTATAAACAAAACAAAGGATGATATAATTTCTAAAATACAAAGTACAACTGAGAACAAAATCAACAAGAATACAATGACAGTGACTGAAATTAACATATAACTTTTAATATCAGTGTCTTCAATTTTTCAGTCAAAACACACAGAGTGGTGTGTGGATAATGCACAAAACCATCTGAAAAAAAATCTATCAGTTGTCTACAAGAAATTCATCTTAGCTTTATAGATAGGCATCACCTTCTAGTGAAAAAGTAGACAAAAGTAATTCAGTCAAATGGGGCCAGGAAGCAAGCAGGCATTGTTTGCCTAAGAGATGAAAAAATAGACTTCAAACTAGGACTAATCAAGAGAGTAAAGTGGGACACTTCGTTGCAAACAAGGAAATGATTAACCAAAAGTGTTTACCATCCTTAATACATATGTACCAAACTCTTGGGCATACAATTTCATAAAATGTGTACTACTAGAAGACGCAAATTAACATCAATCCATTAATAATAGGTGATTTCCAGGCCTCAGTTTCTCAAATAAACAGTTCATTTGAACAAAAAAAGCAGAGAAAAATCTGAATTAAATGACATCATATTAAATGGACTTAACAGATATCAATAGAAGAACATTTGCACCCAAACAACAAAGAATACACATTCTACACAGCAGCCCACAGAGGCAGCTCTAAAAGAGATCTCATCTCAGGATACACACACACACACACACACACACACACACACAAACACACACACAATGTTAGCAAATTCAGTAAGATTGAAAGAAGTCTGGGTATCTTATCTGATCATAATGAGATAAAATTTTAAATTAACAGCAAACAAACCTATAGTAAGTATAAAAACACATGAAAATTAAACACCAATGTGAAAAAGGTCATGCCTGGCATCTAAAATTCCACTAAGCTTCTGTGATTCTCTTCACATTACCAGAATGTTAAACATCCCCCAAAGGCCCCAATCACCAGGTAAAATGGAGAAGAAACTAATGACACAAATACAAACTACCCAGAGTAATTTTCTCTCCTTGATTTCATGTGAAACTTTTCACTACCCCAGGCTTCGGGTGACCTAAATCCTTTAGAATTGAGGTATGAAAAGCCATTTGTGTTGAAAAGTTTTGCTTATTCTCCACAGCGGTTGGTGACTATATCTTGACCCTTTCCCATACCCAGGGTTTTATAAGACACATAGCTCATAGGGTTCTAGCACAGCTTTCCCCTGATTTACCACGTCTCCCAAATTCACCCAGAAGACTGGATTTACTTCAAAACCCTGCCCCTTAAGCCCCTCCAACCTCTGTTTTCAGTACTTCACATGGTGCTTCTCACCACCTCCTCTGCCATTAAACTGGGTTCATTTTTCCAGGTTGAAGGTTGCTGGCAGACCCCAAAGAAATTCCTACTCCCACCTACCACCACACACTTAAAATATGTTACCACACTTTGATCTTCAACCTGGAGGAGTGATTCTCATAAAGTCACCCATTGGTTAAGTTCACCTGCTACTGTGACCTCCTAAAGCATTTTAAACTTTTATTTTAAAAAACTGGCCAAGAAAATTTCCTTCCTTGCCTGCTGTCCCTGCTCTCGGTATCTCTGAATCTCCAGAAAGAGGCCTTCTCTCTGCCCTTCCTGCTCTGAATTGGGGGTGGGGATGCTCAAGTGATCAAATTTCTGCACTACTAAATTTTATAACGGACTATAGGCTACAGGTGGGTCTCAGAGATCTTACCCTGTCCCAAATCAAGTTCCTCACTTCCGCCCTTTTCATGCTAGTAGACTTTGGTTTATAGATTCATCTCTTTTCCTGCTTTATTCCTTCTCTTCACTTTACCTGTTTGCCTCCAGTAAAGAGGTTCTTATTTCCAAGTATCTCAAGCCCACTCTTGGCCTCGACTTTCACTTGTTAAGTAACTCCAACACTGTTCTAGCCAATGACTAGGTCTATCCCTTTCCCCATCTGCATACACAACCATCCCTGTTCATTTGTTGGCTAGGATAAATTTGCAAGTATCACTATGGACCTAAGAGGAAAATGGACCTACTTTTTCTGACTGGACAGCTACTATATGTCTAGATTATATGACACACATGCAAAATATTTTGAAACTATATAATTATAACCAACAGGATGAATATTATCCATCTCCTCATCACATACACTTCTTTTGTGGCCTAAGCCCATCTCCATTAGCAAGGCAGCCTATCCCTAGGGACATCCCAGTAGGAAAACTTGATCCTTCTCTGTGCAGTCCCACCATTACTATAAAACTTGCCTCTGGCCACCTCTCTTATTGGATAAGATAACCAGCTTTTCTTATTCCAAATATGAAGGTCCTCCTACAGGTTTGTCTCCCACTCTCTATAGCCACTGTTCTATCTACTGGCTTAGATCTCAATAGGTTCTCATACTGTCAAGGATGCCCATTCATTCCTTTATCTTTTCCTGTGGTTGTCAGTAGATGGAGAAGATACATAGCCCACCATGATAAAAGAGCATCTTCTTCTTTAACACCTTCTCGTCCTATTGTCTGGACACACAGTCTTAGTTTTGTTTCCTGTTGCTGTAATCAAATACCCTGGCAACAGCAATTTAAGCAATTTGACTGACAATTCCAGGTTACAGTCTATGGAGATAGAGAAAACAAGGCAGCAGGAAGCTGTAGTACTGGGTACCATTACATATGCAGAGAAGACCAGAGAGCAATGAATGCATTCATGCTGCTGCTCAGCTCACCCCTTTTTGTTCAGTCCACTCATATTTGGGGTGGGTCTTCTCACCTCACTTAACCCAATTAAGAAAATCACAGGCGTACATTCCCACAAGCCAAACAACCAAATCTGGGCAATCCCTCACTGAACCTCCACAGGTGACTTCAGATTGTGTCAAGCTGATGATTAGCACAATCATTAGGGACATTTCTTTTTCCAAAATGCTTTGAAACCCTAACCTGCTCCCTGCCCCCACCTTCTCCCCCTCCAGCTCACCCCTCATCCCCTCCTCCAACAGGTTAAGTTTTCCCATGGGGGAACAGCTAAGCCTGGTACATACAATTGAGGAAGGACCAAGCCCCTCCCTCCTGCATAAAGGGTAAGCACTTTGCAGGAAGAAGAATGAGAGGGGGATCTGTGGTTGGTATGTAAAATAAATTAAAAAAAAAATGTGTTCCCTAAAAAACTAGAAATCTCTAATCCCTCCATTATTGGCTATACATGAAAAAAGAGAACTCCCTTCTTCTCTGTCTTATATCTCTGTTTCTTTCTTGAAAGTAGAATCTTCTCTCATACACTACATCCTAACCACAGTTTCCCCTTACTCTGCTCCTCCCAAACTGTCCCTCCTGCCTTCTCCCCATATTGTCTCCTCCTCAATTTCCCTTTAGAAATGAGCAGGCATCCAAAAGACAACGTGCAGGCTCTGACGAACAACCAAGTCGTGGATATGCTGATTGAGTGTCCAAAGGGAAGTGAGGTAACACTGTTGGTGCAGCGAGGAGGTACGTAGGTTGATTTTGTTCTTTTGCTTTTGAAGTCTGAAATGCATTGGTTGGCTTACTAGTCTTCAACTATTTGAGGACTTTTTGTTTTGTTGTTTTTTTAAAGATTTGTTGTTGTTCTTCTTTTTCCTTTTTGAGACACTAGAAGTTGAACACAGGGCCTTCGGCATGCTCGGCAAGCACTGTGCTACAAGGCTACATCGCTACCCCTAGATCCCTTTCACTTATGTATTTGATAATACTTTGCAAATGTCTTTTGGTTGCTTTGAACATTCTTTGCAATAAAGTTTATATATTGTGTTGCAAAAACAAACAAAAAAAAAACTAAACACAACAAAATAAGATACAATAAGCAAAGCCAAAACCCTTATATGGAGGCTGGATGAGGCAACCGAAGAGTAGGTAAATGAGTCAGACATACTGATCCCACTGTTAGGATTCCCACAAAAATAACCAGCTCACAGTGATAACATATACACAGAGGACCTGGTAAAGACCCACACAGGTCCCACGCTTGCCACTTCAGTCTCTGTGAGCTTATGTGAGCCCTGCTTAGTTGATTCAGCAGGTCGTGCTCTCTTGGTGTCCTCCTTCCCCTCTAACTCCTACAATCTTTCCTCCTCTTCTCATACTCCATCTCTTCCATGGGGGAGGGACCTGATGGAGACTTCCAATTTAGATTCTCTCTATATAATGTCTGGCTGTGGGTTTCTGTACCCACTCCCATCTGTTGTCAGAGGAAGTCTCTCTGATGAAGACAGGACAGGGCATGAATCTTAGGTCTCTGGGCTATCCAATCTCCGGTTTCTGGCCACTTAGGCAGTGTAGGGCATGGACTATCGTGGCATGGGCCTCAAGTTAAATCAGTACCCTGCAGAATACATTCCCACACCAAAGAGGCTAGAGCATAGGGGTAAAAGATCCATGCTTGCACCAGCTTGATCCCTCTATGTTCAATGAGCTGTGTGGATGTTGTGTTTGGCAATGGAGCCCCTCTGTCAGTTTTTGGAGAGCTAACTAACCTCTATTGTGTTTTTTTTGTTTTTGTTTTTGTTTTTGTTTTTTTTTTTTTTTTTTTTTTTTTTTTTTTTTTTTTTTTTTTTTTTTTTTTTTTTTTTTTTTTTGAGGGAAAAGCAGTTATAGGCACAGGAAAAAGGCTCTGCCATGTCAGTAACACACTGTAACATTCCTTATTTCAAGACATATAAGAAAGCCTTAAACAAATCTTTCAATGCATAACAAGAATCCAGCATCAGTTGCACTCATTGTCAGTAATTACACTACAAAATAGGAGAGGGCTAGATCTCCCAACGTCAGAAAAAAGGAAAACTTTGCCTCTCCTTAGAGGAAGAATGATGCTTTTATGTAAATCATCCTGGTTTGGTCAAAGACACAGAAAAAATATTGGTTGATTGTGCTTCAAAAATCCAACAATGGGAGCCAGACTCATTGAACAAGTAGTTTCAGAACTCAGCTTGAACCTCCTGACTTATACCTGTTGTATTCTCTTATAATCATTGAGAGTCTTACATCCATAGGTCTTTCTCTAATCTCTGTGCTGGCCTGACTTACTCAGACCACCATCCAACATGCTGTGCAAACAACATGTGGGCAACATGTGTGAACATAAGAATACAGATACCTGCCTCTACCAAAGACGTTATTTGCTTTTTATTTATGGCTTTATTTGCTTTTTTGCATGTCTACTTTAATTTTATATTCCTTCTTGGTGCAGTTTTAGTAATTTGTGTCTTTTTAGCAATTGGTAAATTCTACATAAGTTACCTTATTGGCTGGCATAGTGTCATATATAATGTTTTTTTCTAATCCATTGCTTCTCTGTGATGTCCACCATTGTAATTCTTAATTCTTGATCTAGTAAATCATGTGGGTTCACCTTCTATTAGTTGCTTTGTTGGATTTGTTGCCACTTCCAAAGAAAGAGCATTTTTGTTTTGTTCCCTGTTGTCCTTTTGTTGTGTGTGAGAGTGACTTCTGCTTCCCTGCAGTGAAGCCTCTGTTCTTCACTGGGTCCAGCCTTGGATAGGCACAATGCTCCTGCTCACCAAGACTGAGTAATTTTGGTGTGCTCTTTTGATGCTTTCACCCTCATCTCATTGAACATCTGCTGATCTGCATCTATTCTTATCACACCCAACTATTAGCTTCCAGTAATTGCTGGCTAAATAATGTATTATTTTAAACAATGCCTTCGAGCATATATTGTTCTGGAGTCTTATTCAGTTGAACCCAGGCCCCTTGGCAACAATAGGGAATTAAGCTCTCTCTGTACTCTGGTGCATTAACTGGGGTATAGGGAAGGATGGCTTGCTTCCTGCTGGTTACCCTCTGCGGATGCTTTATGTGTGTCAGCATTGTATGTAGGAGAAGGACTGGTGCCCAGCTGCCCACATCACCAACTCTGGATCTTCCAAAAACTGGTGACAAAATACGGAGTGGGTCATGTTCACTGTTTCTAAAACTACCTGGAACAGATCTGCATCAGAAAGATGGGAGCAACGGGAGCTGCTTCAAAGGTCACTGGGAAAGGCCCCTTCTACACAGAACTGTGACGGAGAAGACACTGTTCCCTTCCCCAGTTGCCCTTCCCTGATCATCCCACACAGCAGATGGGAAAAACTGATGGGCATATGCACAGCACTGGTCTCTTAGAGAAGGCATGCAAGCCTTGCTAAGTATGGACCCATGAAAATTAGCATCTTCTAATGTCGCAGGACCACACAGCTGCCAGAGGAGCTCTTCCTCTTGGGGAGCTGAGGGCATCCAAATCCCAGCCTAGCTTCAGAGGCCATAGGAAAAGTCATCGTGCAAGGAAGAGTGGAAGGGTGTGGGTGTTTGTCCTGCCCATGTGAACAGCCTCCCTCTGTTCCTCCCAAGTTGGCATCACTTTCAAAAGATAGCTAGCTCTCAATTCATTATAAATGATTTTCAATTAGTTGCAATGCCTTCCCTTAAACCAAAAAAATATTGGATGGCTGTTGTAACTGCTTAACTGTAGTAATATACATGTATCCATAAGAGAAGGTTCATTGGGAGCCTTACACTATTATGGACTATATTTTGTCTTTATTATGATTTTTCTTGTGTCATCTTTTAATAGAAGAAGATTAATAAAGGTTAGAAACATTTACAATAATATTTTAATGTTCCTGTATAAAACCTGTGACTCATCCATCTGGACATTGCTTCTGGCATTTATTCTTCTAAATTGTTAGGATTCCTTATGATTTCTTCCTCACCACACACACTCTTGATATGCGTAGGCTTCTGTGCACATTCCCTGGGTATTTTGAGTCTCCTCCAGCTCCAGCTGCGGTCTGCTCAATGTGGGCTGCAATTATTAGCACAACTGACCACGCCCTGCCAGCAGCCCTTGCTGGGTGGCTATGCAAGTAAAACAAATTCATTTTATACTTTTGTTATTAGGTTTAGATTTAGAGTCTTCTCAGGCCATGGTCATCTGAGGCAGTGTTGTTCTCTCTCCGTCCTCACAATTGCAAAAAGAAATGACAGCCATCATGCTATGGCTGCCTGTGAATGTGGAATCTTCACTTCCTTCAAGGAATTGTACCAGGCAGCCTAAACAATGAGGGACTCCTGTGTGTTAGACACATATTAACTGAAGGACTGAATTTTGCACCCTTCATTTTTTGCAGGATAACTAGAGACGATATGATGGCCAGCATGTAATGTGGACTATTCTTCAAGTATGTGGCTCTTTGAAACCTACAAAAAGATTCAAATCCATTTAACCTCCTAATTCTGAACTCTCTTAAGAACTCGTACCATGCTGCTGTCTGTGCCATTTATAACTACTAACAAATCTCTTACTCAAAAGGACAGTCCACCACAGTGTTCCTCCTAACCCCCTAGTCCTGGACCCTTGGATTTCACTTTTATGGGGAATAAACCAGTATTAGGACCTTAGAATATTCCCTCTAGAAAAGTTCAAGCATTTGATTTTCTTTTCTCTTTTCCCATTTCTTTTCTCTCTCTCTCTCTCTCTCTCTCTCTCTCTCTCTCTCTCTCTCTCTCTCTCTCTCCTATTTACATCTATGATAACCAACAATGATTGACAAATTTGTTGTCTTAATGCTATTATTTTTGCAATATATATCATGATTCCCCCAAATGTCATTTTGCATGGTCCAGAAAAAATCATTTCAACCTATCTGAATATAAATGATTCTTAAATTTTAACTTTTTTCAGCATTATACTTATCAGTTTATTAGTTTAGTTGTGCTGAGTCACAAGTACTACAAACTGGTAAGTTTAAATATCAGAAACTTGTCTACAAGTCCAAAGTTAAGCTGTCATGAAGGGAAGGGATTTTCTCTGAGTGCTGGTCATCTGCTGACAATCTTTGGTATTACTTGACTTGTAAAAGGAATCACTCTGCCTTTCTTTCACATAGCAGTCTTTCTGAGTGGAGGTTGCATTTAAATTCCTGCCCTTTGAATGAACACTGGTCATATCACATTAGGGGCCCAGCACACTCCATTATCAGTAATCGTCTTCATAATTAGGACTGTAATGACTTTGTCCCCACATGGTTACATTATTGTTAGTATTTCAGCATTTAAATTTAGAGTGGGACAAAGTTCAACTCAAAGCCCTCAGGTGACTTGGTTTATGTAGTTAGACTAAGTTACTAACTATGAGGAACTGCAAAAGATGCACTATTATCATGGCTATTCTTGCTTGTTAATTGGACTATGGCTGGAATGAACTACAATCCAGAAATCGAGGAAACACCTGTGAGAGATGTTTTTTTTGCTTGGATTGAAATGGGTAAATCCACTTCTAGGCTGGACCTTTGAGTTAGGAAGATACATGGTCCCCATAAGTGCATATATTTGAATATTTGGTGATTAAGGAGTGGCACTATTAGGAGGTATGTCCTTGTTGGGAGGTAGGTGTGACATTGTTGGAGGAAGTGTGACACTGAGGTGAGCTTTGGGGTTTCAAATGCTCAAGACAGACCCAGTGTCTCTCTATCCTCCTGTTGCAGGCCGATCCAAATGTAGAACTCTCAGATACCTCACTAGGACTATGTCTGCCTGTGTGCCACCATGTTTCCCACCATGATGACAATGGACTATGGACTAAACCTCTTAACTGTAAGCTGGCTCAACTGGATGTTCTCCTTTATAAGGATTGCTGTGGACATGCTATCTCTTCACAGCAACAGAAATCTTAACTAAGACAACTACCACATTGAACTTTCCCTATAAAAAGACTTATCTCAACACAGTCTTTAAATCAAATAGAATGTGTTCAGTTCACTGCACATTACATGCATGCTCATGTGATATATCCTGATGTGCAAGTCATAAGGCTTTGGCTTTCTAAGAGGAGTAATTCACTTTACCACAAAATAAACAGGAAGATTCACAAATTCCAAGAATGGAGACCTAATTAACCAATCACAAAACTGTTAAATCCCTACTTCTCCTTGTTTAATATGCTAAGAAAATCTATCCAGGTTGCAAATTATCATGTGGGTTTATACTGACATGTATCAAATAAGAATGGAGTGTTTTCTTTTTTAGGGTTTTGTTTTTGCCTTTGTAAGATATAGCATTAAAATGTATATATGTCCCAGGCTCTGGAGAAGAGAAAGCCACAGATCCCTTCATTTCCTATCAATGCAGAAGTGAAATTTGAAGAGAATTCAAGGACAGTTACTAAAAGTCTCTGAAACATAGACAGGAGCAGAATGTGTGGAAGAACTCAGGAATCAGAAATCCCACTGCTCACAGTGAGCCTGACCATCAACTCTTGTGCTGGTCTTCCTAGCATAAACTCAACAGAGCCTCAGCTGTGGAAGTGCACAAGCTAGAGTGAGCACAGAAGATACAGGAAAACTCTAGTTTGGGACAGAGAGAAAATGAAGGGATGTCTAAGGAGCCACAGTATTTCCCTTTGTGTTCTCTATTCTTTCAGCAATCCAGTATAGGCAGTGGCTGATCCCCTGGTCAGAACTGAGGTGCTATGATTACACAATTGTAGGATCCTCCAAGCCAGAAATGTTTATAATTAATCTAGCCCTCCACAGAAATGGAGAATGAACTCTGGTGTCAGAGATCTGCTCTCATGAGTCTCATGAATAATGCCATGGTGATGTGTTATGTCCATTTAAGACAAACCTTGCAAATCAGGCCTGGCAGGGTCTCTGGTTCAGATGATGGTGGTCTCAGAGGAGGTGTTTCTGGTTGACTCCAAGTTCTATCATTTAGGTTGCTGTCTCCCTTAAGTTGTGGGACTGAGAGCTGACAATGATTCTGTGGCACAAGATGGTACTTGAATAGAATTTAAACAATTTATTTCCGTATTTTGGATTTACAATTGAGATTTCACCACACAAATTTAGTTTAGGAATGTTTAAGTAGGAGCTGGAAAGATTGCTCAGTGGTTAAGAGCATACATTTTTGCACAAGATCCAGAATTGTCCCCCGATGGTAGCTCACAACTGTCTGTAACTCAGGATATCTGAAACTCTCTTCTGTCCTCCACAGGTCCCAGGCACACACATGGTACACACACATACATGCAGGCAAAATTCTCTTATACATAAAAACATAAATAAATCTTTAAAAGGTAATGTTTCAGGTAAAACAAAAGCATTATTTTTCCTATCTTCAAACATTTAAAAACCCTCAGAAGCTGGTCACAATATTACCAATGCCAATCACTGACCTCTTGAGGATAGTCTTTTTTTTGGTGGGGTCAGGTAGAACAACTGTATTAAATATTATATTTGCTGTTACATTCTGACAGTGCTACATAGGGGTACATATGCATTTTTCTCAGGTGAAGCATGAACCTAAAACTTTTAATAGATTTTAATAAAATTTTGGAATCAGATATTGAGGGTAAAAGCTGAAAGATCAGAGAAGCACAGCAGCAGCCGCTAGAGACTTCTTGTCTCTATGAAATCTCAGACAAAATAGAGCATCCCATCTCTTGGAATCCTCAGATTGAATGGACCCAAGATCCTGTCTCCACCCACCTTATATTATTGTCTCCACCTCCTAGTGCTGGGAATAAAGGTGTGAGCTTCCCATAAGCTAGGATCAAAGGCTTGAGCCTCTCATGTGCTTGGATCAAAGACATGATCCTCCCTTCCAAGTGCTGGGATTAAAGGTTGTTCCACCACTGCCTGGCCTCTATGGTTAACTAGTGGCTAGCTCTGCACTCTGATCTCCAGGCAAACTTTATTTGTCACAACATAAACAAAATATCATACGACTCTCAGGGTTTTATTCATGGTCACTTTTTGTATGTACACTATCACTCTTGAGTCATTTCAAATTCCTGAAACATTTTATTATGGAACATTCTTTGGAGACTTATAGGTAATCCTTTCTCCGTAAAATCTTCAACTGATCATGAATCTTCACCTTATCATACAGGAAATTAAGCTGGGTTCATAAGTGAAAATATTTATACATTTAATGCTTCATATTGATGATATAGTGAGTAGATCTATGAGCTCGTTTTATATTGTTTCAGATCCATGACAGAAACAGATGGATCTATGACATAGTCATATATTAAGGTTTCAGATCTATGGTATAAGCAGGTGGATTTGTGAACTAGCCATATTTCCCCTCATAATTCCTGTTTCCAATGTTTGGTTAAAAAAAGAGAAGCATCAAGTTTTTACAGCTAGAGGAAAATGTAGCTGCAAAGATTACAATTGTAATCAGAAGGCATGGGAAGTGGGTATGAGAAAGTACCAGATAGAAAGGTGGTCTTGGGACAACCAGGCAAGGGAAGCTATCTTATCAACGGAAGCATCCATTTTGTATTAATGACCTCAATGTGAAATAAACTAGCTTTGCATTTAAGCCATTATAAATTTTGTAACTCACTACTATAAACAAGCACTCTTCAATCCCTTTGCCTTTTGAATATGAATGTGAAGATATATGGACTATGGCACATGAAGCATTTTCTTATATGCATTCATTGAAGTCTTAAGATTAGTAGATGTTCTGACAATATTTTGCTTTGTAAAAAATTTTTTTACCAACTGAACAGAATAATGAGGGATGGGGATGTGACTCAGTAGTCAGAATATTTTCCCAGCATACACATAGCTCTGGGTTGGATGCTTAGCACTGTGTAAACACGGTTCACACCTATAATGCTAGCTCTTGAGAGGTGAAGGCAAGGGAATCAGAAATTGAAGGTCATCCTCAGCTACATAGTGAGTTTGAGGCCAGCTTAGGATACCTGAGCTCCTGTCTCAAAAAACAAACATCAAAAATTAACTCAAAGTCACTGTACAGAATTAAGCTTTGTCTTAGATGCCTCATAACTTGTGCTAAATTCTATTTTTTTAATTAATTACTATTGTGCATATGCAGGCTTGTATGTATGTGTGTCCTTGATGAATATGCATGTGAGACTGTGAATCAGATGGCAATTTTCAGAAACTGGTTCTCTCCCTCCACTGTAAGAACCAGTATTGAACTCAGGGTCTTAGTTTTGCTTGGCAAATGATTTTACCCACTGGGCAATCTTGTTGGCTCTGTACTAAAATCTTAGTCTTCCTTCTGTGAGGTAGTAAGAACTCAACAAATATGAAAACTTTTATTTTTTTAAACCAGGGGATTTCACTTTCATCCTCGAGGCTTATGATTTGTGTTACCATGAGCACTCATATTTTGGGAGGCTTGTATTCCCTCTGTTGACAAGGGATGATACATTTCCCCAGTAGGACTATTAAAGCTCTAAATGGCTATAACTTTATAACATATATATTATATATATAACAGTATAACATATATATATATATATATATGTGTGTGTGTGTGTGTGTGTGTGTGTGTGTGTGTGTGTGTTCTGGCTATCAGCACACAATATTTTGTTTCTCTTTGGAAATTTGCTGGGTGTGAGAAAGAATGAATAATTTCTGAGAACCTGGTTTTTAAAAATTTAACCCATCCACAAATTTCTATGCTCATTAGAAAATTAACATTGGCAGTGTCTCCTTACAGTAAAGATGGTAGCTTCTTTATTTCCTTTCTGTGTATACATTTGTTTATTAATTTATTAATCCACTCAAGAAATTTCCCATTGGTAATTATTTGATAGTTATAGGACAGTTTTCTCCATAGTTTGGTTCAGTGTTCAGCTTTGAGAGCCAACCATTTTCTAATTTCCCTGGTACTTCTGATGACTGAGTTCATTATTTTGCTGATGGGACTTTCTAGCCTCACTTTGCAATGAGCTATTAAAATGACTGCACAGGAGAAAGTGTGGCTGTGTGAAAATCCCAGGCAGAACCTCAGCAGTCTCAGGCTGCCTCACACGTGGCTGCCTCGCAGGTTCGGATGCAGCAGTGGTCTTGAGTATGGTTCAAACGCTGAGAGTAAAATCATCTCCAGTATAATTCAGGTCTCACCAGTTGTATCTTATCATCTCAAATTAACATTCTTCAATTGCTCACTATGCCAACAATAGTGGCCTGTAGCTCTTTAAAGTGACAGAGAACATTAGTAGGTGCCTTCTGGACTTTACTTGTGGAAGAGTACACTTTATCTGTGGCTATTACTTTCTCTGGATTATACACTTATTGAAGGTGATTATCAGTGCTCTATCACAGTGATGAAATGCATGAGAATATTAATGCAGAAGGACTTTGACTCACAGTTTCAGAGATTGCCATCCATGGACACTTGAGAACTTTACTTCTGGATCATGATAAAATAGAACATCATGATGTGGAGTCCACAATGGAGCAGAACTACTTGTCTGGAGCTAACTGGAAATGAGAGAAAGGAGGAGGGATTAGGAAAGGGAGAGTCAGACAAGGGCAAGAAGGAGCTTAGACAATGGGTAGCCCATAAAGACAAAGCCACAAAAATTCATTCCCATCAACAGGTTCCCACCCCTCAAGGTTTTACCATCACCCAATACCCATAAAACTATGAACTCATGAATGAGTGAATCCATTGATGAAGTCAGAGCCCCCATCAATGTAACATGAATGTTAAATGGTATTTTAATAAAAAAAAAAAATCCGTATCCAGATATTGGGGTAAATGCTGAAAGATCAGAGAGACAAAGGAACAAGCCACTGCCACATCTTACCTCTAGGACTCCTCAGCCTGAAAAGGATCAGCCAACAGGCCTCTAGCCAAGTGAGCTTCCTCAGCCAAAAAGGCTTCAGCCAAAAGAGCCTCTAGCTGAAAGGGATGCTTCTGCCAAAAAGCCTCTAGTTCCTGTCTCCTCACGCCTCTATTCTTTTCTCTGCATAGCCATTACTTCCTGGGATTAAAAGCGTGTGTGATTCCCAGTACTGGGATTAAAGGTGTGTGCCACCACTGCCTGGCTCTGTTTCTCTCATAGACTGGGTCAATCTCATGCAGTCCAGGGTGGCTTTGAATTCACAGAGTTCCAGACAGGTCTCTGCCTCCCGAGTTCTAGGATTAAAGGTGTGTGCTACCACTGCCTGGCCTCTATGTTTAATCTAGTGACTAGTTCGTCCTCTGATCTTCAGGCCAAGTTTATTAGGGTATACAATATATCACCATATTCAATCCATAAAAAAGCCTTCTTTCTGAACACATAACATCTTGAAATAAAGTATAATTTGCATATCTGGATACATTTCCAGTCAAGGATCACAGAGCAGCAACTGATCTCAGACATTTGTTTTTCTTTTTAAACTTTTGTTTACTTTAGAAAGAGCTGATCACTTCCTGTCAGAACATGTCTATCCATGTCACCCATTGCCACTGGGCCAAGTCCCAGGTTGCCATCCCTCACAGTGCCATTCTGATCCTTGACTTGCAATAAATATGATGTTTGTCCTTACAGGCCAGCCGTCTCAACCAGGTAGCTTCCTCAAGGCCCTCACAACCCCCACCTCAAGAGACACTATGTGGTCTGGCCCAGAATGCCAGGACTGTACTAAATAATAGTGTTAGTTTGTGTTTTATTTGTTTGTATCCATGTCTCTTCCTGAGGTTATGATTTTATTTTGTATCATTTCATTTAATTATTACTGAAAACCATTGGTTGCTTAAACTATAAATTAAATGAATGAACTGTGCAGTGAATAAATCTATTTATGAATTAGCCAATTAGTAACCAGACAACAAATAAATACACAGATATGCTTGGTTGAGTGATTTGTGCTTGTAACGCAGAGCTTGGGGTGCCCTCCAGCTCTCACTTCTCATCCTTCCTGCTGACTGGAAATGGGTAAGTTATAACTCCTCTTGCCACCGCAGTGGTGGGGGAAGTTGACAACTGCAGACATGATGGATATTTTCCTGAAAATGCACATCAGTCAGCTCCACTTCACTCTAAAGGCATGTCAGCACAGGCTCTTTATGAAGGATAGGTTCACTGAGCTCAGTTTTGGAAGCTAAAGGAATGAAAGGCTTAACTCCGGTTCATGCAAGGGAAGCATAATGGCTGTATCAGTCATGTTCTTTGTGGGGGACAATGGTGACAACAGGTGCAGGAGCAAATGACTGCTACACCTCACTCCAGAACAGCAAAGATGGGGGGAAGAGAATACTCCTTTTATAATACCCCTCTCCCAAGAAGGAGTTACACATGGACCACCTGCAATGATGTTTCCTACACTTCAGAGCATTCTCTACTGTGCCCTTATGTTCTCCAACATCTCTTAATAATGTTACCCCAGCAAATGCTGTAAGAGGCTTAGGTGGGAGAACTGGCCATCCTGGAACAATTAGTCAAACCTTATCTAAATTAAAAGTAAAGATGGAAATGGATGCAGCTCAGAAGCATAGCACTTGCCATGCTGGTGTGAAGCTATAGGACCAGTCCTCAGTGCCACAAACAAGTAAATAATGAGAATCAGGTATCCTTTGATTCTAGAATGGATGCGAGCCCATGTGCTTGAAGACATATCACTTACATCTCTGGGGAACACATCCTTCCTATCTATTACTCATTGGCAACTTCTCTTCTCCTGTGTTTGCCTGCTATAAGGGAGAGTTCAGGGTCCTCTTGCAAGACAAATGATTTAAAAGGTCCTAATCTATGGCCTGGTAGGCTTATACTATATGCAGATACTGTGACTGAGAATAAAAAGGAGGAGGAGGGTGACACAAAGAGAAACTAATGCTTTTCCAGCAACAACCCAACTTCCTCCTTGCACTGCATTTTATGAAGAGGTGGGAAGTCTATTTGGAAATCAAGTGTGGAACTTAAAAGTTCAATGGACCTTATTGGTGCTGGAGCTTCCTAGAGGGGATCTGTTGGCTCATGTACAGTGTTACAAAACTGAATGTCACTGGAACACACGTGAACATGCATACCTCTCTCTGTCTCTGTCTCTGTCTCTGTCTCTGTCTCTGTCTCTCTCTCTCTCTCTCTCTGTGTGTGTGTGTGTGTGTGTGTGTGTGTGTGTGTGTGCGCACCTTCTGGGACTTGGGGATTGATAGGTTTGTTTGGCCACAAGCACCCTTACCCAGTGAACCCTCTCTCCATCCCTGAGGGTATCACTTTTATTAGTCTTTTCATTGTATGTGTTAGTCATTGAACATATTGCATTTATCCAAATTTTTTTTAACATTTTCTGCATGCTTTGTCTAGCTCCTATGTTCCTACAACAGTTAGTCCTGTGAGATAAGTACTAACGAGGGCCCAGAAAAACACTGGGATCTGCCAATGGAGACTGACATGTTTAAGTCACAAGGATGCTTTATTCTTCTGGTGAACCCTTTGAATATATTCATATTTTTTCATATGAATATGCCTTCGCTAGTGTTTTTATCATTAAATATTCACTGTAAGGCATCAATGTTTATTCTTGCTAGAGGTATGTGGTAGAGTGCTCTAATTGGTTAATTACACATGAATATCATAGGATATTGCTCTTTAAACACTCCTCCTGATTGTATTTCTCTTAACTTACTTAGCCCGAATGTTGCCCACAGAAGTAATGACCTAAAAGTTATCTCCTCTGGGCATATTTGCAGTAGCTTGTGTTTTTATTTATTCATTAAGGTTACATTTGGATTTTAATACTGAAGCTTAATTATTTGTTCACATTATTAAGACAAATAGAAATAATAGTTAACATATTTAAAGCTATTTGCAGTAAAATTGTACTATTTATATGGAGCCTTATGTTAGGAGCATTTTACAAACAATCTCTTCGTTTCCCCAGTTCTATAACATTTGTTGGCTTTTGCGTGTCAACCCACTGAGAGTAAGGGAAAACATACTGGATACATTCAGTTGGCTCCCTAAGCGCATGTCTGAAGGTGCTGAATTTGGATTCTCTGTGTATGATTAACCTTACCTATGTGCTATCTTCAGTTCCTTTAGGTTTTTTTTTTTTTTTCTCGAGACAGGGTTTCTCTGTGTAGCTTTGCGCCTTTCCTGAAACTCACTTGGTAGCCCAGGCTGGCCTTGAACTCACAGAGATCCGCCTGGCTCTGCCTCCCAAGTGCTGGGAATAAAGGCGTGCGCCACCACCGCCCGGCGAGGTTTTTTAGTTTTAATATCTTTCCTTTTCCCTTTCAGATAAATATTCTAATTAAGGAACAAAGGAGGAATATTATCCATCATGCATCCTAAATTCCACTTACCTCCCAATTCCTCCATATCTGCCCCTCACCTCTGCAGCATCCCCCCAAAAGAAAATCCCCAAAATAATTAAAAGGAATGAAAACAAGCAGAAAAACCACCTCACTCCTCTATCTTTCCAGCCTCTCCAACACTTCTTCATCCATCCTAATGACGTTGGGGACTGCAATATGTCACACAGTGTACCCTTTGTCCAATCAGCCTCACCTGCAAAATGTTCATTGCAATGAGTCATTGGTCTGGTTCAAGGTCTCTGGCTTCTGGCACACCATCATCACTGAATCCTCCCCAAATCTCCTCTCAGACATCCTGCTGTTGTTCTGAGTCATGGAGATCCTGCTGCTATCATTCTACAGATCGGTTCCTTCATGTGATCCAACAGGTCATAGATGGGGTAGATGTTAAGGTGGGCCAACTCAAGGTCCATGATGTGGGCCTGGGTGGTAACTGAGCTGGTTGGTCTGGGCTGCTGGGACATCCTCCTCAAGCTAGGAGCAGAGCCAGCTCTCCTGCACCCATGCTGAGGGGTGGGGTCATCTCTCCCGAGTGCAGGGGCCAGCTCTCCCATGAAAGGCAGAGCCAGCTATCCAAGGGCCAGTGAAGGGATAGGCAACTCAGCACAGCCCTCAAATTTCAACAGACTTGGTTTCTTTGGTCCCTTGTGGTAACACAGACCATGGACATCAACACAGACCACAGCTGCAACAGGACCACAGACTCAGACATGGCACTTAGTGGCAGCTTGGGCTTAGATGTCACCATGACCCTGGTGGCAGTGCAGGACATCCATATCAGTATGGTCCCAGAAGCAGCATGACCCTTGGATACTAACGTGGTCTCAGGTGGCTGACCAGATCCCAGGCATCCTCACGGCCCTGGGTGGTAACAGAAGTTGTGGACATGTCATGGCCTTAAGCAGCAGCTTGGGTCCAGATCTCATCACAGCCCTAGGTGGCAGCACAGCCCACCCAGATCAGCTTATTTCTCACCACCTTCATTTCTTCAGCTCTGCCTCTTTCCACAGCACATGAACCATTCTGCTTCTCTTTCTCTCCCATTTCATAAGCTGCTTTAGTCATGATGTCTCTTCATAGCAATAGAAAACTAACTAAGACAATAGATAATGACTATGTGGTACACATATACTATGGAATATACCATTCAACTATAAGGAAAATTGAAATCATGAACTTTGCAGATAACAGATAGAACCAGAGAAAATTATATTGTGTGTGGTAACCCGGAGCCTGAAGGACAAATGTAGTATGTTTTCTCCTATTCGAAGCTCCTGGCTCCAAATCTTCAAATGTGAATACATAATCTGTAGTAACTACAGAAACCAGGAAAGTAAAATGGGACTGTTGTCAGGACAGAGGGTTGGAGATCAACTGAGAGGGGAATCACAAGGTACAATGTATCTGATAGGAAAGTGGGAAAATGCCCTTAGGAGGGAGAAGAAGGTAATTCAGAAGAAGGTATAACAAAGGTAAAGGGGAACAGAAAGATACAAGTGATCTGATAGGGGAAATGAGAAAAGGGGGTCTCTTCCGAGAAGGAAACAATTAGAGGAGAACGGGAGTGGGTGGGTAAAATAACAATAAGGATTCTCTAAAAAGCCATGAGGAATCATACTATTAACTATTTATGTAAAAATCTGATAAAACACGTAATTCTCTGTATAAATATGTATATATTGTTTTAATGATAGTCTTCCCTCCAAGAACCAAAGACCACCTAACAAAAGCCTCATTACCAAACATAAGAAGCCCTCTTTTGAGTTCTTGGACAGGGCTATTCAAGAGACCCCCCCCCAAAAAAAAAAACATAGGACCTATTACTACTGCTTTTGGTTGCCCCTGAGAGCTGGAGGGTAAATCCTCATTGTTAAAGACACCATGTACTTCAGAAGTAGGGCCCAGAGATGCCTGAACCAGACTTTCCCTGAAGATTAGCTATCATGACACCAGAAGAGCACACCAACTGGTTATCCAATACCAAACGATCAGCCATGAAAACACACACACAAGTAACACTACACAGATTGATCAGGTTATATTTATAAATATATGTGTATATACATACATGCATACATATACGCATGCAATAACAATAAGAAAAGAGGCCATGATTTGAAAGAAAGAAAGGAAGGAGGAGTGTAAGATTGGCTTTAGAATGGGGAAAGGGAAGAGGAAATATAATTATATTATAATCTCAAAATTCTTTTCAAGGATAAAAAAGAAGAAAGAGAGGAACATAAGAATTAAAAGATGCAATACTAGCACCCAAGTCAGATATTTTGTGGTTTGTATGCATGCATTTCAGTACTGTAACTGTCATTTAAAGTGTCCCTACCTGTGCAGTTAGTATGCATTACTGACTCAAGTACAGCTCACACTTAATGTTTAAAAGAACAAATAATTATCTGACTGTTGGGAAAATTGAACTCACTAAATCCATGGGGCTGTCAACACTAACTTTAGACAGTGGCTCCTAGTAAATCGTTGGCAAGCATGCTTTTCTGAACACATACCACATGCTCTCACTTTGCACAGGTGAGGTTGTTTTAGTAATGAGCTGCCACAGCAATTCTCCACCAATTAATCTCTACTGGAAAGATAGAGCAAGGATCTGGAATTGAGGGAGTTTGGGGGTTTGTCTGTCTCACCTGGAGAGAAGGTAGATGTGAGAGTCTCACTTTGTAAAAATGATTTTGGTTGAGTGGTCAGCTTTCCCTATGCTTGCAAACAGATTGTTTTCAAATCCATAATTACTCTAAGATTCAGAGTGTTTGATTATATCAACTCTGTAATATCAGAATTGAAATTGAAGTCAGGGTGCTTATGCCTCCAGAAGTTTTCTGTCACTCAGGACTGTTGTCAGCCTCTTTTCTTTGTATTTCTGTATGAAATTTAAGATAGCTTTTTTGTTTGTTTGTTTTTTATTCTGGGAAGAATTATATTGGCATTTTGGTGGGGATTGTATTAAATCTATAAATTGATTTTGGTTGAATGTTAAATTTCATAGTGTTTATAATACCAATCCAGGGGCATGAAAGAGATTTTAATTTTCTGGCATCGTCTTCAATATCATTTTTTCCATGTCTTAAAGTTTTCATTGTACAAGTATTTTATTTTTTTAGTTATGTTTATTCAAAAATATTTTATTTTCTGAAACTATTGTGAACAGTATTGTTTCCTAAATCTTACTCTATACATTTTTTTTTGTACCTCATAATCGGGCTCTACCATTCTTGGGTATTGTCTCAGTTACTTTTTTAATGCCATAAAGATACCGTGACCAGCACAACTTATAGAAGGAAGAGTTTATAGGGACCTACAATTCAGAGGGTTAGCATGACCATCATGGTGGGGAACATGGCAGCAGGCAGGCAGACAAGTATAGTACTAGAGCAGTATCTGAGAGCTCACATCTCATCAACAAATATAAGACAGGAAGAAATGTAACTGGGAATGTCATGGACTTTTGAAATCGCAAAGCCCATTCCCAGTGACACACCTCCTCCATTCAAACCTATGAACCTATGGGGGCCATTCTCATTCAAACCACCACAGGAACATACCCAAAGGACTCCACATACCAACTAATGAATGGATAATGAAAATGTGGTACATTTGCACAATAGAAAATTATCTAGCTGTTAAGAAAAACAAAATTATAAAATTCACATGGAAATAGATGGAAACAATCATTCTGAGAGAGGTAACCCAGATGCAGAAAGACAAACATCACATGTTTTGCCACATTTGTAGATGTTAGATTTGAATTTTCAGGCATGTGTGTTTAATTGGATTACCCAGAGACATCAGGAAATTAGTAAGGGCCATTGTGGGGTGGGGGGCAAAGGCTTTCTCAGGATAGAATATAGAAGGCAATAGTGTAAAGTAAGAATACTAGAACAGAAAAAGTTAAAATGAGATGGAAGATGGGAGGGCAGAGTAGAGGGGGGAGATACAGAAGGAAAGACTAATACTAAAGACCTTTCAAAATATTCATATGGAAATTTATAGCATAAAAGCTCCATAAAATATATACACACATTAATATAAAAAGAATTTAATTGTAATAACCTTATAACAAGGTGATAATATACCACTACACACCACTGGCGAACAACAACAACAAAAGCCAGTGGTAGGAATGGGATAACTCTTTTGGGGTTATTGTCAGTGCCATCTCATAGAGCACTAAACATTATAGCCAGTGCTCTTGGAAGTGCTACAGAACTTGATGGTAAGACCCTATTACTGAAGACACCGTATACTTGTGTCATAACACATGAAGAAATCAAGCTGGTATTTACCTGGAAGCTTCATCTCTACTGGATAGCTTTCATTGTGCCGGAAGGTGCTATGCATGCTACCAGAGGAGAAAAGTAGTCATCAATCTTACCCAGATACGACTCTGGAGAGCTATAGTAATGACCACCCTTGCAAGACATGCCCATTGGGGCAAACATGAAACAAATGTCATGTGAGTAATAATAACTTTCTTATTGAATTTAAGGCCATCACCGTAAGACAAAAACTGCACATGGTACTGTTATTAGAGTCAAGAACCTGTGACTAGGTTCTAGAAGAGAAACTGCTACAATAATTCTACTGAGAGGAAATAGTTTTATCATTACACTTACAGATTAGTGGATAGCTCAACCCTTATCACAGAAGCTTCTTTTTGATGTATTTGACAGTTAACACGAAGACCCAGAATTGGTGAACATGACGAGAACAAGAGACAACTGTAGATGTAACCAACCATCTTATTAAATAAGAAACATAGAACTAAATGCAAAGAAGAAAGCCAAGAGGTCAGAGCTAAGAGCTAAAACCTTACCCTTCCTCCTGCAGTGGTCCTACCTCTCTGAACCAGAGCTACTTCCTGTGTATCTGTCTTTTTATAGTGTTTCTGTTCTGCCTTCTCATTGGTTGTAAACCCAACCACATGACCGCCTCATCACGGCCTGTCTGTATAGACCTCCAGGTTTTCTATGATTGGTATTGAGATCAAAGGCATGTGTATCTAATACTGGCTGTATCCCTGAACACATAGAGACTTACCTAGCTCTGCCTACCAAGTGCTGGGATTACAAGCATACGCCACCACAGCCCTGCTTTCCTATATAGCTCTGACCCCCGGGGCAACTTTATTTATTAACATACAAATAACACTTGAATACAAATAAAATATCACCATAGACAACAAAATGCTCAGCCCTAAATGGGACGTCTATAGCATACCCACTTTAAGAGCCACAGGTTGTAGGTGACTACAGAGCATTTTCTGGACACAGTGGGGCAGTTGCATATATCACCTCATAGCAAGCACAACAGCATGTGTAAGATGTGCAAAAGCTCAAGCCAGACAAATTGCAGCATGTAGGGGGGAGATGATTATGAAGTCCCTCCCCTAGCTGAGGAGCAATTGGGAATTGATAGCGATAGCTGTTGTGAAAGGAAGAATCAGTTTTCTTTAAGAGAAAGTGGAAAACCACACATCCAAGAGTATATGGGTAGCACAAACTGGGCTTGATAAGTTAGAGGAAAAAGGGGGGATACAACACTGGAAGGGTATGGAAAGGGGCTAGATATTGAAGTAGCTTGGAGGGAAGTGAATATGATCAAAATACATTATATAAGGATTATAGTAGCAGAAGTGAATTCCCTCCTATTGGGAAGGCCTCAAGCCCAGTTGTTGATTACTCCCAGAATATGTGCCACTATTGCCTCCTTGGGGATGTCTTGCTGGGCTGGACATTTCTGTGGTTCAGAGCTTTACAGCTGGGAAGGATTACTGATGGCTCATTTCTTGTGGCAACTTAAAAGGCTCCTTTGGATACTGGAAGCTGGTACTCACAGAGCTGGTCTCCATGTTAGTTAGTTCCAGCTTAATTTCCCAAGTCCTATCACTGAAGTGGGGTGTTTTCAGCAATTTTACCCTCATGTTCTGGAAGAAAATCAAAAGCAATAGCAATAGGTTTTATTGTTTGGGGAGTCTCTTGGACTTTCCTAACCAAGAACTGAAAAAGAAGTTTCCAGATTTGGCAGTGGGATATTTGTTAGATGTTCTATGCCTGTGCCTATTAGTATGCAAATCAAAGCTTTCAGCTGAGCTGAAGCTCTGGGTATTCCTAGCCATGTTCTCCTGTCTCATAGGTTATCTCTTTGGATTGTCTTCAGTGAAGAAACTTTTTAAATTTCAACAAACCAATTACCCTATTTTTTTTTATTTTGTTGTCTGTGCTTTTGGATTCATATCGAAGTTATCACTGTCTAAATCAATATGATGAAGTTTTTTTTGTATTGTTCTTTCAAATAGTTTTTATAATTTCAGTTCTTATATTTTAGTCTTCAGTCCATTTTTAAATTTATATTAATATCTGGAGTGAGATAAGTGTCTAATTTCATTCTTCTGTATTGAAAATCCAATTTTATTAATCCGTTTATTGAAGAAACTGTTCTTTTCCCCTTGTGCCTTCGTAAGTATCTTTGTTGAAAATCAGTTCAAAATAAAAGCATGTTTTTTTCCCCTCATACTTTCTATTCTTTTGTATGCATGTTTTTATTTTTTATAATATTTTTTATTTCTTCTTTGACCATTGCATGTATATATACAATATAACTTGATCACATTTATCCAAGTTCCCCTCCCCATAGACATTGACCAGTATGTTCCACTGAGTCCAGTTATGCTATCTGTTGGGATGTTGATTGACCTTGTTAGCTTATTGACCTTATACAGAGAACCTGGGAATTCTCAAGCATCGTGGAGGGAGACTGATGGAAAATCTTACAGATTAACATCAGACTCAGGTGTACACTTTATAGTCTGCATGTCCTAACCTCACAGGTCACTGAGTACCACTACTTTAACATTCCACAGGTTGAAGTAGTCACACTACCCCAGCTCCAGCTAATGGAAGTTATATTAATGAGTTGGAAGTCATTTTAAAAACATCCCTAAAGCAATCTTGGACAAGAGAAAATGAAGAATTTATGCCAGGCAGTGGTGGCAATTCCTTTAATCCTAGCATTCGGGAGGCAGAGCCAGGTGGATCTCTGTGAGTTCAAGGCCAGCCTGGTGTACAGAGCAAGATCCAAAGCAGGCACCAAAACTACAGAGAAACCCTGTCTCAAAAAAACAAAAACAAAAACAAAAAAAGAAAGAAAATGAAGAATTCTGATAAGTAAGCTAAGAGCTGAATAAAATAAAATAAAATAAAATAAAATGAATTATATCAAATAATAACTGAAAATGACTACTAGGCACATAAGTTCATGACAAAGATTATATGCCATAGTCATCTAACCCATCTTACCACCACTCAGGGTGGCAACATCTGACAGATACTTCTGCTTACACAGCTGACTAGGCCTCGAGGAGCTCTCTTCCTTCCTAAAGTAACCATTTAAAGGAAAGAAAGATCTGATATGATTATCTAATGTGATTATCAAATTTTTTTTAAAAAGGTATCATTGCCACCACACAACCATCAGGCCAGCTACGGACGTAGCAAAATGGTCAAGATGAAGTTTTTAAAGCTCTAACTCCCTATTTCCTTGTTTGTTTGTTTTGCAGGTACCCCTCAAATTCACAGAGACCACAGTAAATTGAAAATACTATAAGCCTGAAATGTACCTGGGACATAGCACAAAGTAGAATGCTGGCAGTTCCAAAACTGGTGGTTGACTGGTGGCTGTGGTGTATTGTCACTGCCCAGCATCCCAGGACATGACCACAGTCAGCATCAGCATCAGAAAATGATTGAAATTCAAAGTATGGTTTCCTGAGTTCATATGCCTTTTATGCCACTATAAAGTAGAAAATTCATGACTTCATTATTATTTATTTTAGATAGGGTCTTGCTATATAGTCCAACAGAGTTGTTGTTTTCAATGCATTTTAAATTCTTTTTTTTTTTTCATTTAATTTATCATTTGTATTCCAGTTGTATCATGGGGCTTAATGTTGACTACTTAGCTTTTCTTCCCCTGAATGGGAGTGACTTTATGGTGAGGTTTTGCATTTGCCACAGATCTGAGCCTCCTCTAATCTAGCATAGCAATACAGATTTTCCTTATCATTTGTGACATTGACAGAAGGATGCAATTCTTGCTCATTTCCACAGTCTTCAGTTGTCTTGGGTTTTCTCATGACCATACTGGGTTATTTATTCTTGGATAGGTCATCACTTTCATGTCATCCTGAATTATAGTCTCATATTCACAGACACACAATGTTCCTTTGTCCCTTATGGATGAAATTTTGTTTAGTTAGCTTGGTTGATGTTATTATTATTATTATTATTATTATTATTATTATTATTATTATTACATTTTGAAAATTTAATCCATGAGTATTGACCTTACATCTTTTCCACCATACTTTCTCCTTCTCCAACATCTCCCATGTCCCCTCACTTCTTTCAAATATTGACTTCTTCTTTAAATAATTCTATATATTTTGTTGAGTCAACTTAGTGTTGCTTGTATGTATAGGTATTTAGTGTTGACTGCTTGGGATTGGGCAACTTGTGTGGGACTTACTCCTGCAGAAGACTGATTCTTCCTCTCTTGACAGCCATTGATTGCCTATAACTCTAGGCATGGGGCTTTGTGAGCTCCTCCCTCTTGCATATCAATTGGTGGTGTTATTCTGCAAGTTTTGACTACGAGACCATATTGTTGAGATTTCACAGGAGCAGCTTCCCTGTCTTATAGAAAACACATCTCAGCAGATGTCATAGTCTTCTGGCTCTTACAGTCTTTCCATGATGTTCCCTGTGTAGGAGTTGCATAGTAGATATATCAGTTGGGGCTAGACACCCAGTGGTTTGTTGTTCTCTGCATTTGAACAGTTGTGTATTTATGTAATTATCTCTGTTCTCTTCTCTGAAAGAAAGTGCTTCTTTGATGTGAAGTGAGAGCTACACTTATCTGTAGATATAAGGTAGATATTTAGAATGAAGTTACAAATTATACTAGTTCTGGAAAGTGGCAATTGTAGGGTCTGAGACCTCATCAGCCACAGGTAGTTGGTTAGGTTTATTGTATTGTGCATAAATTCCCTCCTACTAAGTTGGACTTTAAGTCTAATTAGATGGCTTTTGGTTACCACCAAGATAAAAGTACTACTATTGCAGCACTGGGGATCTCTCTTGTTCATCTTGACATTGTTGCCATTGGAAGGCATGACAGTTGGATAGAACTATTAAGTGTTTTTCTTCCTTGGTAGCTGGCATGGCATCTTGCAATGCTATGAGAGCTAGTTCTCAGGGAGAAACATACAGGTCAGTTCTAGTTTGATTCCTCTAAGTCCTGTGTCACACATGTGTGGTGCCTTCAGTAGTAGGGTCTCACCATCGTGTTCTATA
Source organism: Peromyscus leucopus (assembly GCF_004664715.2). NCBI lineage: Eukaryota > Metazoa > Chordata > Mammalia > Rodentia > Cricetidae > Peromyscus > Peromyscus leucopus. The sequence continues at coordinate 129,597,283 of NC_051063.1, read as the reverse complement.
AGGTGACCAAGAGCAATGCCAATGGCCTACATTGGTTTGGGAGTCTTCCAGACTTGTCTGACCAACAACTTCCTATGCTTAGCACTTGGATTTTCCTTAGATATTCTATGGCTCTTTGATCCATTTTAAATTGGTTTTTGTACAGGGTAAGAGATATAGGTCTAGTTCATTTATCTACATATAAATACCTAGTTTTCCTAACACCATCTTTTATAGAGGCTGATTTTTTTGTCAGTTGGATTTTTTTTTTTTTTGCCATTTTTTGGATGATCAGGTGGCTATAGTTGTCTGTGTTTAAATCTGTGTCCTTTATTCTGTGCCATTGATTTATTTGTCTATGCTTGTACATTTCAGTGATGGTTCTGTTACTCTGGATTTTCTATATAACTTGAAATCAAGTAATGCAATACCCAGAATTGTTTTTTTTCCTCAGAAGTATTTATAGTATCTGGGTCTTTTTATACATTCCATGGAATTTTAGAATTGTTCTTCTATTTCTGTGGAGAAGATCAGCGGAAGTTTGTTGGGGATTGAACTGAATTTATAAATTGCTTTTGTTAATGTACCATTTTTCACACTATTAATTCTACCACTCCATTAGTATGTGGAGTCTTTCGAGAATAAGTGACTTTTCTTCGGTTTCTTTCTTCTGTGTTCTAAACTTCTCATTACAGAGCATTTTTAACTTCTTGTCGAAGTTTATTCTAAGTTTATTCAAAATTTCCTGTCAACAATATTGTTTTCCTGCTCTCTTCCTTGGTGTGTTTCTTTGATTCTGAAGCATTATTTCTTTTTTCATTTCCATTTCATAACTTCCACCCTTACCTTTGTTACTTTTTCAATATACTAATTCCAAATTTGGCATGTTCTTGCTTTCCTAAGATCTTGACATTAAGTGACCATTATACTATTTGTTTATTTCTCTGATTTTTTCAATGTAGATATTTATGGATATCCACCTCACTTATGACCACTTTCGTTGTATCCCATAAGTACTATTGTATCGTAGTTTTCATTTTCATTCAATTCTAGGAACGCTTCCCCTCTTTAAATTTTTTCAATGACCCACTGATCATTCAGTAGTGTGGTGTTCCATCTTTGTCAGTTTGTATATTTTCTGTAGATTCCTTTGCTGTTGGTCTCTAGTTTTTTTTCCATAATCACAAATAAGACAGAATAAAAGGATTTGTTTCAATTGCCTGGTGTTTAGTAAGATTTGTCTTATCTCTTAAAATATGTTCTCTTTTAGAAAATGTTTCATGGGTTGCTGAGAAGAATCTGTGTTGTATGGTGTCTGGTGGCATGCTCTGTAGTCTATGAGCTCTGTTATGTGATTTAACTGTGGTATTTGCTCATTGTTTGTTTGTTTGTTTAGTCTGCATGACATGTATGCTTTTGCTCTCACCACTATAATTATGTTGAGGTCAATCTGGGCCTTTGTGTCTGGTAGTGCTTGTGTTATGAAATTGGATGGGCTGAAATTAAGTGCATGCACATTGGAATTATAGATCATCCTGCTGGATTACTCCCTTAGTCAATATGAAATGAGGTTTTTGTTTTTTTGGCCTGATTTTGGTTAGAACTTCATTTTGTTAGAGTGTAACATTACTGCATCTGCTTTCTTTCTAGATCTACTCACTAAGAAGGCTTTTTGTTTCAGCTTTTGACCCAGAAATTGTGTTTCTCTTTGCCAGATTAATATTTTTGTTTCCCTAAGTCAACGAGTCTTATTGCCTCCTGATCTGCTGGTGTTTGTCTTTTTATTAAAGAGCTGAAGCCATGAATGTTCAGAGTTATTAGTGGAACTCATGTATTAATTCTTATCACTTCATTGTTTCTATACTCTTTGGTACATTCCTAATCCTTATTTGCTTATTCAGTTTTCTAGTATGATTTATTCTTTCTTATGACCTCATGAATGAACATTTCTCATCAGTATATGGGGTTCCTGTCACTGGAGAGTTCCTCTCCAGGTCCTGCCAAGCCCACAGTCCCATAACCCACTTATAAAATAATCACTCAAAAGCTTATATTACTTATAAACTGTATGGCCGTGGCAGGCTTTTTGCTATCTAGTTCTTATATCTTAAATTAACCCATTTCTATTAATCTTTATGTTGCCACGTGGCTTGTAGCTTACCGGTATCCTAACATCCTCTCATATTGGCGGCTGGCAGCATCTCCTGACTCACCTTTCCTATTCCCAGAATTCTCCTCTCTCTTTGTTCCGCCTATACTTCCTGCCTGGCTACTGGCTAATCAGCACTTTATTAACCAATCAGAGAAACATATTCACAGCATAGAGAACATCCCACAGCAGGTTCCTTGAAACCTGCTATAGGTCTAGAGCTCTAGCTTAGCACAAATTCCTTTAGTTTGTGTTTATTATGGAAAGTTTTTCTTTCTTCTTCAGTTATGAAAATATGCTGACATAGTTTGGTAATTTTTTTCTTTTAGAACTTGGAATACAATGATACTTTGGCTTTTATAGTTTCTGTTCAGAAATCTTTTCTTCTGAAGTATTTTCCTTTATGTGTTATTCAGTACCTTTCTCTTACAACTGTTGATGTACCTTGCTTTGTCTTATATACTTAAATGTTTTACCTATGAAAGGACATGGAGAGCTTGCTTTCTGGCTTTGTCTGATTGGCCTTTTAAATACCTCCTGTATCTTAATGGCCATCATTCGTTTCCATAGGTTGGGGGAATGTTCTCTGATCATTTTGTTGAATATATTTTTTGTTTTGTTTTGTTTTTAACTTGAACTCCTTGTCTGTGTTTGTGATTTGTATATTTGGTCTTTAATAATGTTGCACAGATCTCCTGTATTTGGTTCATACTTTCTTGCTAGTTCTTCTTTGTCATGGCCTAGATGTTCAAACTCCTCTTCCTTGTTTACAAAACTGATACTCTAACTTCCATTTGATCCATTTTATTGGTAAAAACTTTCCACTAAATCTGTGCCTTATTTTGGTTTTCATTTCCAAAACTGTAATTTGACTTTTTTCAGAACACCTCCCACTCTATTGAATTCCTCTTCCACAGTCTATATGGCATTCATCTGTTTGTATTTTCTCTCTGTCTCTCTCTGGTTTTTCAAGACAGGGTTTCTCTGTGTAGTTTTGGTGCTTGTCCTGGATCTTGATCTGTAGACCAGGCTGGCCTCGAACTCACAGAGATCTGTCTGGCTCTGCCTCCAGAGTGCTGGGATTAAAGGCGTGAGCCACCACCGCCTGGCTTGTTTGTATTCTCTTTAAATTCATCCTAAAGTTTATGTCACTTTTTATTTCTTTGAACATTCCTATCATTCTTTTGAATGTTCGTAATTCCATGTAATTTGCTCTCATTGGCATCCGTTATTGAGAAATTAGAAATTTTTTGGAGATGCCATGTTGTCTTGGATTTTCATGTTTCTTATGTTTCTGCATCGGGGCTAGTACAACTAAAATTAAAAAGTTGCTTGGATTTTTATTATCTTTTAACATTTACTCTGTGTGTGTGGGTATTTTGTTTGTATGGGTGTCTGTACCCCATGTGTGTTCATGATGCCTGTGGAATGCAGAAGAGCATGCCAGATTTCCAGGGACTAGAATTATAGATGGTTGTGAGTCCCCACATGTGTTCAGGGAATCAAATCCTTGTCTTTTTAGAAAGCAGGCAAAGCTGTTAAGTACTCAGCAATCTCTCTATCTCCTTGTACTTTTTTGTTGTTGTTGTTTTTTATTTTTTTGGTTTTTGATACAGGGTTTCTCTGTGTAGCTTTGTGCCTTTCCTGGAACTCACTTGGTAGCCCAGGCTGGCCTCGAACTCACAGAGATCCGCCTGGCTCTGCCTCCCAAGTGCTGGGATTAAAGGCGTGCGCTGCCAACACCGCCCGGCCTCCTTGTACTTTTTAAAGATCACCAATATTTATGCAATGAGAGTATTTTCAGTGTTCCAGTGGAACTGAGTTTTCATCTCTTCTGTAGTTAAACTGTCAGCCCATCTGATCATGCAACAGGCTTAATATCCAACTTTGCAGTGAAAATAGAGTACTAGCTAGAGAAATGACCACAACAGATGGATAGGCCTGCTACAAAATTATAGTACCAGTCAATTAAAACACAAGTCAAATAACTTGGGTTAGGGGGTAAAGTAGTAAGTATCATATCACACTTAGCTACTTGTTACCAACGCTAGAAGTTGGAAGGAAACACACAGTGTTGAACTAACAATTAACACTAGAGCAATACAGAAACACAAGAGAAAGGAAAATAAAAAGTGGGGTCAAGAAACATGAAGGGAGTACATAGGACAGTTCTAACCCCAGGCAAAAAGAGGAAGATAACTCCAGTACTCATGGGGCTGAAGCAGAGAAACTCCAACACCATGCCAACTTATGTTCTCTGGGAAAGACAGCAAAAGGTATTGGAGAGAGGAGGGGAAAGCAAGCCTGTTCCACTAAATTAAAATTAGAAATTCAATAAAGGAAGTATAAAAGCAAAGGAGCAGATGCTAGATGCTGATCTGCAGGCTATCTGCAGTCTTCTGCCTGGGCATAGGTGCTGAACATGTCTATGCAGTCCCACATGTACTTATATGTGCCTTTGCTGAGCCTCGTTGTTCACATGACTGTGTGTGCCACTTTTGCCCCTTTGTAGTCCAGTCCAGTCTCGGCTCAGAGAAAATTTCCATGTTTTGGAAAACTGCAGTTTTAACTCAAATCTTTCTATGCTAATTTTTGGGGAGATTCTGCAAGATCTCTCCAGTATAGTCCTGTGCAACTTTGTCTCTTTCCCAGAGTGACACTCCAGAGGATGACCCTTGCCTCCAGCGCTGCTTAGCTGACTTAGCTTAAATCTTGTTTTTAAGTTGTGGAAAACTCTGCCACTTGTTTTGTTCTGTCAGGTCTTTGAATACTTTCTTCTGATCAATCATGACATGTGAAATCTAGTAGCAATATTAGGTAAAACTGTGGCTATTAAAATGTGATTCAAGGGTCATGTTAAAATGCATATTAGCTTTGTTGCCAAATGTGGTGAGGTCACACGGTAGTGATCAAAAGCTGAAACAAGCATTGCAAAGTTATAAAATAGTAGAAGAATACTTATTGCCAGTCATAGGCAAAGACAACATAGTAGTTAATTCCCAAGCCCCTCTCTAACAAGAGAAATATGAAGATTTTCTTTAGATACCCTATAGAGAGGCAACCATACTCTACAGTATGTGCAGATATACAGCACATTTCTTTCATTTAAATACAATTTCCATTGATTCTTTGGAAATTTCACATCATGTACCCTAATTCCCCTCACCTCCTAGTCCCTAGTATCACCCTACTGCCCCCAAAAGAAAATTAAAAAGAAAAATCAAACCAAACCACCAAACCAAATCAAAACAAGCAAGCAAACAAGCAAGAAACAAACTAAACCAAAACAACAGCATCAACAAAACCTCTTCACTCCTTCATCTTTCCTGCCTCTCCAACACTCTTCATTCATCCTGGTGGCACTGGGAGCAGTGGTGTGTCGCACAGTATACCCTTTTGTTCAATTAGCTTTGGAAGCAAATGTTCATTGCAATAAGTCACTGGTCTAGTTCAAAGCTTCTGATTTCTGGCACACCATTATCACTGGATCCTCACTGAAACTCCTCTTGGATATCCTGTGGCTACCCCAAAGTCATGAAGATCCTGCAGCATTTCACAGGACCATCCCTTCATGAACTCCAGCAGGTCCTAGATGGGGTAGATGTTAGAATGAACCAACCCAAGGCCTGGCTGTGAACCTGAGTTGTAGCTGAGCTGGTCAGTCTGGGTCACTGGGGCAACAGCCTCAGTAGAGCGGACAGAGGGCTCCCCTAAGCTCAGACCATCAGGGTCAGTTCTCACTTACCTGTGGTGAGGAGTGGGGCCATCTCTCCCAAGTACAGGGATGGGGCAGCTCTCCCATAAGGGTTGAGGCCAGCTCTCTTGCTGTGGTGTCCAGTGAAAGGCCTGGCCTGCTTTCCCAGGGCCAGCAAAGGGCAGGGCCAGCTCAGCATGGCCCTCTGACTTCATCACATATGGTTCCTATGGCCCCCTGAGGTGACACAGGCCACAGACATGAACATAGACCCAAATGCATCAGGACCACAGACCCAGACATGGCCCTCAGCAGCAGCTGGGGCCCAGATGGCATCCTGGCTCTGAGCGGAGGCACTGTCCACTCAGATCAGGATGGCTCTGGCAGCTGCACGGCCTCAGAACCAACAAGGCCAAAGGTTGAGGTCCTGATCCCAGGCTTCCATGTGACCATTGGTAGCAACATGGGCCTCAGACTTGCATACAGACTCTAGTTGTGGTAGGACCATGGACCCAGACATGGTCCTTGATAGCAGCCTAGGATCGGAGGACGCCATGACTCCAGTGGCACAGGCCACTCAGATCTGTATGGCCCCAACTGCTGTATGGCCCCCAAACCCCAACAAAGCCACAGGTTGTGGCCCAGACCTTGGGTTTCTATGTGGCCTTTGTGGCAACATGATGGACATTAGTTAACACAGACCCAGGCTGCAAACAAAGACATGGATTTTGGCAGTATCTGGCTTGGATGACTCCATGGTGCCAGGTGGAAGCAGGCCTCCCACATCAGCATCCTCCTCCCTGCCTTCAATTCTTCCATTCTGCCTCTTTCCACAGCACTTGAACCATTCTGCTTCTTTTTCTCTCCATTTCTGCACCACATATTTGCTAATCATAATGGAACCCATCCACCTGGCACCACAAAGTGCCATGTGGGCCCGTGGATGTCTTTCCCGCTTAAGGCCCCAGGCTAGCCTGTAGGTGGCTAGCAGCCACATAAGTGGAATTGCATCAGGTGGGCCATAGAAGTCTTCTACATTTCTTAGCATGCTCAGTTTAAGACCATAATTTAATAAAGACTATAGACACATTTGGAGGGCATGCTTAAAGTCCTAAGACTTACGTTTTAAAGGTTAAAATAATAGATATGGATTGAAAGGACCAAGCAGACTCCATAACAGGCTGCTCAGTCTTCTCTCGGAGATCAAGCCTCAATTTCAGTTTCCTGAGACTTAAGCAAAGCAGTTTCTGGGAGGGCTATGAACAAAATACATAGTCCTTGCAGTAGCTCCCTTTCTGCACATACTCTGACTGCTAAAGGTTCAGCCAGTTGTTTACTGTCTGTGACCCCTCACTAACTTAGAGCTACGTGCATGGGTCAATGTGAACGTTAGAGGCTAGCCAGCCCCCATGGTAGCTCAAGGACAGAGCCTGGGACTTGTCCAGGCCTGCCCCAAATGATAGATTTAACCCTCAACCAGTAAAATCAAAGGTTACATACCCTCACCCAATCATATGATGCCAAGGCTTGTACCACCCTACTTGCAGTTTTTCCCTTTGAAAATCCCTCACCCTGAGAGCTCAGGGCCATCCTCCTCCACCCACTGTGTCGGATGTTGGACACGGACCAGGCCCGGGCTTGCTTGTTATTAAATAAACCCTTTGTGTTTTGCATCGGATATCGGCTCTGTGGTGGTCTTGCTTGGGGGTCTTACAATGTGGCCACAGCAGGATGTCTCTGATTATGTTATTTGCATCTTATGATTTTAGTTATAAACAAAGAAAAGGAGGATCTTAAGATGCATAGATAAAAGTAGTTTGCTACTTGAGGTGACTGCCTCCCTTAGAAACCAACAGATATTACTATGCAGCAATTAACCTTTTTGTAAATAATTTAATAGTTTAATTTGAGAATCCTTAAGCCCCATCTCTAGAGGGCATATACTTATGGGATGATGCTTCTTCACAGTGTTTTCAACAATGTTGATGTAATGACTTTCTGACCAGGTGTCTAAGCAGCAAGTGTTTGATTTTCAGGTCTTGTGACTAGGAAAATAAATGTGCCATGCACCATCAAACAACATGATTTTACTTATTTTCTTTGGCTCTAAAACCATAACATTTTTAGAAGATCAGATATTGCCACCATTCTTGATGGAGGGTATCTGGATGGAACACCTACATCAACACCCTGTCAGGGTTACAAGGAATGACAGAATGTATCTTCATGAGCATGTGTATTAATGTGCCTATTAAACCTTTATTGGAAGTGTTTGCTTTTTCATCCAATGTATAGGAGGTATTACAGAGAGACAAGTCAAAGACCCTCGACTGTTGACTGTATCCATGCTCCTTAGTATAACCTGTTGATTCTATCAGTCACTACATATACTTAGCTTATGCTAAGTGTCAGGTCCCATTTTGAGTTCAGTGTATAACAGTGAGGAAGGAAGAGGAATTCCCCTCCTCTGGAGAAGAGAAGTGCAATGTGTTCCATCACAACATCGGGGAAGGCAGCTAAGCAAGGTGCTCTAGAGAGGATACACAGTAGTACTCAGGCCAAGGGGCATTTTCTCACAGACATGAAGACAGCCAGCATGTGGGGCTGAGAAACAATGCCCTAAATTGAAAGCCTTAGAGGAACCTGGAGTAGCTCAGCTTCTCTTTGCCCTCTTACTTTCTGTTTCTCTCCTCTCATTCTTCCCCAAGGCAAACCACATAAACTGGAACTCTCTTCCTCAAGGTGAGTCACAGAAACCAAAACTTCTTATACCAAATCCAGACACAAGATTTGAAAATATTATTCTAGCTTGCCATGCCTTTCTGTGTAAGAGCTGTCAGTAAAGTATTCTGTAGCATACCTTGGTAAGTTCTTCACAAGACCCTTATCCCAGAAAGACCCTCCCTCATATCTTGTTTTCAAAACAAGCAGTTCTTAAGTTTTAAGTCGGATGCTTTTCTGAGTACCTTGCAGCACAATGTCCTGGAGGGAGGGAGGGAAGAAGAGAGGGAGGGAAGGAGAGGGGAAGGGAGGCAGGGAGGGAGGGAGAGAGAAATAGAGAGAGCACTCAATGACTTTTATCATAGTTCTCTGTTATAATTAATTATTATAATTAATAATACTGTCATTAATTATTTTTGTCAATTTCTAACCGTGTGAAATTTATAAATCTAATTCAATTATATATTTATATATTTAAGAAAGAAAGTCCTAGTGTAGCCAAGATTCAACAATGGGAACCAGCCAATATCTTGGAATTGTTCCCTTGCAAACAACAATGAGCTATGGTAAAATTTCATATCTTATCAACCAGCTATTCTGGTCTCCTCCTCCATCTACTCTTACATGTAATACTGACAAAAGAATGTTATAAAAGCTATTCCCTCTTTTGAGGTTATATGCAATCATAGTGTGATATAAGGCATAATTCAAAGCTTTGTCCCTGCAGGCTTTGGATCATGGAATTATACAGGCATGAAAGCATTTGTGGGAAGTGAAATGGGGCCTGGCAGAGGAATATACTCACGCAGCCACAGCAGGTGCAAATGGAAGTCATTTTGAAAAAAAATATGCATCTTTTTCTCATGGTGGACATTACCACTGTAGCTCAGTTTAAAGATGTAAAACTAATTTTTCAAATTATTGTGGAGTGAAAGATCTGGATCCTGAGGGGCAGAAAAGGTGAAAAGTAATCTGTTTTCTTGTGAAAAATCTGTATACACTTAGGGCTAGAGCATTTGTTGGATAAATTTTTTTTTTCATGTGACATATTTAGACCCATACTTTCTCCCTCCCTACCATAACTCCATGTTATTTCTCTTTCTTAAAACAAAACAAAACAAAACTAAAAACCCTGGTCTACAGAGCAAGTTCCATGACAGGCTCCAAAGCTGCATAGACAAACCCTATCTTGGGGGGCAGGGAGAGAAAAGGAAAAAGGGGAGAAGAGAGAGAAGAAGAGGAAGGAAGAGGTGGAAGAAAGTAGGAGGTAGATAGAGGGGGGGTAAGAGAAGGAGAGAAGAGAGAGGAGACAAGCTTTGCTGTTCTATCATTTGTCTTATCCACCACTCCCTAGAAAGATAGCCTCTAGGGAAGAAAGCACATGCTTTAGCTAGGAAGAGGATTTGCATCCCCACCATGCGGTGGATGCCTAGCCTGAACTGGCCATCTCCTGTGATCAGATTGGTGCCTAGCCCAATTGTCATGAGAGAGGCTTCATCCACCAACTGATGGAAACAGATGCAGATTCCCAACCAAACATTAGGCAAATAACGGGAATCCTGTAGAAGAGAAAGGATTGTAGGAGCCAGAGGTGTCAAAGACATCACAAGAAAACTCACAGAATGAACTAACCTGGGCTCATAGGGGCTCACAGAGATGAACTGATAACCAGGGAGCCTTCATGGGACTGACCTAGGCACTCTGCATACATGTGGCAGTAATGTAGTTTGGTCCTCTTGTAGGACTCCTAACAGTGAGAAGAGAGGCTGTCTCTGACTCTTACTGGCTTTTGGGACCTTACTTCTCATACTGGATCACCTTACTCAACCTTAACACATGGGAACTTGCTTAGTCTTACCACAACTGTATGTGACATGTTTTGTAGATATCCATGGGAGGCCTACCTATTTCTGAATAACAATGGAGGGGGAGGGGCAGTGAGGAAATGGGGAGGGTGACTGGATGGAAAGGAGGGAGGGAAAAATCTGTACTCAGCTCCCAAATAGCATGGGCATGTGGGGAAATTTAATTGAGTAGGAAGAGGTCAGGTCAGTCAATGGTAAATTACTACAAGAGACAAGGGGTATCATGATTAGACTGACCTAAATTCAAGGTCAGGGTGATCAGTTACTACCTGGAGTATGAGAAGATGAGGACTCTGAACTGATAAGTGGTAGGTACTAACTAATATGGAAGAACTTTTACTCAAACTTTGTAAAGGGTCAGCATGAAATTTATCATTAGGTAAAGGTATACACTCAGGGGAGCATAGGGGTTTTCCAGGAATACTCCCTAGACCTTCATTAGGGGCTTATACTAATTCTGAAAGATATGGTAAACATTATGTGGGTTGCTTTTGCTTAGGGTAATTTGAGAGCGAATACTTCATTTCTTTGTGATGATAAATGAAAACCCTAAACAAGCAAGCTTGTCTTAATGTTGTGGTAAAGAGCCCCTATAAAAACAATGTAGAGGAGGAAGCATTTGTTTTGGTTTGCAGTTTTACCATATGGTCCATCATGACAGAGAAGTGATTGAGTCAGTTGGCTATCTTGTGTTCACGATCAGGGAGGAGAAAATGACAGAAATTTAGAATCAGCTAGCTTTCTCCTTATTTTGTAGTTGAGGATAAAATCCTGGGGCCATGTCTTTTAAGTTGAACTTTAACCTCAATTATCTTTTTTAACAAATTATTTATTTATTTTACACCCCAACCAAATTTTCCATTCACTCCTCTTTTCCCATTTCTTCCCTCATGTCCCCTCCACTGCCCCCTCAATCCACTCCTCTGTTTCTGTTCAGAAAGCGACAGGCCTCCCATGGGTATCAACAAAACATGGCATATCAAGTTGTGCTAACACTAAGTACCTCCCCTTGTATTAAGGCTGGGGGAGGCAACCCAGTATGAGGAATAGGTTCCCAAGAGCCAGCCGAAGCGTTAGAGACAGCCTCTGCTGCCATTGTTAGAAGTCCCACAAGAAGACCAAGCTACACAACTGTCACACTTATGAAGAGGGCCTAGGATGGTCCTATACAGGATTCTGGTTGTTGGTTCAGACTCTGAGTTCCTATGAGCCAGATAAGTTGTTTCTGTGGGTTTTCTTGTGATGTCCTTGACCCAGATGTAGTCTGGCTTCTACATTCCTTCTTCCCTGTCTTCAGCAGGATTCCCCAAGTTCAGGTTAATGTTTGGCTGTGGTCTGCATCTGTTTTTATCAACTGAATATCAACTGAATGCAGGCTTTCTAAGGACAATTGGGCTAGGCACCAATCTGATTACAGGGGAGGGCCAGTTCAGGCTACAAATCCACTCTTGCTAGGAGTCTTAGCTGGGGTCATCCTTGTAGATTTGTGGGAGTTTCCCTTGCATCAGGTTTCTACCTGATCCCTAAATGCCTCTCCCACTTTCCAGGCATTTCTTTCAGCACTCTCCCCCTCCATCCACCCCCAACCCTAATCCCTCAAGTCCCCATCCACACCCAACCCGTGTCCACCCAGGAAGTCTCTTCTATTTTCCCTTCCCAGGGATAAATGAGTGTCCCCCTTGGGCCCTTCGTTTTACCTATCCTCTCTGGGGAATGTGGACTGTAGCATGGGCTATCCTCTACTTTACAGCTAATATCCACTTATAAGTGATTACACATCGTGTTTATATTTCTAGGTCTGTGTTATCTCACTCAGGGCAATTTTTTTCTAGCTCTATCCATTTGCCTTCAAAATTCCTGATGTTATTATTTTTAACAGCTGAGTAATACTCCATTGTGTAAATATACCACATTTTATTTATGTACTCTTCAATGAGAGATATCTAGGTTGCCTCCATATTCTTGCTATTAGTAAAGCTGCTGTGAACACAACTGAGCAAGTGTCCTTGTGGTATGATTGAGCATCCTTTGGGTAAATGACCAAGAGTAGAATAACTGGGTCCAGGGGTAGATTGACTCCCAGTTTTCTGAGAAACTGCCATATTGGTTTTCCAAAGTGTCTATACAAGTTTGCACTCCCACCAGCAGAGGAGGAATATTTCCCTTACTCCACTTCTCTCCAGTATAAGCTGTCATTGTGGTTTTGACTTTAGCCATTCTGACAGGTGTAAGATGGTATCTCAGTCTTTTGATTTCTATTTCCTTAATTACTAAGGATGTTGAACATTTCTTTAAGTATTTCTCTGATCTTGATTTAATTTTAATATGTGGTGTCTCTCAAGAAATGTGTCCATTTCTTTGAGATTTTTCCCGTTTAGTGGAGTACAGTTTTTGTACTAGTGATTATCTAGATTTCCTCAGTGTCTATTGTTATGTCCTCCTTTTTTTTCTGATTTTGTTAATTTGGATATTCTCTCTCTGTCTTTTAGTTAGTCTAGGTAAGGGTTTGTCTATATTGTTGATTTTCTCAAAGAACCAGCTCTTTATTTAATTGATTTTTTTGTATTGTTCTCTTGGTTTCTCTTTTATTGATTTCAGTCTTCAGTTTCATTATTTCCTGCCATCTTGGGTGTATCTGCTTCTTTTTGTACTAGAGCTTTCGGGTGTGCTGTTAAGCCACTAGTACGAGATTTCTCCAAATTCTTTATACCTGCAGGCACTTAGTGTGATGAACTTTCCTCTTAGCATTGCTTTCATTGTGTCCCATCAATTTGGGTATGCTGTGCATTCATTTTCATTGAAATCTAGGAAGTCTGTAATTTCTTTGTTTGTTTCTTCTTTGACCCAGTGGTAATTCAACTGAGCGTTGTTCAGTTTCCATGAGTTTGTAGACTTTCTGTCATTTGTGTTGTTGTTGTTGAATTCCAACTATAATCCATGGTGATCTGATAAAATCCACAGGCTTATTCCATTTTTTTAATCTGTTAAAACTTGTATTGTGACCAAGTATGTAGTCTGTTTTGGAGAAGGTTCCATGAGATGCTTAGAAGAAGGTTTATTTCTTTAATATTTGGGTGAAGCATTCTGTAGATATCTGTTAGGTTCATTAGAGTCATAACATCTGTTAGTTCTGCTATTTCTCTGTTCAGTTTCTGTCTGGATGACCTGTCCATTTGTGAGAGTGGGGTGTTGAAGTCTCCCACCATTAATGTGTGGAATTTGATATGTGATTTAAGCTTTAGTAATGTTTCTTTTACAAATGTGGATGCCCTTGTATTTGGGGCCTAGATGTTCAAAACTGAGATATTATCTTGGTGGATTTGTCCTTTGATGAACATGAAGTATTCTTTTCTATCTCTTTTGATTAATTTTGGTTTTGAAGTCTATTTTTATATATATTAGGATAGCTATACTAGCTTGCTTATTAGGTCCATTTGATTGGAAATTTTTTTTCCAACCCTTTACTCTGAGGTAATGTCTACCTTTGATGTTGAGTTGTATTTCTTGTTTGCAACAGAAGGATGGATCCTGATTTTATATTCATTATGTTAGCTTGTATCTTTTATTGGCAAATGGAGTCCATTGATATTGAGATATATTAATGACCAATGACTGTTAATGTTATTTTGTTGTTGCTGTTGTTGTTGTTGTTATGTGAGTATGTTTCTCTCTCTCTCTCTCTCTCTCTCTCTCTCTCTCTCTCTCTCTCTCTCTGTGTGTGTGTGTGTGTGTGTGTGTGTGTGTTTCCAATCTTTGCATTTTTGGGTGTGGGATTATCTATTGCCAATGTTTTCATGGATGTAGCTAACTTCCTTAGGTGGTAGTTTTCCTTTTAGTACCTTCTGTAGGGCTGGATTTGTTTTTAGGTATTGATTAAATTTGACTTTGTCATGAAATATCTAATTTTCCTTTATCTGTGGTGAATGAAAGTTTTGTTGGATATAGTAGTCTGGGCTGGTATCCATATCCATGGTCTTTAAGAGTCTGCAAGACATCTGTCCAGGCTCTTCTAGCTTTTAGAGTCTCTATTGAGGAGTCAGGTGTGATTCTGATGTCTCTGCCTTTTTATGTTACTTGGTTTTTTCCTTTGCAGCTTTTAATATTCTTCCTTTATTCTATATGTTTATTATTTTGATTATTATGTGGCAAGGGGATCTTTTTTTTCTGGTCCCATCTATTTGGTGTTCTGTCAACTTCTTTTACCTTTATAGGTATGTCCTGCTTTAGATTGGGAATTTTTTCTTCTATGATTTTGTGGAACATATTTTCTGCTCCTTTGAGCAGGGGTTCTTCTTCTTCTGTAGTTAGTCTTTCTTGTTGGACTTTCTTTTGTGATCACTAGCCCACAAATAATGACACGGAGACTTAATATTAATTATGAAAGTTTGGCCTTTAGCTTAGGCTTGTTCCCAACTAGCTCTTATAAGTTAATTAAACTGTTTCTGTTAATCTATATTCTGCCACATGGCTTTTTTATCTCTCCTTTCTGTACATCTGGCTTTCTCTCTGTGTCTCTTGTGTCTCTCTGTCTCTCTACTTCCCAGAGTTCCTCTCTTTCCCCAGAAGTCTTACTTATTCTATCTTGCCTAGCTATTGGCCATTTAGCTCTTTATTAAGTCAACCAGAATGACACATCTTCACTCAGTGTAAACAAACATCCCTCAACATTTTTCTATTCCTATTATTCTTAGGTTTGGTCTATTCATAGAGTCCTAGATTTCTTGGATGTTTTGTGTTAGGAATCTTTTTAGATGTAACATTTTCT
Source organism: Peromyscus leucopus (assembly GCF_004664715.2). NCBI lineage: Eukaryota > Metazoa > Chordata > Mammalia > Rodentia > Cricetidae > Peromyscus > Peromyscus leucopus. The sequence continues at coordinate 129,582,110 of NC_051063.1, read as the reverse complement.
TTGACAATGAATCTATTTCCTCTATCATATCTTCAATGCCTGGATTCTCTCTTCCATCTCTTGCATTCTGTTGGTGATGCTTGCATCTGTAGTTCCTGTTTGCTTGTCCAGATTTTTCATTTCCAGAATTCACTCAGTGTTTTCTTTTCCATTTTCAGGTCTTGAACAGTTTTATGTGTTTCCCTTGACTCTTTGTTTTTTTTTTTTTCTTTGTTGTATTGACATTCAGGAAGAGATTTATTGATGTCCTCTGTTTTTTTGTTTGTCTTTTCCTCAGTTTCTTTAAGGATGTTTTTATTTCCTCTTTAAGGACCTTTATCATCTTCACAAAGGTTGTTTTCCTGTGCTTCAGCTGAGTTAGAATGTTGAAGTCATGTATCATAGGATAGCTGGGTTCTGTTGGTGACATATTGCCCTTTCTGTTCTTAGTTGTGTTCTTAGGCTGGCATTTATGCATCTGGATTTGGGATGACTATAAGTCTAGGTATTGATTCATATGTTTGTCTTTGCTGGATGGGTGTTTTGTTCCTTGGCTTCCGTTTCCTCTCTGGCCTTCTATCCTAGGTGGCCAAAGGTTCTGGTGACTGGTAAGTCTTCAGGTCCAGTAGGGTGTCTCCACTGGGGTTTTGGTGGCCTTGGGTCCCTTGATTGGATCTGGCCTCTGGTAAAGTCAAAGACTGCTTGAGTCTTTAGATCCAGCCTGGCCTCCAGTATAGCCTGAGTCTTCTTTTAGGACACCCAGGGCCAGTCTGGCCTCTGGCAGAGTGCTAGGGATATTTTTCTGACTAGTGTGGATTGTACCTGGGCCTAAGACATCTGCTCTTCCAACTGGTGTGGTCTGTGTCTGGGATTATTAAGTCTTCCAGAGTTCTGGGGAAGGGCTGGGCATGGGGAGAATGATGAACTAGGAGGAGCTGAGTAGCTGTGTGAGTCTTGGGGGAGCAGAACCCAGGAAGTGGCAGCAGTCTAGCTGGGAGGAGGGTCACTCACTCACTTGTCCACTGGCGTGGGCTGCATCAGAATAGTGGGATTCCTCGAGAGTTGGTGGTGCTGGTGCTGAGATGGGAGAGAGTGGACCACAGGACAAAGAGGTCATTTACCTGTTCTGGCTGTTGTGGTCTGCACCTCAGTGGCATAACTTCTTTTCAGTTGGGGACAGAGCCCAATAGCAATGAGGCTAGGGACAAGCTGGGATGGCATGGCCCTGGAGAAGTATCACAAGGGACAGAATTCAGGGAGGGATACAGTTTCACTGGCAGCAAGGTCGCTCACTCTTTCTGGCTTCTGTGGCCTGGGCCTACTTGGCAGAAGTCTTCTGAGGTTTGTCAGAGGACCCAGCAGAGGGACAGGGATGGGTTGGGATGACATGGTGTAAGATAAATTAAACGGTCTTAATTTTTAAATTTTAAAAAAAGCCTGGAGTTAGATATTGGGGTAAATTCTGAAAGGTCAGAGAGATAGAACAAACCACAGCCAACCTCACCTCGCCAACTCCTCCGTTGATCTTCTTTCCTCAGACTGAAAGCTTCTGAGTCCTCACTGGAATGAATGTCAGCTGAACTGTTGCTAAAAAAGCCTCTAGGTCCTGGTCCTCAAGCCTTATACCTTTCTGCTTCTTGCTATCACTTCTTGGGATTAAAGGCGTGTGTCTTTTCCAGGCAAAGACATGAGATCTCAAGTGCTAAGATTAAAGGTATGTGCCACCATGCCTGGCTCTGTTTCCAGTGTGGCCTTGAACTCACAGAGATCTAGATGGATCTCTGCCTCCAGAACGCTAGGATTAAGGGTGTGTGCCACCACTGTCTGGCCTCTATATCTAATCTAGTGGCTGTTCTGTTCTCTGATGCCAGATAAGTTTTATTAGGGTACACGATATATTGGGGGACACAATATATCACCACAGTATGGATCTGGGGGAGGATCCCAAGGGACAGACTTCTAGGGAGGAGTTCAGTTCTGCTGGCAGGCAAGTCAATCATCAGTTCTGGCTGGTATGGTCTGGGCCTCAGTGTCAGAAGTCCACTGGGGTTGGGGTCAGAGGCCAGCAGGGCTGGGGACTAGTTGGGGTGGTGGTGGCAACCTCAATTATCTTAATTGAGATAAAAATCTCACAGACATGCCCAGAGCTAACATAATCTAAATAACCCCTCACAGGTATGCCTGGAGGCTTGTCTCATAAGTGATTCCAGATCCTGTCAAGTTGACAATCAATACTAACCATCAAAAGTCTATCATTTGTCAACTTGATAGTGAAACACATCACTTTTAATCTACAGCTTTTCATCATTTGTCTCTATAATATTGTGGTCATATTATAATAGAAAAATATATCCTCTCAAATTACAAAAGTCCCCACAGTCTTTAACAACTCAAATGTTGTCTAAAACGTCTAAGTCCAAATCTCACCTGAGACTCAATGCAATCTCTTAACTGTGAACTCCTAGAACATAAAATCCAGTTCCACACTTCCAACATGAAATGGCACAGAAGAAACATTTCTATTCCAAAAGGAGGCGGGGTAGGAGTACAGCAGAGAGTTATAGACCAAACAAAGACCAAACCCAACAGAGAAAACACCAAATCCTGAATCTTAATCTGGCATCTGGACTGTGATGGAATATTTTGAGCTCCATGTAGCTTGGGTAACCCCACTCCTCCAGCACAACTACCTGTGGCATACAAAACCTCTCACTTAGTCCAGGCCCATTCCATTCCTGAAGTTTTTCTTGACAGATGTCACATGGTCCTTATAATTTCAACATCTTAGAGTCTCCATTGCAACTTGGGTTTTACCATACAACTTCGTATGGTTTTTTCTTGGGGTCTCCTTTTGGTGACTCTAACTCTGCTACACTGCATGGCCTTTGCAGCTCTCTGGAACAATGGTGCAAGAATTCCTGACCCCTCAATCTTGTCTGTTTTATGCCCACAAAACCAGCACCACTTGGACAATGTTGCCAAATTCTGATGCCAGTTCAGGATGGTATTTGGCCACCATCTTGGATGACAGCTGCATCAGCATCTGTGTTTCTCTAGGCAGCTGCTGTTGAGGAGCAGGGACCCCTAATGTGGCAGTCTCTCTGTCTCAGTGAAGGCTTGTTCCTTTCCAATGAGTTTGTACTTTCACAAAAATGCATTCTCACTAGCCTTTGCTACTTGGAGTGCTGCCTTCAGAGCATCTTTTTATTATCTTATTGAAGATAATAAGGTTTCTCTTCATAATTATAGATACTCTGTCATCTGCACGATCATCGCATAAACTTTTTAGCCTTGGTTGCACATTCTTTTTGGCAAAACTTTACATTTTAAAAATCTTTTCCTTCTACATCATGCTAGATCTAAAAGTGAGCATGATGTAGTAACCATGTCACATCCTGGATGTTCTATCTTGTGTCACATCCTGGATATTCTATCTTGAAATTTCCTCTGTGAAACAAATTAGTTTACTACTCCTGCATTCACCTTCACTCAAGTTCTGAGGACAAGGGCAGAATGCAGCCAAATTCTTTTCCAGAATATAAAATGAATGGTCTCTAGCCTGGCTCTGAAAAGTGTTCCTTACCCTTGGAAACCTCACAAGCTAGGTGCCCACTGTCTAAGTTTGTCTCAGCATTCTTGTCTTTCAAGTTTCCACAAGAATGACCTATTAATCTCTTCTTGTAGTATTCAAGAGCTTTTCACATGAGAAGTCACAAATTCTTCCATACTCCTCTTGCAAGCTAACTGTCTAAAAGCCACATGGCCAAATTTATCATGGCAACAAACTGACTCTTGGTGCCAATTTTATGTATCAAGTATTTGTTTTTACTATGATAGAATATCCTGACAAAATATTTAAGTGAGAAAGGATCAGGATTCACTTTGACTCATAGATGCAGAGCGCTGTTCATCATAGTAGGGAAATCATTGAGGTGGCTGGTCACACTGTGTCTGGGGTCTGCAAGGAAAGTTCAGTGATTGTCTGTACTCAGCTAGGTTGCTGCTTTCTTGTGCAGCTCTAGACCCAGATCCAGTCAATGATGCCACTGTCCATTACGGTAGTTAGTTATACCTCAACAGGTTGAAGGTAATTCCTCACGTGTATGTCCAGAGGCTAACCTAATCTGAAGAAGCATGCATTTACCTGTTTTTTTTTCTGACTCATTACATTTCCTGTAAAGTTAACAATCAGTATCAATCATCACAAACATGATATTTGTAGATGAAGGAATTTTTCTTGCAACAGGAAGCCTAGTTCAGTGGCAGCTAGTCCTGTCTCACACTAATGGGACTTATTATTTATTATTTCCTGGGTTTATATTCTTTTTGTCTTTATTTGTCTTTAACTTCCTCCTTTTTTTTTTTTTTTTTTTTTTTTTTTTTTTTTTTTTTTTTTGAGACAGCGTTTCTCTGTGTAGCTTTGCGCCTTTCCTGGAACTCACTTGGTAGCCAGGCTGGCCTCGAACTCACAGAGATCCACCTGCCTCTGCCTCCCGAGTGCTGGGATTAAAGGTGTGCGCCACCAACGCCTAGCTTTAACTTCCTCCTTTTAACTTATTCTTCCTCTCTGGAGAGTCTCTATATTTCTTGAGTATTTTAAAAATATTGTATTTTTTAAATTAATATCTAAAAATTTAGGTTTCATTATGGAATGTTCAAACACATTTTTGTTGACTTTCTCCTACTTTTCTTACCCTTCCTTCTACCTTGTACCCATCCCCCTGTAAGTTTCTTTCCATTCATGTCTCATGTGTTCTATTGTTCTTCCCCTCTTTCAACACCTCTCTCCTCCTCTCACGATCCCTGTTATAGTTTCATGAACCACACACATATGGGTGTAGATCTACACCTGAGAGAGAACATAGGATATTTGTCTTTCTGAATCTGGGTTACATCATTGAATAGACTAGCTCACAAATCTATTTCTCTTTAAAATTCTTGGTGCTGCACTCTTGTGTAGCCCACTGGTAGGTAACAATGCTGATCTGCAGGATGGCTGCTGATGTGGCTATAGGCCTGTGGCTGCAGGCAGCTAGAGTGACTTACAGTGGTGGCAGATCATAGGGTCCATCATTTGTGGTTGTCACTGGCTGTGCTACTTTAGTAGGCAGTTCACCTGCAGATATTTAAGGAAATCTGCAGGATGGCTATGGCAGCTACGCTCACTGCAACTGCAACAAGAATTACAACAGTGGCATGTGCTGAATCCATTCATGAAAAGAGCCTGCTGATGAATGAAGTAAATGCTGATCAATGGGTCATTGAGTCAGAGGGAAGATCAGCCCAGTGATACAGCAGCTCCTATCCTAATTCACCTAGCTGTCACTATTCATCAGTTGTTCAGATGTAGCTTCCAATCTGTCATCTTATCTGGAACTCTATCTTTAGTATTTGGGTTATCATTTTGCTATGATACAAGTTGAAATAACATTCAGCTGGTATACTTAAAAAATGATGTAGGCTTTGAGTCCATAGTTCTGCATTCTAACTCAGCTGCAGCCTAGATGAACTTGACAAGTTAATTGATCTTTCTGAACTTTGGTGTCCTTCCTTGGGTACTAACATGAATATTTGTAAAGTGAAAAGTGCAGAAGCCATTTGTGAATTCCAGAGCTTCTACAGGTTATCATGTCTCTCCAAGGGGAGACACAAAGAAATTTCTTCAGTTTCTACTTGGGACTTGAAGGGTCAGCTTAGACAGAATCAAAGGCCAAAATTACACCAACTTTAAAGGCCTAGTTCATTTTCTTTGAAGTCCTGGAATTGTTCTGATGAGCTGAACACTGGAGACTGACTTTGTGTCTAAAGAAAGCAGAAATTAGGGGAGAAAGATTGATTGCTTCAAAAGCATTTTCTTTATAAAGTTAACTAGGTAAACTAGGCTTTCATTAATTGATGGTTGTGAACATTCTATTTTTAGGGAAAATTTTAATCAATGGCACTTTGCACATGTGTTCTGTTCTGGTCTAATTTGGTTTACTGGGTTCAGTACAAGAGCTCAGTTCAAAATAAAGGCCTCTTAAAATCTTTGTTTAGTGAAATACAAAAGTAATATGGAATCAATTAATAGCTCATCAAAGAATATAGAATCCTATCCTCATGATGGCATAATGACTGAATGAAGTCTTTCAGACAGTGCCTGTCCATGCCATGCCTCTCATCTACATAGTAAAGGTTGTGGAATAGGGTACATGAAGCTTATAACACAGACATTTGATATTAAAACTGTATAATCCATTCCTACTACATTGATTCCTTGCTATACAGTCATTGATGATGCTGATTCCTATGAGGTTCACCCACAGGGCAGGAAGGACAGACCCAGAAAGCAAAACTCTCAACTTTCCTTGTGCAGTTCTTACTGTGAGTGATGTTTCCATTCTGAACCCCACCACATAACTGCCACTAAACTTGCTTCTTAAGTCAGTTGATCTAAATGCTTGTAATCAGTTGTGCACCTTTCCAGATAATACCTTCAGATGCCCACAATAGCCAGGCAGAAAAGATGTGAGTCCACGGGAATCGTAGGAGCAAGAGATACTAGAAAAGGACTCACTGACAGTTTCCCAGTGCTGATTATTACAAGTAGAGTAGGAGTTTGAGTTCTCCTGGCTCCATGGAGACCATTACTGGGCTGTGCTTTAATATCCTTGGATTTTTGTCTGTTGTGATTTGACAAAGTCTGTATCTCATATTAGTCCATTATGACTTGAAAATTGGTCTTTAGGATGGCAGGGGGCGTTTAGAACCTTTAACCTGAACTTTGTGAAGTTCTTAAGACAGTAAGGATGTTACATGAATGAGAGAAGGAGTTTTCACAGAACCTAATCTTTGTTTTTGCAAAAAGGTTGTAAAGAAAAAGCAAGATTGGTCCATCTGTCTTCTCTACTTTTGACTTGAGATAGAATCACTCCCTTACTCCAGCCTATTCTCCAGCTAAGGCTATATGCATCCAATAAAAATGCCAACTCTTGTACAGAGCCTGCACTATGCCATTTGGACTTTGAAACTCCAAACTATGAGCTAAATGGGTCTCATTGTCTTCAAAAGTAACCTGTCTCTAGTATTTCACTATAGTGATGTGAAGCTGACCACTGTACTTTCCTACATATGGTTGTTATATTGTTTTAATCTCAGTGGATGGGAGACAACGTAACCATCCTCTTCATGGCTCATATCAGCTACTTGACTCTCAGGGTTTTCAAGCTTCAGTTCACATAAAAATCACCTGTGTTCTTGAAAGCTGAGCTGCCTAAGGTCTGAATAGATACCCTAAACAATTTTGAGAAATGCTAGTATTAATACAATGATTTTAGATTTTGAATCTTAAATGTCATTGAATGTCATGGTTTCTACTTCCACTTTCTAAATTTGAGTTCAGAATCAAAGAAAGTAGGTTTTTTTTTTAGGTCTTTTTTTTTTTTTTTTAAAAAAGATTTATTTATTTATTATGTATACAGCATGTATGACTACAGGCCAGAAGAGGGCACCAGATCTCATTACATGCAGTTGTGAGCCACCATTTGGTTGCTGGGAATTGAACTCAGGACCGCTGGAAGAGCAGTCAATGCTCTTAACCTCTGAGCCATCTCTCCAGCCCAAAGAAAGCAATTTTGTTGCATAAGTGCCTCTGAATGTAATTGGCTCACATAATCTCATGGGGAGTGGCAATGTTAGATGTGACTTTGTTGGAGTGGGTGTGGCCGTGTTGGAGGAAGTGTGTCACTATAGGGGTGGTCTCTAAGGTTTCCTGAGCTCAGCATACCACCCAGTGTCTCAATAACCTTCCTGTTGCCTGCAAGATGTTGGACTCTCAGCTGTTTACCCAGCACCACATCTGTCTGCATGCTGCCATACTCTGGGTCATGATGAACCTCTGAAACTCTAAGGGAGCCATTCCAATTAAATGCTTCCTTATAAGAGTTGCTGTGGTTATAGGGTCTTTTCACAGTTAAGTTTATATTGCTGTCATAGACCACCATGACCACAAGCAACTTGGGAAGGAAATTATTTATTTCATCTTACAACTCTCGGGTCACACTCTTACTGAGGGAAGTAGGAGCAGAAATTCAGGGCAGAATCTGGAGGAACTGAAGCAGAGGCCATTGAGGAACATTGCTTACTGATTTTCTGCCCCAACTTACTCATTTTTATTTATACGTTCCAGGGTGGTACTTCTCACAGTGGGCTGGTTATTCTCACATCAATCTTTAATCAAGACAATACTTCACAGAATTGTCTACAGGCCAATTTTATGGAGGTATTCTCTCAATTAAAGCATCTATTCTTAGATGACTATAGCTTGTGTCAAGCTGACAAAGTAAACCAATCAGGACAGATTTCTGTATGTCACTCCATCCCCCTCTTTTGGGTGTTGGTGCACTGATCCCAACTCCCCTGAGGTTGGCTCCTATATGGTGAATTTATAATCTAGCAGTGACTCTAAATGATGGAATGCCAAACACTATTGTTATCTCATTTTTAGGCAGTTACATGGGGATTTGAAGTCTGCACTTCAGAAGTATGCATCATGCATCAGTGAGGTTCCATTGTCTTGCAAAATTTTAATAAATATGGCATCTACTCATGAACTAAGTCTAAGATCCAAAAAATGCCTGCAGAGTCCCAGCGTTGTATAGTTCATGTTTGGTGCTGTCAGAAACCAGAAGAGGGAATTAGGTCTCCTAGAACGGGGGTTACAGATAGTTAGGAGCACGGAAGTACAGCCAGTGCTCTGAACTGTTGAGCCATATCTCTAGCCCTTTAATATTATGATCTCCCTCCTTTACAGGTAATGCCCTTGGGTGACTGTAGCTCTAGTCTCTTAACAGTTCTAGAACTCAGTTCTAGCACTTTCCTGACAACTAGAACAGTGCAGATCCCTTTGACTACAATGCAGCTGTGTCCCAATGAGCTCAATCTAACTGGAAAATATCATAAGCTGAGTATGCACTTAGTCACCTAAACCACAGAACACCATGGTTCAGCAACAGTTCACCGTGATACTCACTGTCTCTTCTCAGTGTTACAGAGGCCGTTCACTGCTGCCCAGCATCTCAAGAGACATCATACTACTTCATATAGCTAATCTGGTCAAAGGTCAAAATCAAGATCCAAATCTGTAGTAGGGCCTCCACTTAATATGTAGTGTGGGAAAATGGAAAGTTTTGTAAGTGTAATTGAAGTGCTGCAAAACACCTACAGAAAAGTGTTCATCTTTCTCGGGGTTAGCAATGGCACAGGGAAACCACAGAACTGGACCACTTCATGGGCAAAAAGAAAGGGTTATTTGTGGAAATTCAAAACTGTCATGGCTATCTCTTCAGGGGGCAGAGAGAATAGAAATCTATCAGTTTTAAAAAGACAGATTGCAGAGGAAGGGAGTCTGTAAACTGGAATGGCCTGGGAGCTAGCATGGGGGCTTTGATATGTGTTGTAGGTATATATTAATAGGGAGTTAGATACTTCACTGCCAGATGTAGTCAGCTGTAGGGGCAAATAAGGGAGTTAGTGGCTCTTCCTGACAAGCAGAAATCTACTTCAATAAACTTCTAAGGAATGTTGATTTTAGACATTTGTCTGCCACCAGCAAATCTTCTGTTTATGCTATCAGAGTTCGGCTAGCACTGAGCCTAGACTGTCATTTACAATATTGTCAGTGGCACTGCCATTCTTGGGGCCAACTCCAGCACATGCAAAGTTTGCAATAACATTGTTATTCGACACAGGGGTAATAACCTGTCAAGTCCTCAATAAGCCAATTAGAAGGACAAATTAAAAGTATAAAAGAGATAAGGGAATTTATTCAATGTGGCCACACTGGGAAGAGGGACAAAGAGACCCAGTGAACCCTGCAAGTCCATCTTCCTCTCCTCAAGTGGGATGAAGGAGCAAATGAAAGGCCAAATATATCCACATCTTAGCAGTTCAGTTAAGGTGTGGTCCTACCCACCACTGATCTGTTATTAACTGGGCTTCAGTCTCATCCTCTAAAGTGGCCTTATGAGTTGTTAGAAGTGTGTGAAATCTTTCCAGGAGATAAGTTCCCCTTCTGACTAGCATCTTTTCCTTCTCTCAATATAAGATCCCTGAGGAAATTTACATTTCTTTGGAGACCACTGTTTCAGTGATCTGATAGGCAGATTGAGAGACATAAATGCCTCTTTAGAATATCTTTGTTTCTGCCAGACTGGTTACAACACCACTGACATGTTAAGCTCCTCATAGCCTTTCTCTGGGATTAGTAAATTAGTGGATGGTTAAGAAACTGCTATCACTAATGTCCTAGGTAGAAGCTCTTTATTTTAAGCATGTGGACACTTTTGTACTACCATCGTTTTTATGGTAATAGCATTATATCTGTTGATTTCCATTTTATGTTGACCAGCTACTCCTGGGCATGGGGCCTTCCCTGGAGTATGGCTGATATACCTAGTGGCACTCTATTGAAGAAAATTAATTTTTCCTTTCCAGCAGGTATCAATTGCATCTCACTTCTGGGTGTGGGGCAGGGATTTGTGTCCACTTGTCCTTCTCTGTATTAGGATTTTGTCTGTCTTGAACCTGTGTAAGTCTTAAGTGTGCTGTTACAGTTTCTGTGAATTCATATGTACATCGATGTGGTTGTGTCTAGAAGATGCTGTTTCACTGGAGTCATCCATCACCCCTTGCTCTTACCATCTTTTCATTTTCTTTTCTGCATAGATCCCTGAGCCTTGACAGGAGCAGTTTGATAAAAACATTCTATTTAGGATTGAGTGCTGCAAGGTTCTCACTCTCCACACACTTTGCAGTTGTGTGTCTCTGTGTTAATTACCACCCAGTGATACAAGAAACTTCTCTGATGAAGGCTAAGAAAAGCTTTGATCTATGGGTAAAGCAATATATCCTTAGGAGTCATTTTCTTCAGGAAAACATAGTATTTGATTATCTCTTAGACCCATGACCTATCCAGCCTCAAATTTTTGGCCACCTGAGTGAGGCATGGGTTCCATCTCATGGAGTGGTCCTCAAATTCCATCTTTAAAATGGCTGGTTGCTCCCATGACATTTGTGCCACTTACTGCTCTAACTCAGATCTTGAGATACTTCATTCCACAGCATCTCATCTACAGAAAGAGTCATGCTTATTTAAAATATGTTTCTATGCTTTATCTCACATGATGGATTATTTTGTCAAGATCCTTGAAATGAGTACTTTTCTTAACAACATACAAGAGGATTTAAGTTCCCATTATTTTTTTTTAATAATTACCACTTTCATTTAAACCACTGGGAAAGAACTAGTAACTGAGTTAGTACATCATTAATTCACCTAATACAGTGAAATGTTTGAAACTTTTGAAATACCACATCAGGTAAGATTAGAAGTAAGGAGAAAAAAATCTGACTCAGCCTGTTATTTAAAACTTTATCCTTTTCTTCCTAGTGAATCCATCGGGAGATGTTAGGTGAGAATTTCCCAATAGAAATATCTTCTAAATAGAAAGGCAAACATATTTTAAAGATTTATTAAGATGTATTTGATATAAAAACTGCATGTAGTCAATGCATGTGATTTGATGAGTTTGGGCATATACATATACTCAAGATACCATCACCATAATCATAGAAATAAATACACTTATACTTCCTAACATTTCCTTGTCTTATATGTATTTTTGAAAGCATAAATATTTTTAACTAAAAGATATATTTCCAATACAAAGAGGAAGGGACTTCCTATGCTAACAAAGAATAAAGTTTTCTTCTGTACAACACTACTGATGAGTCATCAGGCAAAGGATTTTTTAGATTCATGAAGACATGGAGAACACTGGAATAAATAAAGAGGGGGCAGGATTGCTCAAAAGCATGAAGAAATTGAAAAAGACTGTGGAAAAAAGTGAGAAACAGTCCATGACTTCAACCCTGACTTCTTAAGAAGGGAAAAACTGTAGCAACAGCCACAGACAGCCTAGAAGAGAGATTCATGGTCCAAATTGGACTTCTTCAAAGTGGGTATCTGACTAGGAGCAAAATTCAAGCTAACAACTACTTAGCATCACAGTTGACTTTGTGGCACCACACAAAGTTTGAATTAAAAGTATTCTTTAAGTTTCACAATCATTAATTCTTTCAGGGCCCAGAGATAACAACCATAAGTAATCATGAATGGGTGTTAAATGTTTGCTTTTCTGGTTTTCAAACTAAGCACACAGAGCAACACATTTTCAAACCATAAAAATATTTCTGAAGAAATCATTATTTGTGAATTATTTGTATTGAACACATTTCCTGCTAACCCAAGGCATCTGTAGTGAAGAGAAGAGCATCAGAGATACACATTCTATGTCTCTGTAAGGTCGAGGCAAGCAATCAAAACCAGGAAGTACTTGTCTGTCGTCAACACTGTAAGTCTTCCTCCCTATGTATGGGACAGACTTGCTTGTTGAAGAGCCTTATCCAGAGAGGAGGTGCCAGGGTGGCACACAGGAGCCTGAATTCATTGTGGCCCCATAATGATTGAGCAGTGGGTATGCCTTTGACAATCATTCCATGCTACATATGAACATAAGAAATTCCAATTCCATAAATGAATAACCATCTTGACTTCTAGGTAGATACGCAGCATTGGTGGGCCCTGCTTTTGTGTTACTAGAGTTAATAGGATCAGAGTCAGCCTTGACAACTCCAAGTCCATCTTCAGGACCCTGACAGGCTAGGCCTAGCCACTCTGTGCTAATAGTCCTGATAAACAGTAAAAGGCAGAAGGACACTCATTCAATGTGGCCACATTGGAAGAGTTTTTTTTTTTGGTTTTTCGGTTTTTTGTTTTTTTTGTTTTTTTTCCCGAGACAGGGTTTCTCTGTGTAGCTTTGCGCCTTTTCCTGGAACTCACTTGGTAGCCCAGGCTGGCCTCGAACTCACAGAGATCAGCCTGCCTCTGCCTCCCGAATGCTGGGATTAAAGGCGTGTGCCACCACCGCCTGGCCAAGAGTTTTATATTAAATAAATCTTAATAAATCTTTAAAATATCTTTGTCTTTCTATTTAGATGACCCTGATATGAGCTTTATAATTCAATAGAGGGCCAGAGGTGATCATTATCTCAGTTACAGTTTCTTTTGCAAGGTGGTCTGACAAAACTGTAATTTTTTTCTCCTTGGGGACAAGTTCCCCTCCAGCTGGCATAAGGCTTCGAGCCTTTCTCTTTTGTTCAGAATGATATTCTTAGGCAAATTCACATTTCTTGGGGTGCTTTGTCTCAGTACTCTGACAGCCAGGGGAAGCACACAATCTAGCTAGTCCTGCCAGGATTCACCCTCTGGTTGAGAGGGTGGCACCGTGCTCAGGGTCACAATTAGGACTGCAGTACTGCTGTTCACGTGAACATGCTCTTCCTTATACTTGCTTCAAGGTTCCTCTTTTTCCCTGTGTCACAGCCAAAAGAAATGGGACAGATGGCTACCTGTGGTGACTATAAGCATACCAAAGTGCGTATTGTCCTCAAGGCTCACCCGGTACCTGTGACTCTTCTCATCTGATCCTCTGCACTAAACTTCTCCAGCTCATGGGCTTACCTTCCCCCAGCTTCTCCTTCCTATATGACCTTGGCATTTTGACCATGTACTCTCTTGTTCTTCTTTTGTGGGCCAAGCATTCTCTTGGTCTTCTTTTGTCTTCCTTTCTTGGTTCTCCTCTCTCCATCTCTCAGAATCTCTCTCCTCTCATGGCCCAGTCTATTTGCAGACCAGAAGTTTAGAAATTTTTCATGATTTCAATGAACACTGCTTATACACTGACTGGTTATTCAAGTAGTAAGTCCTGAAATCATGATCATGTTATCATGTACAAGTAATATTGAATGGGCTCAGCAGGATATATATATATATATATATATATATATATATATAATATATATATATATCCAGAAGTTTGGGATGGCCGAGGTGGGCATGGGGGGAATTGGAGGAAAATATAAATATATTTTAATTAAAATATTTAATTTTTAAAAACATTGTACCCCATGGTGATGTGAATGTCTCCTCTAAATGACATGCTGAAGTATAACTCCCAAATTCATATGTCAACAGTATTTGGAGGGGGAACCACTGAGAAGTTATTATGGTCGGATGGAGTCATGAGGGTGAAGCTTCTGTGACAAAAGAGGAAGAGACCCCTGAGCTGGCCATCACTGCAACCCACTAAAGAGACACTTCCCCTCAGCACACTGCTGTCTGTATGGAGTAATGCTGCTTCATATCTACTCCCTCAACTCTGTTCTTTCCTGCCTCTAAAACTGTGAGGAATAGCTTTCTCTTTATAAATTACACGCTGTGTTGTTATGTTAAAGAAAAACAAAGCAGACTATGGCATCCCCTCATTCAACATCACTGCAACCCACTAAAGAGACCTTTCTTTATCAGGATCCTAGGGCCCCACATTTGGAGTTATTTGGCCAGAATCCTTGTCAGAGCAGGCATGGTGGGGACAACACCCACCTGCCTCTTGAGGTACACCGAACTGGTCTGAGGTTAGCTAGCCTCGGTAGCTGGTTTTGGCAACCATATTATTGACAGTGTGATAGACTGAATTGTTTTACTCCTTGTCACATCATGGATCCCAAGCCCCAGTGTGACTATATTCAGAGATAACCTCTTTAAAAGGATAATAAAGTTTAAGTGGGATCATATGGTGAGCTCTAATCCGATGGGACTGGTGTCCTATTAGAAATGGAAACTAGGGCCAGACACACACATCAAGTCACTGTGATGATGATATAGGAGGTTGGGGCCTTTTAAAGTGGAAGACAGAGTCCCCAGAAGACATTGTCCATATAGCACTAGATCCTGAGTGTCTAGCCTGCAGAACTAGGAAAATGCATATCTGCCGAAGCTCCCAGTTTACAGCATTTGTTTGTAGTTGATGAAGCAAACACTAGATCCCAAAGCTGGATTTCTCCATCCATAGTTGTATCTGGATTCTGAGACACATAGTCCATGTCTATCTAAAAGGGGGGATGGAGGGGCAGAAACAGATCTGTGGTGTACCCATCCTCTGTAAAATGCATGTGTAGGTAGGTTTGGCTCTTTC